>NW_022196903.1:22526634-22552724 GCF_008632895.1 Mastomys coucha | reverse complement strand
CCGGGCCCAAGCGCTCTGGGTGGGGGGGCGGGGAGGGGGGCTACGGACTGCATGAATCGAAGTACTACTCCAAAAGTTCTGGTTCTAGTCCAAGTGCAAGTGAGTCCGAATGCTGAATGCATACTGCTGAATCAAGAATCCTGAATGCTCTCTCTCTCTCTCTCTCTCTCTCTCTCTTTCACACACACACACACACACACACACACACACACACACACACACACACACACTGACATGGCTTATGGACTTTCTGACATGGGCAATACAATCTTCCAGGTTGAAATTCTGTTTTCCTAGGTGATTCTAGGTTGTATCAAGTTGACAAAAAAATTCTCAGGACACTCTTCTACAACAGATGACCAGCATATGTATGGACTAGATTGTATATTCAACTGCATCCTGCTGTGTTCCATTTGGACAGTTAACAAAAGTACAAAATTGAATTTGTAAAATCTCTTCTTACCTATTTATTTTCTTGAATTTCTCATCTCAGTAAGTGAAATCAAGCACCTTGCCGTCTAGTTCAGAACTCAGAGGCTCTTTGATTCCTTTCCCTACTGACAGCATTTCACTAATCCTGAAATACACCCCAAATCACTTCTCTGCTCTGGAATGCTCCTACTTGAACTGAAGCTATTAACACTTTGTACTTGGATTATGGAGGTCAAATTCTACTTTCCATCCTTGAATTTTCTCCCTTTATGTCCTCCATCTAGACAACCAATGCTCATATCATCATATTTTCTTCTCATGTAAAAATCACATAATTGCTTGAGTTCTGCCTTTTAGCCAGACTTCTTAGCTTGCCATATCACTTACCCCAAGGATTCCTATTTTCTCTTTTTCACCTGATTGCTCTTGTGTCCAGATCCAGTGTACTTGGCATTCAATAAATGGACTATTCTACATCATACCTTTGCTGTAACTCATGTTATTCCTTCTCTTTGAGAATCCCTGCTCTTATTTGTAATACTGCCTTTTCTGAACCACTTAAAAAACCGAGTTTAAGAGTCACTTCCAGCAAGCTTTCACTGACATGAGACCATCCTCATTAGTATTAATCTGATTTCTATGCTCCACCTGCATAGCCCCTAATCAGTTGGTAGCACATATTGTACTGCAATTAAATTGCTCATTTTCTTCTCTACTCCCACCCTAGACTGTAATTTTCTTGAGGGCAGGAGTCATGACTTATTTGACTTTATATTCTCAGGGCTTCATGCAGGGCTTAGCTAAATAGTGTTCAATAAATGTTTCCTGATGGGTGAAAAAAATTAATTAGTGGGTTTTTGAAATAGATGACTCTATCTGTATTTTTTTCAGTTGTCATTGGAATGAAGGGGAACATTCTATACTATTTAATATTTTGTCTAAGTGTTAAGTTTAGTATACTGTGAAAGTTATTTGAGAGAAAGGAGAATGACTTATTTGAGACATGATTTTGAATGTCTATGAAACTTGACAACATTGTTGTAATGCCAACCATATTGACTACAATATTTTCAAATGAGATGAGTCTTTGAGTGCTTAGAAACCTAAGCACATTTGGCTTCTCATAGAAGAGCTAGTCAGTGTAGTTATTGACTGCACTTTTCTGTTTCTATTAAGATATTCTGGCATCATGTACACACAAAGGATAAATAGTAGCAAAGGTTAGAAATATTTAAAGCAGACCCAATATATAATGAGAGGGCTGCACAAGCATCCAGATTGCAATTATAGACTCATAACATTGACACACATAATTAATGAATGACCTTGTCCAAATTACGGGATAGTCTGAATATATCAAGTGTAAGAAGTGGAAATGCTTTTGCTTGGTTCAGCAGGTTATGCTTACAAATTTCAGGGCATTTTTGATCCCTGTGTTTGAGGGTTATGTTTACAAATTTAAGTTTATGAAACATAAAATAAGCTAAAATTTCAGTAGGTGAACACTTGCAAAGATGCGGCACTTTCCCAATTACTGGGCAAGATTCTTGTACATGCATACTTGTTCTAAGTGAAGAGATGTATTTTGTGTAATACATAGTATGTTTATTGAAGGATTTCTAGGTTCTGACGTAAGAAAAGATCACAACTTTAGTGGCACCTCATGTTGGAAATGTTCTGTTTGTGCTGAATGAGTCCTTGGTACCCAAAGCTTGTGTTAGCTTTCTGGAAGAGCTTGACATTAGCAACTTGTTCACTTCTGTTTAAGGGATTATACATAAATATTGGGCCCTTCTGAGCTAAGTTTGGCATTTGCAAGGCTTCACTCATTTCACTCAAGGAAAGGAAGTGGGTTAGTACCCAGGTGTCACTGTTTCTGCTTACAGATTTTTTTAGTGTTCCAGAGAACCCATTCCTGCAGGTGCACAAATAGGTCTTGCTTTGTCCCCATCTGCCTCTTTTCTTCTGTTCCTCATTTTGTTCTCATGATTAGAGCTTTTGAATCATTAGTGCCTTTTGAGGAAAAAAGACTTCAATGGATTTTAGTGTACTGTGAGGACAGAGTCTTTATAATACTAAATAGCTTTTAATTTTGGAAAACTAATAATTCTTCAGGATCTCAATGATAACATGCCTTCCTTTGTATATAACAAAGATGACAATAACAATTCAATTACTTCCTTGGAAAAATTGTTAGATGTGTAATTTCTGCCTTTGAGATTCTTAATAGATATTATCAAATTACTCTTCAGAGTTACTTAGCTTCTCATACATTCAGCAAAGTGAGTCTTATTATTTTCATCCTTATTATTATCAATAGTAAAATTTATTTTCATTTAAAATGAGCCTGAAAGTATTTATGTACTAATGAGGCAATTGGGTTTACTCTTTTTTATGGAGCTTGTCCATGCCTTTTTTTTTTCTGGGGTATTCCTTTGTTTGTTCTGGTTATGTATGAATCAGTTTTAGACTGATTATATCAACACATTTGTCTGGAATGTATTACAAAAATTGACTTCTATAATTCATCTTTTTATATTTGATATTACATGTCTTACACCAGCTTAAACAAATTGGGAGGAAACCCTCTGCAGTCTTCTCCTCTCTATTTTATCCTATTATGTAATCCCTAAGGACAGGACAGGTATCAACAGTTCCATGGGAAAGTCTACGACAAAACAACTGTACTTCCAAAGCACTACCTTTCAGTAGGGCTTAAATCTTCTTTGGATTCTCCTGGAATCTCCTGGATTCCTGGCATCTCCTCTAAATTATTTGGATTCTGAATGCCTCAATTTGAAAGTCAAATGATGCACCTATTATAGTATAATGAATTAAATTTAGATTTCAAACACTATATTTCAAAGATCATACTTCTGCACCTGTTAGAATTATTACCATAATAAAATCAGATCAGCACATACACACACTCATACACACACACACACACACACACACACACACAAACACACACGTGCATATACATGCACACACACATACATATGTACCCCTAAGCACATTCACACACACACAACACACTTATTTTCCTATAAAATGTGACTACTGTAAGTTCATCCTAAGATGTGGGTAGGGAGTCTCCTGTTCTTGTAGACAGAACTTCAAGTAGGTATGAATGCAATTTTGTGCACAAACCTGTATTGGATCCATGCATCAGAAGCTGTGTTCAGCTGGAGCCATGCAGTTTTTTTGATGACCTACGGAGGTGGTCACAGCTTTCATCTTACTCCCAACACTATGTAGTTTCACCCCTTTCCTATTTTATTCTCTCCAGCTGGTATACAACAATCCCTCCTTTGAAAACTGGCTACTAAATATGTCTCATTTCCTAGTAATAAAGGATCTTTTTTCTCACCACCATTATGTCTGGGAGTGCAGGTCAACAAACACTTTTAATGCACACCTGATGGATTTATCATCACTACGTACTGCTTGCACTTTGACTTGTGAACAAAGAAATTAGTCAAACTCAATAAAAATAAAAAATAAAGTACATTTTATGTAGACTGTTATCAGTAATGGAATATTCCCAATAATATTTTAAGGTAATTATTGTAGAATAGCACAAAATAATTGTTATTAAAGGGAGAATTTTAAGCAGCACGTTTAAAAATTTAAGTTCTTCAAGATGAATTTAAATGACTCAATTATCTTATATGTAACTAGTTGGATATAAAAGTGAGCATAATTTTGTCCCTCTCTCCCAGATATTTGTATCTGCTTTCTTCCCATCTTAGTGCAATGGTTAGAACACCAGATGAAGACTGGATGCTGATTATACCACTGGACATCCTTCTTTTGACCTACCATCAATGCGATTCATATTTGTATAATGTTTGCTGTCAGTCACTAATAGTTTCTATTTATAATGCTACTTCCAATTCTCAGCTTCTCTTAAAAAATGATTCTATATATTCTTTTTCAATGATTCATTTGATACTTAAGGCTCTCTCTCTCTCTCTCTCTCTCTCTCTCTCTCTCTCTCTCTCTCTCTCTCTCTCTCTCTCTCTCTCTCTCTCTCCCACCCCTGAGTGTGTGTGTGTGTGTGTGTGTGTGTGTGTGCGCGCGCGTGCGTGTTGATATTTTTGGCCATATTCGGAACTGAACATCCAACCTTACACATGCTATGAAAGAATTCTGTCACTGAGTTATATTCCTAGCTTATAACACTATCTTTTGTAGCCTAGTTAAATTATTTCCTATTCTAACTATGGTTTCATCTGTGGAATCAAACTTCTCTGATATGGTATATATTTAATGTAATGCTACTTGAGTTTCAAGTATATTCCTTACTTTCTCCTTTATCAATTCATAACATCAATTCTTAAACTCAAAACCTTGATCTGTTTGGATTTGATTTTGTTCAGGATGTAAGACAAGGATCAGGATCATATTTTATTATTCTACATGTAGCTATCCAATTTTATCAGCACCATTTGTTGAAGGTGGTGTCTTTTTCATTCAATATTAATTGTTGGCCCCTTTGTAAAATAAATCAAGTTGGTGTAGATGCATGACCTTCTATGTGAGTCCTTAATTCTATTCATGGATCTGTAGTCCATTTTTTAATGCCAGTACAATGCTGTTTTTTTAAAACTATAGCTTTGTACTAAATTTTAAAATGGATGGTGATACTTCTAGTAAAGTTTATTATTTTATTTTATATTTTTTAAATTAATCATGATGGCTTTGGCTACTCTGGTAATTTCATGCTTTTCTATGAAATTTATGGTTTTTATTTATTTCTTTGAAGAATTGTGGTGGAAGTTTATTGTGCGTTTTGTTGATGTACAGATTGTTTTTGGTAGAATGGTCATTTTAATCGTAGTAATTCTGACAAGTCATGAACATTGGAATTTCTTGTATTCTTTATAATTTCCTCTTTTAGTGTCTAACATTTTCATTCTTCAAGGTTTGTACCTTCTAAGTTAGATTTACCTCAAGATATTTCATTTAACTTTAAAGGTTGTTTAAAATCGACCTGTTTCTCTAGTTTATTTTTCTACATATTTCTCCTCTGTGTATAGTGCAGGAAGGCAAGTGATTTTGTGTGTTAATTTTGTATTTTACCATTTTGCTAAATGTATTTTCATCTGTAGGTGATCTTTGATGGAATACTTCATGTCTTTTGTGTATAGATTCATATAATCTGCAGATGAATGACTTCTTCCTTTCCTAGTAGTATCTTCTTTGTTATTTTCTAGGCTTTGTCTGCAATTGAAATACCACATTAAAGAGAGGAGAGAGTGGATAGCCTTGGTCTATTTTTTATTTTAGTGGATGCTTTTCAGTTATGTTTCCATTTATTAAGGTGTGTGCTGTGAGCTTGCTTTACATTGTCTTTATTATTTTAAGTTCTCTGTATCTTTAGAATCTCTAAGAATTTTATCATGAAGAGATATTGGATTTTGTGAATGAATTTTGTGCATATAGTGAGATGATCACAGGGTTTCTCTTTTTGAGTCTCTTATTTGGTGAATTACATATATTGATTTTCATATATTGAACCATTCCTTTGTCTCTAGAATAAAACCAATTTGATGTTTGTAGGCAATGTTTCTGTTTAATTCTTTGATTTTGTTTGCAGGCATTTCATTGAGAACTTTTGCCTCAGTTTCCATCCCATATGTTGGCCTATAATTTTCTTTTTTGTGAATCTTTTACTAGTTTTGTTATCAGGGTAACATTGGCTTTGTAGAAATTATTTGGAAATGTTAATCTATTTTCTGGAATTATTTTCTGGAGTAAAACTGGCTTTGTAGAAATTATTTGGAAATGTTATTCTATTTTCTGGAATTATTTTCCGGTGTAATATTGGCTTTGTAGAAATTATTTGGAAATGTTAATTTATTTTCTGGAGTAATATTGGCTTTGCAGAAATTATCTGGAAATGTTAATTTATATTCTGGAATTATTTTCTGGAGTAATATTGGCTTTGTAGAAATTATCTGGAAATGTTAATCTATTTTCTGGAATTATTTTCTGGAGTAAAACTGGCTTTGTAGAAATTATTTGGAAATGTTATTCTATTTTCTGGAATTATTTTCCGGTGTATATTGGCTTTGTAGAAATTATTTGGAAATGTTAATTTATTTTCTGGAGTAATATTGGCTTTGCAGAAATTATCTGGAAATGTTAATTTATATTCTAGAATTATTTTCTGGAGTAATATTGGCTTTGTAGAAATTATCTGGAAATGTTAATTTATTTTCTGGAATAATTTGAGGAGTATTGTTGTCTGTTCTTCTTTGACAATATGGTGGATTTCTGTTCTGAATTTATCTGGCCTAGTACTTTTCCAGTATGGTGAATTTAATTACTGTTTTTATCTCCATGGATGTTACAGGTCAACATAAATTATGAATTCCATCTTGATTTAGCTTTAGTAGAACCTACATAAATTATGAATTCCATCTTGATTTAGCTTTAGTAGAACCTAATATCTAGACATTTATTCATTTATGTTAGACTTTCCAGATTAGGGGAATATAAAACTTTTTCTTTTAACAATGTCATTACTTTTTGAGCATGGGTGTTTTGTGTACACTCATGTTTGCTTAGCACGTGTGACCTGGTACACTTGGAGGCTAAAATTGGGTGCTGGATACTCTGAAAATATAAATTATAGACAGTTGTAAGCACCACATAGATGCTGTAAACTGAACCTTGGTCTTCTGGATAGGCAATAAGTGCTTTTAATCCCTGAATCATCTCTCCATACTCAGAATATAGATTTTTTAAAGGCTAGTTTTATGATTCACTGAAATTCCTCATAGCCTCCTATTATGTCTTTCTTTCATCTCTAAATTTCTTGTTAGATGTTGTCTTTCTCTTGGTTAATTTGCCTTAAAATGTGTCAATCTTGTTAATATTTTCAAAGAAACAACTCATTAATTTCAGCTCTAATTTTGATTTTGTTTTCCAGTCTTCTCTCTTTGGGTATTATTTGTTCATTTTTTCAGATGCACCACTAAGTAATTAATATAAGGCTTATTCATATATTTTTTGCAGGTACTTAGTTCCATAAGCTATCCTTTAAAGACTGGCTTCATTGTGTCCCACACATTTTGGTTTATGTTGCTTTAATTTTTATTTAGTTAGCTGAGTATTTTAAGTTGCTGGACATTTAACAATTACTTAAAGAAATTTTTGTATTTATAACTACTTTCCATTTTTTTATCTTTCTCCTAGTAAGTAAATGTTTTAATTAAGAAAAAATACTGTTTCTTCTTGACAAGCAAGATTAACAGGACCAGGCTATAAATGTGAAACGTTAAATTTTTTATTACCATCCTTGTTATTTTGGTATGCATCTATGTCTGTGTGAATGTATGTCATTTGTGTGTGGATATCTTCAGAGAGCAGGAGAAGGCAACAGAGGCCTTGGACCTGGGATTGCCTGTATTCGTGAGCTTCTGAAATTGGGTCCTGGGAACCAAACTGGAGTCCTGAAGAAAAGCAGGAAGTGCTCTTAATTCTTGAGTCATTTTTCCATCCCCTCAAGAAAAAAAATTGCTAAACATTATTTTATTTTAAACTCGTCAAATTAGTAAGTGTAAAATTATTTTTAATGTTCCTCCTCCTATTCCTCTTCCTCCTCCTCTTCCTCCTTCTCCTCCATTTATCAAAGAGAACATTCCTTTTATAGTTGAGTTCATGAAGAAAGAAAAGAAGCTTTACAAAATAGTCTGAATATGTTGGAGTTAGCGTGGATATACCTTAAAAAAAAAAAACAAACAAAAAACAAACCTGAACATTCCAGCATTGCTTTATCTTCTCTGTGTATTTATGTGTGAGTGTGTGGTCCAGTGCATACACATGAGAGTGTGATTCTGCACCTGCACACATACAGGAAAGGCCAGACATCTATCAAGTGTCTATTCACTAGGTTATCACCTTGAGACAAGGACTTTTACTGATCCAGAAGCTGCCTGGTGGGCTCTGGCAATCCATCTTTCTCCCATTCTCCTCCACTGGGGTTATAGGCACACACAGACATTCTTGGCTTTTTATCTGGGTGGTGGAGATTCCAACTCATATCTTCAAGATTATCTCTGAAACATGTTGAACTATTATTTTTAAATGTGTTTTTGATGAATTCTGTGATTTTTTAAAAAATGACAATTATGTGGAAAATATTGTTCATTTTAAAATTAACAACCCTAAAGTAAAAATACGGTATTTTAAGGTACCTGCTTCTCTTACTCTTAGGTTTAGGTTAGGTTTATGTTTTGTTAGGTTTTCATTTGAGGTACACTAACCATATAAATGAGGGTGAGTGGATTTTACCAATTAGTTCCATATAACTCATATTTTAAATGAAACAGATACATTTTCCTATGCTTTAGATTATAGTTTAGATTACCAATATATTTTACCCATAGTTTTCAGAAAGAAATTCACAAAATGCAAAATTCAAAAAGTAGTTTATTGAAGGCTTAGCTTTTGCTCTTGGTGGATATGTGAGATTTAGCCATATAATTTCCTTATTTTCTTAATGGGTTTTATAGTTTTTACAACAGATGTCCTTTTACAACTTGTCTTTAATCATCCTTAATAATCTGCCTGTAGTTTCCTACATTCATAGTCCCAATTAGTTTATTTTAAATTGTATTAAACATCTAATATGGTAAAGGAACATATGATCATTTTTTTCATGGTGTAAACTAAATTTGGTTAATAACTGTAGACAAACTATCACAGCTGGCACATTTAACCAATTATGGTCTGTGTGAAATTTAAATTCTGAAGGATAGTCACTACATAAGTTTGCTACATGTCTTTTATCTATGTGATTGAATTCTAGTTAACCCATGTTAAGCCACATGATTAGAATGCCAGTAGAATATATGGTTAAACAATAAACACAACAATTTCACTTTTATAAGTTTTGTTTCAGTTGTTGATGAATTTTGTTTAATATGACAAATGAACCAGGGGCTGGGGAGATGGCTCAGTTGGTAAAACACTTTCTATGTAAATGAGTATAAGAACTTGACAGTCAGATCTCAGGACCCACATAAAAACTCATATCCTGGAATAGGCTTTTAATCTTATTGCTGGGAAAGTAGGGAGAGGGGATCATCTAGAGCTCATTGGTACTAGTCTTGCAGATTTTGTCAGGACCATGTTCAGTAAGAGAGCATGTATTGGAAACTAACATGGAGAATGATAAAGACACTTAATACCAGCCCATGATCTGTTTTCATACATGTGTACATATCCCAGTTATACAAAGGAACACATGAACAAAAATACACATGACAAACAATAATTTTGAACTGCTCTTCTTTAACATTATTGTAACTATATGATCATAAAATAAAAGTAAAATGAATCCTTCAGAATAAGGTGAATAATTTAAAACAGATATGGGAGTTGTAATTAAATTATAATCTCAAAAAGGTAACAAAAGAAGGCTAAGGTAGTTAAATTATAACTTTTGAGAATATTGTAAAATATCTCAATTATATTTTATATTTTATGCTATGTATATTTAACAAATAGCAAATTTTGCTTGGCCATGACAAATATAATCCTCAGATACACATAGGTAGTAGGTAGCAGCATGTCTTTTTTAGTGTGTCTAAAGTACATATCTTTTTTTTAAATTTTTTGATTTAATCAGTTTCCTAAACACTTTTTTAAAAATACTTCAGAGTATATTTCTCCATATGAACTTCACATTTATTTAACTGCCTAACATTAATTCTCACTTGATACTATTCTCTCTCTGTTTTCCTTCTCTTTGTACATTTATTGTTATAGCATTCTACTCTGCTTCCTTCTTGCTCAAATATACAGGTTAATGGCACCCAACTCTTATTTTTTCATGTTCCCATTTTAGGTATTTCTTTATTTTTTTACAAAACAGATTTCCAATGTACTTAGACTGAAATTCAGGGTCCACAGCATTGCTCTCAAGGTCACCATCTGCACTGATCACAACCACTGCCAGATTGTTGCCTGTCTTCTTTTTTATTTTTTCATTTTAAAGAGACCCAACCCAGGATATAGCAGAAAGCATTCTTCCATCAAGATGGCCACACCCTAGATCACCAAATCTATATTTAATACTTTCAAGTTGTGTGACCTTCATTTCATGGTTATTGGTGTGTCTTACAGAAGTATGGTATGTGGGAATCTATTCCTGATCATCTCAGCAAATTCCATGGAACTAATACCATGAATAGAAAAGACTCCAATACTACTCTTTCATGACAAT
Source organism: Mastomys coucha (assembly GCF_008632895.1). Classification (NCBI taxonomy): domain Eukaryota; kingdom Metazoa; phylum Chordata; class Mammalia; order Rodentia; family Muridae; genus Mastomys; species Mastomys coucha. Next base: position 22,542,049 of record NW_022196903.1, on the reverse strand, counting down.
TATTTTACTAATCCTGATTTTTTTTTTACCAAGTTCTCATTTGATCAATTTATTTTTAAAATATAGTATTCATACACACACACACACACACACACATATATATTTGAGATTTTTTTTATACCTCCATTTTTCATTACCAACTCCTCTTGTATCTTCCCTGGTATGCACCTACACCAACTTCATGGAATGACTCTTTCTTTTTTACAACTTATCAAGTCTAATTAGTACTGTGTGTAAATGCCTGTGCACACAAAAGTGTGGGGCTATTTACTGGATCATAGTCATCTACTGGAACACACCCCTAAAAGAAATCCTGTATCAGATATCAGTTCTCAATACATCCTCAGCTAGGGTCAGGTTCTCACGTGCCCCTCTACCATCTCATCCATGCTGGAATGTTGACTTGCTTTATTTTATGCAGTTCTTGCCCAATCACCCACAGCTGTGTGAGTTCATGAGTTAAATGGCCCTGTCGTGTCCAGAAGACACAGTTTTGCCCCAGTCCTCCCTGATCTACTTCAGTTAATCTTTGCCCTTTGACCAATTGTGAGTCTATGTATTAGCCACCATCAACTGTGAAAAGAAACTTTTCTGATAAGAACTGTGAGCTACATTAATCTATAAGAATAGAGAGATGTGTATTTAAAAGGGCACTTGATATTATATCCATTTATCAAACGAATAGTTGTAGGTTCTCCCTTAGGGCCCATGTGCATCGTAGGCCAAGGTTTTTGGCCAGACTTTGTTCCTGTGGTTTAAAGTTTAAATCCAGTCAGAAAGTAGTTAGTTATTCCCATGACATTCATGCTGCTATTGCACCCATGGGCATATCTTACCAGGCTGGTGGTTTCTATAGCTCATAGGATTCATAGCTAGGTAATTCTGTAGATGATTTCTATTCCTCAGAAGCTGGCATAGTGCCCTTTAGTACTCTGAAAGTTACCCAGCAAGGAAGAAGCATCCAGATCGAGGCTAGCTTGAAATCTCTACATTCTGTGACCAGAAAAGAGTGCTTATGCAATAGAGCCCCACCTAATATTATTCTAATGGGTACCCAATAATATTGAAATGGCAATGACATCTGTCTTTGCCACATAAAACAAGAACTTGAGGGAAGGTATAAAACATATGACACTGGAATTTTATTTGGGGATCCATGGCTTCTGCGAGGAGCAATATCCTTGATGGAAGGCAACTAACATGATGCTTATCAAGTAGTAGAGATTCCATTGTGAAATTTGTGAACATCCTTTCTGTTAGCTATCCTTTCTTCCATTTCCTCTTCTTACATAGCACCCCCACTTAAATCTCCTTTTTGTTATTTGTTATTCTCTTTTTCCTCCTCATATTATCTATTTTGTTATTTCATTTGTTTTTGCTGCTGCTACTCCTGCTGTTGTTAAAAATTCTCAGTAGAAGGTGGCTTTTCTGAACTCTTGCACATATGAGGCAATATTTCTATTCCTTGAATATGTCTAGGCACACACTCTTGTGAAATGTATCTCCACTCAAAAACTCTTTAGATTTTTTCATTGTCCTCCCACATTTATATGAGAGAGAATTTAGGACAGGCTGATTTTTCATCCCTGTTCGTTAAAGGTTTTTCTTTGGTTCAAAAGCTTGAGATTTATTTGCATTTTAAGTCTTGTTATTCCAAAAAGTTATTTCTAGTGTGGATAGGTAATCGTGATTCATTATAAAGTTTCCAGAGTTTTTCATTCTCAGAAGAAGGAGAAAAACCAAGACTCATAGGAAAGACAAAGAAATTCCTATTTTAAATGTAAAGTGTCTCTTATAAGGCTCCCATATAAAAGGCTTAGTTTCCAGCCACTGATCCTATCCAAAGGTGATTTGACAGTGTGGATGCTGTGTTATTAAAGGACGACCCTACTGGTGGATTTTGACCTGAATGGGCTATAAGAAGCTAGGCCTAACTTTAAGGAAAGATGTCACTAGACCCACTTTGAGCAATCCATATATATATATTTGCTATGAGGTAAGAAACACCTTCTGCCATGTGGTCTCTGTCATCATGTTCTCATTTACCACACACCAAAATCCAATAGAGCTGTGTTAACTCTTTTTCACCCTTATTTCTATCATCTCTTGTGAACACCCATTACCATTAATCTAGGTTGGGTATATTCAGAAGAGCAGTTCTCAACCTCTGGGTCATAATTCTCTTAAATGTCCCATATCAGGTATTGTTCATACCAAATTATGATTCTTAACAGTAGTGAAATTACTGAAACCTCTGAATTCATGTAGGAAATGAGAAAATGAGTGTTTCCTCCACTAATAAATACATTTCTCGGGCACTACATCAGTGATGGAAATTAACACAATTGTTTGCAAAGTGGTGCCTCTGTTTAGGGTTAATCTAGCACATACTTTCCACCAAACTCAGCTCTTCAGAATTGATAGATGCCTTGTGCTTGGGGCTTAGCAGAGCTACCTGGTGGTTCTTCCCCTGTGCTGCAGGTTGGATCCCCAAGCAAAGCAAGGATGACAGTTGCTCCAGAGTGTGGCCCCAGAGCTTCAAACTCTTGAGTGTTTCTTACTCCACAGAGCCAGGACTCTTGGCTCTTGGGGAGCTTTCTTCTAAGGCACAAAATCCTTTATGCCCCACATGAAGTGTGGCCAGAGAGTGTTCTCTATTCAATGAGATGAGTTAGTATTTGAATTTTAGTTTACTGTTTGTTTGTTTGTTAAGTAGGAGGGAGTTATGAAATGGCTAAGTAGAAATAGCTCCTTCAGGTTTTTGCATAATTGTTTTGTTTCAGATCTGCATATACAGGCCCAACTATGATCTTTTACTATTAAGCCTTAGTTTCCATTGGCTATTATTAGTTTCTAAGGATAATTATTCTATTTCTTTCTTACAAATTAAATTTCTCCCTTTATTCTTCTTTCTTCATATCCATCATATCCATTCCACAGACAGTTTATCTCTTTTTATCTCCCCCTGTTTTAATATATTCTGGAATGGACTCGACTCTGTCTTTGTATTCTTAATATACTTTTTATTCATGAATGACAGATCCTTATCACCCTCCCGCTTGAATTGTAATAGAGTAGTAACACTTTCCCTATATGGTTCTGCATTAAACCTGTCTCCATTTTCTCTAATGTGGGTGCTTTTTTTCCCCACTCTGAATGTATTCACTGAGCACAAACCTCTGACAAGACATTGTTCTAGGCACCAAGGTATGGCTCTAAATAATGAAAATGACAAATTCTGAATGTTTACTGTTTCACTGAACTCTTTAACACACTATTTCTATCACCTCCTGTGAACACCCATTACCATTAACCTAGGTTGGGTTTATTCAGACCAGAAGTTTTCAACCTGTGGGTCGTGACCCCCTTGAATGTCACATATGAGGTATCCAGCATATCAGATTATGATTCTTAACAGTAATGAAATTACAGTAACAAAGTAGCAATGAAATTATTCTAAGTTTAGTCATCACCACTACATGAACTATATTAAATGGTCACAGCATTAGGAAGTTTGAGAGCCACTGACTTAGAGGCAATCCTGAAAGATAGTGTATTCACTTCTTGAGTCATTGCTGTATCAAGGTAGCCATCAAACTAAATGCCAGGATGATTTACATAAACTGCTGTTTTCAGTGTGTGCCAGTCCATCTCATTGTGTGGAAAACACAGAAGACAATCCTGATTCATACAGCTGTGACTGTAATTTTAATTTATTTTTTATTTTTTTAAGATTTATTTATTTACTATATGTAAGTACACTGTAGCTGTCTTCAGACACACCAGAAGAGGGCATCAGATCTCATTACGGATGGTTGTGAGTCACCATGTGGTTGTTGGGATTTGAACTCAGAACCTTTGGAAGAGTAGTCAGTGCTCTTAACCACTGAGCCATCTCTCCAGCCCTGTAATTTTAATTTTTAATGCCTATTTTTAATGATGGTTCTTATATACTTTAACCTCCCTTTTAGCCCACCCACCACCAAAGGTAGTGGGAAAGAGAGGGTATGGGGGAAGTGGACCTATTTAGAAATGGTTCTTTTGAGCAACTCCCATCTGTGTTGTCTGGAAATTGGCTGTTCAGTTTACAAGTCTGCAATGGCAGCCCAATCCATTTGTAAATACTTCATGGATACACCAGCAGCCCAGTTTGGTAGAGTCGGGATAGCAAACAGGAATCAGCATCGGTGGCACTACCTAGCAGAGATAGTCAGGCCTCAGCCTCAGCATGAGTCAGTAGTAGGAGGGACTAGCAGGAATGTCAGGAGAAGTTCTTGGCTGTGTCTCTCTCAGCAAAGTGCAGATCAGGGAAGATGCAAGACCAACCAGCGTTGTATAGCTAGCTCTACTAACAAGCCAAGCCCAGCCTCTATCATTGTTTGTTGAGTCCTTTTTTATACTCCCTCTAAACATCATATATACTCCATGGGTCTTGTCTCAGCACATGTCTTCACTTGGTACATGAGTTTGTCTCAGCTGACATCATTCTGTCAATCAGCCTAAGTCCATGGAAGTGGTAAGAAATTGTAGCATATCATCAGAAGTTTTTTGATGCATTTTTTTTCTCTATGGATGCCTAACAAATGGAGCTCAACTATGCAATGTAAGGCAGGCCAATGCATATATGTCATTAGTAAAGAATCCTTTATCATGTATCTTCTCATGTACTAGTTTTAGCAGAACATTCTTTTACCTGTGTCGGTTTTGTTGAAATGTTTTTTTCATGAGTCTGCCTTAGCCTTTCACCTGTGTGTATTTTAATGAAATATTTCTGCATGAGTCTGCTGTAGCAAAACACATTCAATATGACTGACTTTCCAAAGAACCCTTACGTTTCAACTTCATGTGACTTTTCACATCTTGTCCCACCAGTTAGGTGACGCAGAAGACAGAAACGGTGCATGGCTATCATCCTCAAATATCTATTCCTACTGACAGACGTTCCAACGTTACCCCTTGCCCCAAATGGCATAAAGCCTTCCAAACTGCCAGCAGTTGAGAGCTTAGTGTTCAAATGTATGACTCCATAGGGAACGTTTCACATTCAAATCAGGGCTGATGACTATCAGTTCAAGTCAGAAAGTATCTCAGGATGCAAAGGTAAGAAGTGGAGAGCTAAATGATGAAGTGTTTGGAACATGAGTGACTGTGATTTAGTTCAGCGGCACACCTCTGATATGGAGGGCTAAGGCAACGAAGGGTGCGGGAAGCTGCTGTTAGCAGGGTGGCCAAGAAAACACCTTCTGCAAAGGACAGGTAGGAAGAGGGGCATGAGTGAGGGAAGGGACTGAGGCTAATAAGGAAACTTCTAGGTTGAAGAGTACCTGGCATCCTTATGGTCCAGGGTAGTACCCAGATTACAGGAGCAGGCTTGTATCAGGGGAAAACTCAGGCAGATAGGGTCGCATGCATCCACTTTTGCATATTCTTCTATCACTGATGCTATTCTGCCTCAGGTGTGGAGTTGAACATCAAGCCCCTATACTGAGATGTTTTCAAAGATCCTTTTCTATGGTTTTGGAGAACCAATTTCTTCCATGCTTAGCCATGTTTTCAAGGATGCTACCTGTTTTCATAGTTCTTTGTTCATTTGTTTAAAAGGTGCGTTCTTTCCAGAGGCAGTGTGTATTTATTGTGTGATTCTCTATGCCTTTATCTGGCTAATCACAGATTGAGAAGATAGCAAGAAAATTTCGTAACAGGACCAAGCACCAAACTGGGTTTGTGTAGTTTGTCTGTTTCATTCTCTCTTCTTGTCTTCTCTTCCTCTTCCACCTTCCTCAGCAGTATCTTTTCCTCCTCCTCCTCCTCCTCCTCCTCCTCCTCCCCCTTCTCTCTTTTCCTCTTCTCCTCCTCTCCTTATTTTTGTCTGCTAAATTAGCTTTCTGCAGTGGAGGTCTTCCTCCCCCGCCGTTCCCACTTCAAGCCTAGCAGCTGAGTGCTCTGGTTTGATTTCATAAAGTACAGGGAAATAAATGAGTGAGTATTCATGCACAGACGGAAGCATGGGTTGCACTATAGGAAACAACACAGACAGGAGGAGCTGCATGTGCGATAGCAACTGAGAACAGGATCAGTCATGGCAATCTTTCCTCCTTCATTTGCTTCCAAGAGCATCAGTCCCACGGGGATCTGAGAAGAGGTACCCTAAAGGCAGAGAGCTTTAGGAATGCTGACTGGAGACTGCCAAGATGACTTGTGCAGCTTCAAACAACAGCAGCTCTGAAATTCAGTTTCCCACCCCTGATATTTGTTTAAATGTTATTCAAATGCACATGTAACCCCCTTTGCTTTGTGTCTAGAGGGTTTTTTTTCCAACACCTGGCATGCTTGAAACACACTGTTCTCCATTCTTCCTTTCTTTCATTTTTTTTTTGTTCAAATGAGAAAAATCTTACCACAAAGCAAGTGCTAATAATGTGCTTTTAGATAGAAAGCTGTGCCAGTGTGCTGGTATAACGGCATTAAGAAACTCCACAGTGCCTGCCTCATTGCTGGCCTCAGTGCCCAGCTGGAAGGTTGTCCAAAGCCTGTCTTCTCTTAGAAGTAGTCGGGGGCAGAGAGAAGGAGTAGCAAGGCAAGCAGGCAGCACACGGAGGGAGGCCCGCGGGCCCTTTGCTTTCCTTTCTTATTTCATGCTTGCCTTGGGTGGACAGGTGTTCTCTTTCTGGGAACTCCACCAGGTAGGTTTTAAATCCACTTTGAGTCATTTTTCAATTCTTTCTGGATCCTGGAATGCAGTGGGTATTTGCTTTAGTTAATGCACTTTCTTCTGTGTTTATCTTGGTGTTTACAGTTATGTTAGAGGGAAATTGAAAAAAAGTCTGTCTGAGAGAAGTTTACCCAACAATCTATTTCTCTGAGAGTTTTAAAATCATTGGGCCAATTCAGTGGTATTGCAAATGTAAAATTTTAAACATGTACAGTGTATTTAATGCAAACTATGCATTTAAAATTTATACTTCTCTCTGAGTCAAATATTTCTATATTCATGAATATCTCATTAATTTATGAATATCACTAGAATTTGTAAATTTATTTTCTTATTAATGCCCTCATGTCTTGTGCCCAGACCTGTCTTTTAATACATTTCTGTTCACTTTACATGCTGATACATCTGATTATATAAATGCGTTATTATGAATTTAGACATTTACACACTTCTTTCAACCTTGCTTCTAATCAAAGTCATTTCTATGATCAAATGACTATATATAAGCGTGTATATATTTGTATAGTTCTATAAAAGAGTTTGTATTATGTTGTAATTGCAACATAGCTAAGGGAAATACTAGGATACCTTTGAGTTAATCTTCTTTTGTTAGGACAAAAATATAGTATTAATGTTTACAAATTTAGGTGCTTTCTAAATACATTTTTGAATGGTACTGTACTTCTCATACCAGAGTGAATTATTATCCAACCCTCTTATGGCTTTTGTTGGGTAGCAAAGTCAAAGTTCCAACAGAATTTCTCTAAGAACAAGGCAGTTACTGTTTTATTATTTTAATGATTTGTTTGTAAGATTACGTTTGACTTTATGTAGCTTTGCAGTGACACATACCAACCTACACAAAAGGCTGAGGGTTTTCCAGGATGTTAGGAAAGAGTTTTTCAACACCTCTTCTGCGTACTGAATTAGGATGGACGTAGACTCACTAACAAGAAAAGGCTATCAACACCTGAATGAACTAGCCCAGTAGGGGCAAGTCCTAATTCCTGGTTTTGAGCCAGAGGGAAGAAGTGAGATAAAGTTGTCCATGTGGATGACTGAGTTCCAGTTGTGTATAGGAGCTCTAACGCTCAGAACAGAAATCAGAGAAGGAAACCAGTCACTCATACTTGTGTAGAGATAGATTTTAAAATCTAAATCTAATCTATATGCCCATGAAAAGATATCACACACACATATACATGTGTGAACACGCTTAGGTGCACATACACACATTCATGCTAAAGTACACACAATTACATCTATACACATATTCATATTCACTCACATATATACTCACACACACAATAATACATAGTCTTAATGTGTATTATATTGCTTTTCATGAAAATTCTAGGAGAAAATGTTTCTACTTAATAGAAAGGAAAGGAACAGATATTGCACTTAGATATGCCACCTGGAAATTGAGAATACTTCATTAGCTGGCAATCTTACCTTCTAGATCATTCCTCTTCTTTTTAGACTTTTTGCTTGTCATCAGGACATTAGACAATAATGGACCAGACTTGATTTTTGTTTATACCTCAGATCCTTGTGTTAGCAATAACAGATTTAGGACCTTTCTCTAGGATGGGTTACATCATGGAAATGGCACAGAAATTCTTTGATTCTATGTATAAGGCTTTGAGCAGCCTCTTCTGGAGTTTGAGCATCAGAATTTGAGACATGTATTCTGCATTACAAATTAAAGATAGCTTGGATTGATATATCCAAATCACATGCACTTATGCATGTGTTTATGAGAATACAAGTTAAAGGTGGTATAAGGAGCAGATTTCTTCCTTTATTGACTCTAAGGAGCTTGCCTCTGGCTATGTCAGCATGCTCTGAAGGTATAGATGAAGGCTGGTCACAACAACTGTCGGGTAATGACTTGCAGACCGTGTGTTTTGATGCTTTCATAAACATCTTCAGTTGGCTTGAGAAAACATCCACACTTGTCATTTTTTATGTGATGCTCTTTCATGGAAGGTCCCTCTAATGTGAAAGAATTCACAGATTGTCAGGCTGACATGAGGTCCTATCCATGTCTAGCAACATGTAAAAAATGTCTATCACAATTTGTATAGCTTATTTTACTTCTCTTTTTTCCTCAAACCAACACATTCTCATTTGGCAAAAATTGCTTACAATAAGCTTTGAAGATAATTACAAAAGATGTGTATTAAAGCTATAAAAGCTATCTAATTATTGTTTTTCTTAAATAAGCATTTAATATATGTGCACAGCATTTTCAACTGCCTCTTTTCTGGCATGCACTCATTTTCTCAATGCTTAAAAGTGCATGTGTATGAATATTTTGCCTGCATATATGTCTGTGTACCACATGTTTGCAGTTATGAAGAAGTCAAAAGAGTATGTGAAATCCTCTAACACTGAAATTACATTAGTTTGGGAGCCTCCATGTTAAGATGTGAGTCATCTGTCCAGGCCTTAGGCATGTACTTTAAAATGTGCCTTAACTAAAACATATTTCTTATGTTACACATTTTACACTGGCGATTCACCATAAGTCATCAGTAAAGTACCCACACACAGTTTTTAGAAGAGCAAATTGTTAGAGTAATCAATGGTGGGCCTTCAGTGAACTAACAGAAAAGAATGATTTCCTTATCAGTGAGCATAGTTCCATGCAGATGAGTGAAGTGGAAAGAAGAAACTTTGCTACTTTCAGGTTTTCAAGGACATGCAATCTTCCTACACAGTGATGCACCATCTCTGTGGCCTCAAGTTTTCCACTGGTTCTCTGCCCCTAGCAGGTTAATAGTAGATTAGAGAGAAGTGGGAGTAGGAAATGCTTTAGAATAGGACTTGAAGTATTTTACACACTTCCATGCACACTTCGTATATCAATTAGAGCTCAGTGAGGGCTACATCTAACCACAGTGGATCCTGGTAAATAAAAATAAAATTTGTATTATACATACATGTATAATATATATGTATTGTTTATTACATATAAAATAAATTATATATTATAATTTATAATTATATATTATACATGTATGTATAATATATATGTATTATTTATTACATATAATTTATTTTATATGTAATAAACAATACATATATATTATACATGTATGTATATATAATATATATGTAATACCCATATGTGTATGTGTGTATTATATCCCATCATACCCGCATACTATTGATGTATTGAGATATTTTATACATTGGCCCTGAATTTTGTAAACCTAACCCCCTCTATGCTTCGGGTTACTTTGGTTCAGTTCTATTCTTACCTAGACCTCAATTACTTAATGCTATGGCTTTTCACCCTCTCTTTAGAGTGGTTGAATTTAGTTAGATGTTATCAGAATAGCAATTTACTTAATTGCTTTGCCTTATGATATAATTAACTGTAAAAGTTCTCTTAAAGGCCAGCATGTGACATACTCCTGACTTGACACACTGTTCACTTAGGTGTGTTCAGAGTGTACGTTTTCAGCATAACTGCTGTTCTACTTGCCTACGTCTGGGTTCAAACTTCTATTAGCACAACCACAGATTTCTTTGATCTATTGTTTTCCTGTTGCCTAAAGTCATGATTTTGATTTGATTTTGAGCATTGATGACTTCAAACTCCTGACACATTGTTCTTATTCTGCTACTTTAATTTCCAATATCCAGGAGGAATTTGGTTTACTTGCTTGTTAACCTCCATTTCTCAAGATTTTTCTGACCACAGGGTCACAGATTATAGTAAACCTTTCAAGTGAAGCCAATAGTCAACAGAAAAAGGTAATCATCAGATTGACAGATTTCTAAAAATAAGTGAAATGACTGAATAATTGCAGCTTTCATGAGGCAGGCATATTAGTAAGGAAGATGTTTTCTGTATCTCTTCCTGCTACATTCTTCATGGATACTAACAATTTTAGATCTATATAATCTATGTAAAGGTAAGCAAAGGTGAATCATTAATAGTTATTCAATGTTTTCCTCTTCTTGATCTCCTCATCAAAGAATCAGCTCTTGAAGTGATGAGATGAGTGCCTACCAAGAAGGGCCTACAAGATGGGCAGCCAGGCCCAACTGATTCATTTGGGTATCACTCCAGTTTCTGTGTCAACATTCAAGGCACATACATTTATGAAAAGAAGGCTGAAATATTCACAGTTTTAGGTGCTTGGAAATAATTCCAAGTCTAAAGCTATTTATTAACACTGATAAAAATTCTAAAAGTTTGTCAGTTTCTAACTTTTAGAGTCTCATTAGCCCTCTTCATTTATCCACTCATTTATTTTGTTTGATCATTATAAGAACACTAGTTGTCCATCTAAGTATTCTTCTTTCTTGGTTCCAGGCTAGACAGTTCTTCCATTCTACCTTGTATGTCAGTGTCCCCATGTCTCATAATTCCCTTAAGAGAGAGTGGGTATATATCATATGAAACCTTCACCCTATCTTTATTCATTATTTCTCATGGCTAATATTTGAACACAATGTAGGCTGAGATTGGAGCCACACATAGAAGTCAGAGAATTCTATGCTAGATTTATGAGTAACCACGTGGAGTAGAACTGCTCTAGTGTCCTGAACTCAACCCACAAATTATCATATGAGTAAATGTTTCCTTATTCTTTAAGACAAAAAAATTTCAGGAGTCTATTGTCAGTCCTTTATAGAAGAATTGACAATGTAATAGGCCCATAAGGTTATTTTAATACTATAGAATGCCAATGTATGTTAAGACTCGTTCCTCTGAGCTACTTGTCAACTTTGTTACAATTCTATGTGAATTTCTGTTCAATTTTACAATGAAACAGAAATAGGTGACTAGGAGGGGAACCTGGGGACAGTTTTCCTGTCACACTCCTCATTCTTACCCCTTTTTGCAGTTTTTTTGCATTTGTTGCCTATGCAATGTAAGCCTCTGCTTGCAACTCTAAAGTCAATGTCAGGCTTTTCTAGTGCTGAATTTATATCTGCACCTGTTGAGTTTTATATTTCTACATGTTATCTTTTATATTTTCTAAAGGATATTTTATGAATCTTTTCTTTTTTATTAGATATTTTCTTTATTTATATTTCAAATGATATCTTCTTTCCTGATTTTCCCTCTGAAAAATAACCCCTATTATCTCCCCCTCCCCCTGTTCACCAACCTGCCCTCTCCTGCTTCCTGGCCTTGGCATTCCCCTACACTGGGGCATAGAACCTTCACAGGGCCAAGGGCCTTTCCTTCCATTGATAACTGACTAGGCCATCCTCTGCTACATATGCAGCTGGAGCCATGAGTCCCACCACATGTACTCTGTGGTTGGTGGTTTTGTCACTGGAGGTACTGGTTAGTTCATATTGTTTTTCATCCTAAGGGGCTGCAAACCCTTCAGCTCCTTGGGTTCTTTCTATAGCTCCTTCAATGGGGACCCTCAGTCCAATGGATGGCTGTGAGCTTCTACTTCTGTATTAGTCAGGCATTGTCAGAGTCTCTCAGAAAAGAGCTATATCAGGCTCCCGTCAGCAAGCACGAGTTGGCATCCACAATAATGTCTGGGTTTGGTGATTTTATATGGGAAGGTTTCCCAGGTGAGGCAGTTTGGCATTTTTTGTAATCTGAAATTGATAATATTAGCAAGTCAAAGAGAATATAATAAAAATATGGTGTGTGTGTGAAACTGTATAATCTTTTCTAAATCAATAGGATTATCAAGTACACACATCATGTTCTATTCCTGCTATAGCACACGTTGTTATGTCATAGTCCTTTTGGTCAGAAGTCTAAACTGTCTCTTTCTATGCTGAAGCTTATATGCTCACAGTCCTCCATTACTTTTGTAGTCTTTAGGGGAAACACTGCTTCCCGTGAATTTTCAAGCAGTTCTACATATGTAGCTTAGATCTCTCTTACTTCATTTTCAAAACCATCCTTGTTACGTTCTTTTCCTCATTGTGCCTTCCAGACTTGCTCTCACATGTCTTCTTCCACATCCAAGTGTACCCTGATGCCACCTACCCAGAAGCTCAAGTGTGGTGTCTTTAATTGTCACGTGCTATAGTAATATTCTTTTGCCATATATACAATATATTGCAAGTTTCCAATGATTAGAACAAGGACATCTTTGGTGGGACACTCTGCTGTTTAGCACAAGCTTATACTAAAAGCTGGATAATAGCTTCTGTCTTTATGGAAGCCTATAATAGGTGATTGCTTATGTAGTCATTGATGACACTGTGGTTGAGATGAATAATGAACTGTTATTGTCATGTATTAGAAGACCACTCAAGCTACAGCATAGACAGGGAGAATCTCAGATGCATCCCGCTTAAAATTGATTGCTTCAGTGAGGAGCGGGTAGAATTAGCTGTGATTGAAACTACAATCATTATCAAAAATTTTTAAATTGTTTTGAAAGTTATAGGAAAGAACAAAGATGTTCTAGCTCATATAATGATATGAATAATCTCTGAGAATGTCCATTCTAATAGCCACATAAGATAATGATTAAAGAGATACGATTGTAGAAATAGGAATGTTTAAATATCAATGACAAACATCAACCTGGTATTAATGGTATTTGTCAGGATAGAAGTAGAATGTGGAGAGATATCTCAGTGATTAATAGCACTAGCTGCTCCTCCAGAGGACCTGGGTTCAATTTCTAACACCCACATGGCAGTTCACACCTGCCTATAACTCTAGTTGCAGGGGATCCGACACCCTCACACAGACATACATCCAGGCAAAATATTAATGCACATGAAATAAAATTAAATAAAAAATAAATAATTAAAAAGAAAAACTGAATCTGAAGCTGATTTCAGATTCTATGTAATTATTAATGTTTGGTAGAAACAGCATCATTTGCATAAGATCTCAGATTCTCTTAGGCAATGTAAATATATTTTTTCAGAAGTTGAAGATTATTTTATTATTTTGTGTTTATGTATTCATTCATGTATATTTGTATACTACATAAGCGCAGCACCTACAGAGGCCAGAAGAAGGGGTCAGAACCCCTGGAACTGCAGTAAAACAGTATTGAATTGCCACGTGTGTACTGAGAAGGAAACCTGGAAGAGCACCTCTTCACTGTTGAACTCTCTCTCCAGCCCCTGGAAATGCTATTATTCAGTAAAAGAAATACACAAGGAGGAAGAGATCCATAGAGATAAGGAACCTCTTTAAAACACATTTGGTTCAGTTTCCCGTGGGATCTCTAGGTAGAGGTTCAGTTGGAAATAACAGAAAGGAAAATGCTGCAAGGTAAAGGAAATCTATAGTTAAGGGTTGACATTAAAATGCCTTATGATGGTCACGATACCAAGTTGCTTAATAATTTCACAAGAATCACAGGTATTATCTCGCTACTTTAGCTACTTTAATGGACCCCCAAGGTATTCATGGATTCAACTCTACTTTCAATTTCCATGGCTAGGAGGTCTGCTCTTAGTCTAGTTATCAAACAACAGCAACAGCAACCAAACAAACAAAACCACAAAAAAACAAACCAAATAAACAACATAATCAACAAAATGAAGTGAACATTAGGCCTACAGAGGAAAGGAGGCTCTAATAATGGAGCAGAGAGGTAGAGGAAGAATAACAGTGCAGATGTCAGAAGTTCAGTTTCTCTGATAGAGCTCGGCTGTCCACAAACGTGTGCTAAATGCAAGTGAATTAACAGCCACAGGAGAGCTCAGGAGGTCACGTGAAGAAAGTGAAAGGGGGAAGATAATAGGCAGGCGAGCTGAATATCCTGTGAAAACAAATCGATAATGTTGATTTTTTTTTTGACACACTTGGGAAACTATTTTTGAAGTTCCTTCAAAATATTGAGAACTAAATATTCTGAGCAATGGCAAGAGTACTCAAAAGGGATTTAGTCTTTCACGGGGTCACAGAGGAACACATTTCTTTCCATGCATGCATTATAGTACAACTGGGAAAAGACATCTATTTCATTTCTCTGTAACCTCATTATGTTCATTCTCCAAAAAGCTCACGTGAGGAAGACGCCGCTCAGTGATGCTGTCTTCACTGTTGCAGGTTGAGTCTGAATTGAAAATGAGTTTCGATTGTGTGGATTCAGGATCAGGCTAAAAATTGTCTGCTACTGAGTTTGATCACCATTCAAGCCAGGCTTCTAGGCTTTTGACACTGTGAAGAAATGGTGACAGATCAAAGGATAAGAAGAAAAATCATTGCAGATAAAATTCGGTTCACACATTTTAAAGAAAGGTGTGTGCTCTCTACCCGTCGGGGTGGAGGGTCAAGCTGTTAGTGCTGATGAGATGTCAGTTCAGGAGAGCTGAAAACATTTTATATTGTGATGACCCTGAGTGAGCAACACACTGATCTTTAACCCCATGTTTGCCAGAGGGAAACGTGAACAGGGCAGGAAAATAAACACTCTCAAAGCCATTTCCTCAAATGCTACCTGAAACACCCCAGGTCTCCCAAAGCCCTTTGTAGGTTTGTCAGTGAGAATTCTAACCTTGTCTAGTGAAAGTCATCTTTTCTTGCCCTGTCCTTGTTTGTAACAATCAGACAAGAATTGCAATGAACTTTTTCCTGTATTATATTAATTTATTTTTGTGTGAGCACCATGACATACTTCTCATAATTTCTTTATAAATTTTAGTCCTTAAAACAAGAATTACAATAAGGAGGGACACTTCGTATTCATCAAAGGTATGATCTACCAAGATGAACTCTCAATTCTGAACCTC
>NW_022196903.1:22519562-22522847 GCF_008632895.1 Mastomys coucha | reverse complement strand
TCTTTGTTTTTTGGAGGGGAAACTGGGAATGGAGAAATTTACATGTAAATAAAGAAAATATCTACAGAAAAAAAAGAATTACAAAATCTCAAAATTTTAAAGTTGTGTTGTCAAAAACCATTTGCCTTCTCTATAGTCTTCAATAATTCTCTTGTCTGGGAAGTAATATGTCATAAAACTGAGGACTGCTGTAATAGCTGTCTCTTTATATTTATTTTTGATATCACTTGTGGGGTTCACATGAGCTAAATATTCATAAAGAATCGAGTAGAGAAAGAAAGAGAATAGGTAAAGGGGGAAGGGAAAGGAGGGAGGAGAAAGTATGAAAGGAGAAAGTTAAAGTGATATGAGGAATATTATGAGTTAATAATTCTGGTAGAAGTTATGGCCATTCACTTTAAAGCTATAACATTAGAATTAGAAAATGAAAAGATAAAATCTGGAATTTGCTATAGAAATAGTAGATGTCTTATATTTCTTGATTTAAAAAAGAGTCAAAACGAGTTTCTTTTATTCTGACTGCTACAGCTTCAAGAAAAAAAAAGATCCACCCACTCCCCAAATCTCTGTCTATATGTAATTCCCAAGCTCCCTGGAGGCTTGGTGAATTGTGTAGCATTTTTCCAGAAGTGAAGATTGCCTGGCTAAGAACTGTAGCAGACTGCAGCCTGTGCACAGCTCAGCTATTGCTGCATTTCCAATAATACATTTCTGAAGTCTGTAGGTGGATCCAGGAGCCCCAACTAATGCCAACACAGGTTGACCATCTCAGACTACAAATGCAGGCTCTCGTGGAAATAGAATAAAGGCTTGGTAAAACCCTAAGCTATATTCCCTAGAGGGTGAAGATTGTAGATAACAGTAGAATACCCATGAGGTTAAATTATTTACACTGGTATTGTATAAATATTTCTATTTGACCATTTAATGTAGTTTAGAAACTAAAATCTGTTTATGTTTTAAAAATTACTTTCAAAGGATTTCTGTATTGTAAGAACTCAGTAAGTTAAAAGTGAATAATCTATTCTTTGACTTTTTTATTTTTCTCTAAAACATGCAACATGCTTCAGTATATTTTTATGGCTTTATTATTTACAATCATTTTACTGAGTATATGCTTGGATAAAGTTTGATTTATTTTTGTGTGTAGTATGTGGTGTGTGTGTGTGTGTGTGTGCTTGTGTGTAGGCGCATACATGATACATGCCAAAGTGTGCAGGTGGTTGTTGGAGAACCACAGGTAAGGGTAAATTTATTTCTTCCATTGTGGGTTCCAGGGACTGAGCACACATTTCAGGCATGTGCAACAGACACTTTCACTCACTGAGTCTTCTTGTCTACTGCTATGAGATATGGGTGAAAACACACAGAGCTTAAATAACCCCTAAAATTTCCTACTGTAGATGAAGCTAATCTAGAAATTGCAGTCACATCTTGTTTGACATAAAATTTGGATACTGGTAGCTGTTTAAATAGAGATGTTCTGTGACATAGTTCAGGAGCCTCATTTCTGAAAGATGCACCTTGGCATATGTTAAGAACAGAGTAACTATAAAATGAGCCTAAATAAGGGGGCTACCACAGATGTGCAGTGCTACAGTTTCTATGATTGTGCCCTTCATTGTGTTCAAATCTTCATTGTGGAAAATAAAGTAAGCCCAGACAATGGGTCTGACCTCAGAGGCAAATAATGCTCCTGTTGAAGATGGAGAGAATTAACTTCTGATATGGCCAACTCTCTCTTCCTAGATTGTGATGCTCTCAAAATGTAGCAGGGTTAGTAATATCTGGATGAATTCTACCTTCCCCTCAAATCATCAAAGCAGCATGCCGGTGAAGCCCTTCCCTGTGAATTCTGGTCCTCCTCATTCACCGCAGGCTAGAAACTATCCAAATCTCAAACCCAACCCTCTTTGAAACAAATATCTCCTATTATGTCAGAACATAAACCTGAACTAGGCAAGTGCAAACATACTTCATCCTGAAGATTGCCTATAAATATAGCTCAATGTGGAGCAAGCACAGCCTTACCTCTGGAAAACTGAGCAAAAAAGGAAATTAAAAGCAACAGCATTGGAGTTATAAAAGATTACAGAGGTACACATGCCTCTATTCTTAAGAAAGGAATTTCTTCCAGAAATAAAGTAGGTAAATAGCTCAATGTTAAATGTTCTCGACATTTTCTTCATAAAATTATAAACCAGGAGAGCTGATTATAGTCTAATGTAATTTTAATTAAAAAAAAAGTTTTGTAAGTTTTAGTTTGTTTTTTAAAGTGATGAATATTTGGGAGTAATATGTGTTTTGTTTTATTTTAATATTTTACTAGAAAATATTAACTATATATAACAATATACTCTATTATGACATTTAAGTACATGTACGTAATATATTTCAATCATATTAACCCCCATGTTATACCCTCTTCCAATCCAGTCCATTTTTGACTCTCATATCTCTTTTTCTATATGACACAGTGGTTTTTTTAGGGTGGTTACAGGTATGTGGTGGGGATAGTGTTTATAGTAGAATGTGATCTTTAATCAGCGGATACTCTTTGAAGAAAATGTCTCCTCCTACATAAATTGTTATCTGGACAGTCCTTGTGGAGATTTGGGGCCTCGGGAGCTCTTTCCCTTCCACAACAAGGTACAGGCATGTCTAATCTTGTGCAGATTGATAGCAGCTAATCACAGGTGTTATAATCACAGCTCAGTAGTTCAAGAGTACAACATCTATGCCCTATCCAGAAGTCAGTGTCATGTGCACCTCTCCCTGCTTCTCCTAGCATGGATACAGTTCTTCTGCTTGTGGTGTAATGTTCTCTATGTTTTGCAGAGGAATGTGGCCAGCCTAGATGTTCTTCAATAGGTAAATGGACAAATAATATATTGTGTATACACACAATGGGATTTTATTTGTTTGCAGAAAATAAGAAAAATTGCAGAAAATTGATGGAATTGAAAAATATTTCAAGTTAGGTAGGTAACAAGCTCAGGAAAACATATACTGTGTGTTCTCCTTCACACATAGACTCAATGTTCTATAGTTTAGATGCATGCATTTATGTCTGAATGAGTATGTGAGGAGCCCCAAAATGTAAATGTGTTCCAAGGAAAGATTCTTTAAGGGGGCAAGTAGGAAGATATGCAAGTGGAAGGGATACTAGTGGGAATATGAATGTTTAAGGGATGAGGGGCCAATGGAGATGGGGGCATGTAGCCCGCGCAGTCTTCTCGCCGGGAAGAAGACACACAGACACTAGGTTCCTTCTGCAGCAACTGT
>NW_022196903.1:22500405-22516844 GCF_008632895.1 Mastomys coucha | reverse complement strand
CAGGTGAAGCAGAGCGAGCTTTCCTTCTTCCAATGTCCTTATATAGGTCTCCAGCAAAAGGTGTGGCCTAGGTTAAAGGTGTGTGTCATCACACCTTTAACCCCAGATGACCCTGCTTGAACTCGTACATCTTCCAGTCTTAATCTTCTAGGATTCATAGCCACTATGCCACCACACCTTTAATCCCAGATGATCTTGAACTTATAGATCTTTCTATCTTAATCCTCTGGGATTCATAGCCACTATACCTCAAGATCTCCATGCCAAGATTCAGGTCGGAAACTTGTATCTCTCAGCTTCCAGATTAGGACCAGGTGAGCCTTCTAATTCTGGATTGTAGTTCATTTCAGATATAGTCAAGTTAACAACCAGGAATAGCCACTACACTAAGCTAATAAAACAAACAAACAAACAAACAAATGTTTGATTGGAAATGATGTGTGTGCATGGATAAAGTTGTTTCCAGAAGCCATAGGTCATTAAACAAAAATCTTAATGCTTCTGGTGTTTTATCTTCCTATATGCTGGGTCTTCAAAGATGGCATTAGTCCCACCAAACAATATAGGCAACTGCTGCTGTTAGTTAGTTCCTCACTGTAATTAACTATTGAGAGCCTATAGCTGATGAAGCCAACCACCTGGTTTGTAGGTCATAGAAAAATCAAGCTTGAACTGGGCTGGTGTCTTTCTTTCTGTTGGCTCGATCTCACAGTGCTGGAAGTTGCTATGCAGAATGCCAGGGGTAAATTGTCATTGACTATCTTACTCATCTCTGGACCTGTGTGTAACCAGCCAGTCAAGATGAGTCCACTGGTATTATGATAGCAAATCTGTAATAGGAGTAACCAACTGCATCCTTATCCTACCTGAGAATACCTCTATAGGAGGGAATTAACACCTGACACCATAAACGCAATCAAAAGCCCATGATGGAGAAGGTCACAGGCCTTAGTTTGAAAGTTGTTGCTGTGAATTTTGTTAAATAGGCATGAAGTTCCATCTAATGACTTTCTAAATAAGCATGTTTATGTATACTAATTAGTCTGCTGTGAATTTATCTTCCTTTTTTATAGTATGTGTATCGGGTGTGAGGGTGGTGGCAGTATTATCACTTGTTAAGGCCTAAAGAAAAATCTGCTCTGAAATATCCACTCACAAATGGAACATCTATAAGAGGCCTTCAAGGCTTATGGAACATTGAGGAAGGACATGTTTTTGGAAGACTAGGTCACACAGCCCTTTAATGAAGATTTACAGGTTATCCTAAGAGATTAAAGTCCATACTGGGAGTTTGTTTTCTTTGATCCAGGTATTCCCATTACATCTGTTGCTGCATAGTTTACAAATGTTTTTTCCAGGCCCTCCAGTCCTCTATCTTTCTCATCCTCCATTCTTCAGGCCTGGATCTCTCAGCCAAAAGTACCAGTGTTTCCTGTTTATGTCACTGTAGAGTTCCTTAGCCTCTAGGATTAATGCTGTTGCTGTGCTTTCTGTTTCTTTCCTCTTCAGAACTGCAGAGAGGCAAATAGCTCCAGTGACTATACCTTGTACATCTATATCACACACTCTTCCTTGGCTCTTCTCACAATTGCGAGGCTCCCACTGGTAACTGAATACATTTGTTACAAAAAATATTATCAAGTCTTTATCATACCTCTTACATTTCCAAAGTGAGGGCTCTCTTACTCTGAAGTAAAAATGTTAGTGATATTTTCTTTAGCAAATTTTATCCACTTTTAACAATGTTAACCCTGGTACGCTTATTATACCTCAACGTTGTCTGAAGAGGAGCTCTAAGATCTCTTGGCAAAGAATCCACTCTTGTTCAAGCTCCTTCCTGTTCTCCTTCATGCTGTCCTTTTGCCATTCCTTTCAACATTTCTATCTCCCTCCTATTCCTGAGGCTTCACTATAGACATCCTCGAAAATTCTCTGCATGCTTGAGATCATAGAGATCCATAAAAGCATCCCGAGGAACACTGGAAGTTCTTGGTCTTTAAAGTTTCTAGGCAAAGACACAGATGGATTAGCCAATGCTGCAAATGTTCAGGTAAACTGGAGTTTAGGACAGGAAGATAGAGGAAAGAACCTTTATCCCAGCAGGGCATTTTGGAAAGTATTATTGGACATTAGGCAAATTTCCTCATGAAGTCATATTTTAACACAGCACCTACCTGTGAGACCTTGGGTGAATAACATAGACAGATGCCTTAGGGAACTGGAAGGTATTATAGAAAAACAGTAGAAATTACAAGACTAACAGATCTGTTTCTAAATTCCAGGGCATTTTTGGAAAGAAATAACTTAGCTGTCAGATACACTTCTCTGGCTAACTATCTCATAATGCTAGATAGTTAGAAAAAATTGTTGCTGCCAACATGATTTTTAAATTAGACCAATTATACTGAAAAGTCAGGAGTCTAAACCCCTGAGTGCATGAAAGAAAGGGAAAACCTGCTTTGAGAAAGAAACTAGGCTGCTCTTTTAGGGGACAGAGTAATGAGAGCGCAGGGAAGATGGCTCAGCTGGTAACATACTTGAGAGGTAAACATACCAGCCTGATTTTGAAAACCAGAACCCAAGTAAAAGTGCAGGGGATGGGGTTGTAAATTTGCAATCTCATCAGAGATTAGAAGATCTCTGTCTAGTCACATTACCCTAATTTGTGATATCCAGACCAATGAGGAGCCCTGTTCTATGAACAAGGTGGATAACTCCCAATGAATGACACAAGAAGTTGTCCTCTGTCCTCCATATGTACATGTATACGTAACTGCATAGATGCAGGCGTAACTGTACCTACTCAAGCATAGACACACACACACACACACACAAGCATACATATAAAAAAGTGGTGTTGACTTGATTTACATGCATATCTTTAAATGCTTGTTAATCCTATTCAGTCACTTTGAATAAATAGTTGGTTTTGCCAGATATCTCGCTGTGCTCGAGGATGGAAACATATTATGACACGCTGATATTAAACCTTTTAGGTGAAAGGTTTTATTCATGTAGAGAAATTAGAAAACATTGAATTTTAAGCAACTGTGAAAGTATATGCTCAGTAAATAATCTATAGGGGTTCTCCCAATGGAAACTAAGTATTGACTGAAAATGCCTGCAGACAAAGTAGAAAAGAATAGTCAAGAGGTAGGTTAGAAGGAGGCAGGTGTACTAGCCTGGGATTTGACAGTCTCAGCTGTAGGAACATGAATAAGCAGCTGGCCTAGTTATTACAAAATTTTCAATATTGGCATTACACAGATAAGCATAGAGACAAATACATACATATAAGAAGTAAAGTTATCTTCTCTGTCTAATCGCTTCCAGGGACATCCTTCATTTGTCCTCTCAGAGGCTTCTTGATAAGCCTTTCTTCAGTTCATGTCACAAAAGAATGGGCTCTGGAGCCAGCCTGTCTCTTTGATTACTTTCACTTCTTTATCTTTTACCACATGGCAGGGAACTGTCTTTGCTTAAGCGTGACTTGGCATATGTAAATGTTAGCACAGGTGTGTTGCTGCATTGAAGCAAGCGAGTGAGTGGAGGGGCAAAAATCTCCACAACACTTCTGTTCAAAACTTACTTGGAGAATGCTCATTAGTCTCCTGTAGGAGCCTTCTAAGTTTATGGTGTCCATAGAGGTTCTTGCCCAAACAGGAGTAGTCAAAAGGTGAATGAATGACAAAATCAGTATCCTAAGATATAAGTCATGAAATAATACTGTTCAAAAGATGTTGTTCTTCCTAGCTTTCCTCACAGGAACTATGAAACTTTTCCCTAGAGTGTCCATTCTTTTTTTCCCAGAAGTCAGGGGAGGTTTTAATTAGGGACACTTGAGAATTTTTTTTTTTTAATTTTAAACAGATTAATTGGCTAAAACCGTTCTTACAGGACATTGGTATCTTAAGTTTTGGCATTCTAGAGATTGTCATAATTAAATCAAAGCAAGGGTCTACCCTAACATTTTCAGAAATCACTGGAAATGTTTACTAAGAAACAGATTCAAAAGGAAACTTACTTCCTTCTAGGTTATATTGTATTTTCTAGGTGAATCCAAGAGCCCATTGCTGATAAAAACACAATGACTCTAGGATAGTATTTGATTTAGGAATAAGAAGTAAAGTAAGAGATGTAGAATGATCAGAAGTATGAATTTATAATTCTTGAAGTAGTTCCCCCATGAGGTCTATTGGTTGCTACACAAATACAAGTTGCCTACCCCCAACCTTCTAAGCCCTAAGCTAGATACAGTGGTGACTTATTCTAAAACCAAATGACTCACTTTTATTCTTCTATGGTTTTTCTCCTCTAAATGTTTACACTGTCTAGAAGCTTGTACTGCAATACTTGATCCCCACAGGACATGACTGTTTTTCACTGGTCACTATCTCTGAAAGGTTCTGTCACCTCCTGATATGAGAGTAGTGACTAAGGGCATGAACTTTGCAGATACATTCAAACCACTTCCAAAACATAGCAATAGAGATATAGCTATAAGAAAAAGGTACTTCCTATCACACACTTTTTAGCCAATGTATCCTATATGTTCTACACTAGAGACATCCATCCTGCTCAAAGATATAAGCCCTAGTGGCCTTTGCATATATCTGGGTCACTGTGCCACTTTTTCTGGGGCCTGGAAATAATTGCTTGAAGAATACCAAAGGGAGAACCTCATTAGATACTGAAAATGGAATCTTGGAGCCAGAAAACAACTTCCAAATGCTTTATTATTAGAAAAAGACAAAGATGCAGAATCGTAAAAGTCAAATCCAATATGTAACAGAAAAATGAAAGAGGAAATAGAGGAAGAAGGTGATGAAATGAAATATATATATTTAGAAGTCTTAACAAAAACTGGGGTATGTTTCTCCCAGTCCATACTCTGTGAGCATCTAATAGACACATTGTCTTCACAGTATACCTTTTTGAAAGCAAGGGATAATTTACACTTGGTATCATTCCAGCAGATATAAACTAATACACACAACAGAACTCACACGAGCTTCTTTTGATTGAATTCACTCTCATAAAAACAGCATAGTTACATTTCTGGGAAATAATGGAAAATGGCTTTGCATGAATTTTGATAGCTTTGTTCAATCCGTAAATCCACCTGCATTCATCATTAGTTTTTTTTTTTTTTTTTTCCTTTTGAGCCCTCTGATGTAACACTGTTTTACAAGTGAATCCACTATTTCCCTTGGAGGTTAAGTGATGAGCTTTGCTTAGCAGTCAGGTGCAGGGTTCAGATTAGAGAAAAAGCCACCAGGTTCCAATGCTTGCTAGGCTTCCGTAGATAGCCTAATCATGCAGCTTCAGATTAAAAAAGCATCTATTGATTTTTTCCACCACATTCAAAGGAATGTTTCTATACCTTTGGAACTAGAGTACACATGAAGACTTCAAGGGTCAAAAATCCTGGACCATAGTTCTTTTTCTTCAGAAGCTAGCACAATCTAGGGAGAATTTCTTGAGGAAATATGTTTCAATTCATACAATAAATATATGGTCTAGTTCATAATTCAATGAATATTTAGCCTACTAAGTTTGCAGGCACTTATTACCAATTATGTCGGGGTTACAATAAAGTTTACAAAGGAGCCACCAAGATATGTACCCCAGAGAACATGTTGGCGATTAATTCCTTATTTCCTCCATTTGTCCACTATGACAGTTAAACTAATGAAAAGAGAACCCTATTAGGAAAGGATTAGTGGCTTGAGTGGCACTGGTTGGATGAAGCATTAATGATGCAGAGGGCTGGCTTATTTTAGGTAAAGGGCATCACCTCATACATTCCCTTTCAAATAGACTCCAGAGCAGTAAGGTGAAGGTGGCATGGTATTTTGTGAACAGCCTGTGTGCTGATATACCTGGAATATTCCTGGCATGAGGGTGATTGAAATGACTTCAAGAGAAATGAAATATTTTAAACTATTTTGCTTATCAAATACAAACATTTCATTTCTACCTTTTTCTTGTTTTTAATAAAATTTCATGATGGAGCTGTGCAGTTTTCTTTAAATGGTTTTATTTTTTAAACTAGAAAAATTTCCTTATATCCCATACTCTTTACAACCTTCTCTGTAGAAGTATTACAAAGGACAAGCCACTACAAACACTTAAAATATTCATCTTCCACGTACTGTAGGAGAAAAACAACCCTTAAGATTAATTGTGAGGCTTTCGGTGGAGTACTGCCTAATTAAGGGTGGACGAAGAAGAGGGGGCCTCAGAGACTCCTTTAATTTGACAGGCTGGGTACTTAGCATGTTTGAGAGGAGGTTCTCAGGGGCACATCTGCAATCTATTCCATTAGTATAGACCTCTGGAACTTTGCTCAGACAATAGCAATGCACAAAGGAATAACTTGCTTCCATGAATAACAAACATTTACTGCATTTGCTCGCCCCATTTCTCACCTTTTTTAGTGGAGATTTCATTACTGAATTGAAAGAACTGTTTTATAGAGCGATTGCTGCAGAGACTTCACTGAGGTTGTGGATCTAGCCATAGCAGCCTGGAGTATAATCTCTACCTGCAGGTTGGATGAGAACATTTTGAAGAGATGTGAGCGGCACTTAAGCACCCACTTCTATTATTTTTCAGCAAACAGTGTTTTTAAGGCTGCTTTGTTCTTGCCTGTTAAAGCTCCACATTAGTAAATGCTGATTGATGCTCAAAAGACAGAGCATTACAGGAAGATAAGCATTGCATACTAATTACTCTAAATGTGGGGATGGGGAGAGATGCAGATATATGAGAAATATATGAGTAAATGCTGTAAACATTTCAGAAGAAAAAAGAACGACCCACAGAGCAGAGATGTGTTAGTGCGATATTCAGGAAACAAAGCAGGTACTTGAGCTCTGGACTGAGTGCTCCCTCCCTTCCTTCTTCCCTCCCTCCCTCCTTTCCTCCTCTCCCTCTCTCTTCCTTGTCTCCTTTTTCACTCTCAAACCCCCTAACTTTTTTCCTTCCTTCCATCCTTCCTTCCATCCTTCCTTCCTCATCCTTCCTTCCTTCCTTCCTTCCTTCCTTCCTTCCTTCCTTCCTTCCTTCCTTCCTTCCTTCCTTCCTTCTTTCCTTCTCTCCCTCCCTCCTTTTTCTCCCTCCTTTCCTCTATTCATTGCCCTTTTACAAAGGTATATAACATAGCTTGGATACACACACGCATGTTGTCAAGCAAATTACTATTTCTTTCATATATCACCTAGTTGGTTTTACAGGTGGGGTGCATGTGTGTGTGTGTGTGTGTGTGTGTGTATGTGTGTGTGTTTGACTGTGTGTGCAAGTACAAGTTTACCCATACAAGTCTGTGCATATCACATACATGTGCATATCACATACATGTGCATATCACATATGGGAACAAAAGATCAATTTTGGATGTCTTTCTCAATCATTTTCCTCCTTATTTTTGAGACATCATCTCTCAGTGAATCTGAAACAAGTTGGCTAGCTAACCTGACCAGAAATTTCCAGGCAGTTATGTGTCTTTGCCTCAGCAGCAATGAAATGATATCCAGGAACCAAAATACCAGCCTTTTTACATGGGCACTGGCCATTTGTTATAGCAAGCACTTCACTGACTGAGTCACTTCCCCAGCTCCTGGGATAATTAATTATTTGAGCGATAGGAGCACTTAGGCCTATGATCAGCAGATTTCCAGTGCACAATGAGGCTTTATTACATTCCTTTTCTGTACAGTAGATTTCTTCTAAAACAAATGAAACTTTGAGCACATATCTCTCCAATCTATACTCCCCTTTGTCCCTAATAAC
The DNA here is from genome assembly GCF_008632895.1 of Mastomys coucha. Lineage (NCBI taxonomy): Eukaryota > Metazoa > Chordata > Mammalia > Rodentia > Muridae > Mastomys > Mastomys coucha. Next base: position 22,509,050 of record NW_022196903.1, on the reverse strand, counting down.
AGTTACTGTACTCTGGTTTAGAGAGTTGAACATTTAAAAACCTAATTCATATATTAACAAAATTAATATTTTTCCCTATCTGGCTTTCTTTACTTGGACTGATACTGTTTGGATTCATCCCATTGTGTAACAAGTGACAAGATCTCCTTTGTGATAGCTGAATACTGTTCATGTGCATGTGTAATACGATCGATCCATGCCACATTTCCATTATCCATTCATTCCTCATAGGACATGTACGTTTTCTTTCTCCTCCCCCTTCCCTCTAACTCCCTCTCTCTCCCTATATTCTGGGCATCATTAGTGTTGCAACAATGAAGGGAGACATGCATATGTCTCCTGCTTACTTCCTGGGAGAGGAAAGGCTGTGTCATTGGGTTTCACACTCTGATGACCTCAGATGGAATGACCTTCCTTCTGTTGCTCTCTACATCTCCTTGTCTCCCACTCTCCTTTTGTTGAGCCAATGCTTGGAGTGTCAATATTTTTAGACTTTTTACCTCTCTCCTCTTTTGTCTTCAACCCTTTCAGACTTTAGCTGATAAACAGATCCATGATTTTTGTTACACGGGAGATAAGTAAAAAGGAATACACACAACTATTTTCTACCATCTCAGCAATCATAGAGCCTTTACAGAGAAGTAATTTTTAATTCTCTCTCTGAATTATGTGCAAAGATCACTGTTGCTAGTTCTCTTTTGGTTTCAGCGTAGTTTTACTTTGGCATGGTGAGTGATCTTGCTTGTAGTTGCAAGTTGGATAGTTTGCTCATTTTTGCCTTGATTTTTTCAATAGTTTGTTTCTAGTTTTTCTATTGTTGCAATAAAACATCATGACCAAAGACAACTTGAAAAGGAAAGACTTTTCCGTTTTCTTTTTCCTTCTTCCATTCCCTTTCTTCTTCTTCCTTTTATTCCCCCCTACGTGTCCTAATCTAGTCTATCCTTGAGGGAAGACAGAGCAGGAACTGAAGCAGAAGGCACAGAGAAGCGGAGGAACACTGCTTCCTGGCTTGCTTCCAGTTTACACAGTTTGCTATTTTAATATGACTCAAGACCACCTGCCTAGGATGGCACTTCCCACAGAGGGCTGAGCCCTCTCTCAGCAATCATTAGTCAAGAAATGTCCTACAGACATGGCTAAAGGCGATTCCTCAGTTCAAGTTCCCTATTTCCAGATGACTTTAGCATTTACCAAATGACAAAAATTAATTAGCCCAACTGAAGCATTGACCACCCAGTTGTCTTGGTACTTATATATCTTTATCATTGTTTTTGACTTGATATTTTGACCCTTAACATTTGCGTTCAATTGAACACCCTACCATTCTCATCCAGTGTCTTCTTATCCTGGATGTGGATACTCATTTCTTTACAGGAACTCAGGCAAATGGTAGGTACAAAAAATCCCGTCTTCCTCTCAACCACTGCTTCCAGTCTCTGCATTTTAACTTACTGCAAAAGCTATAAGCCTGGGTCATATCAGACATTACTTCCCCATTCCCTTTGTTCTTATTTCACTGACCATATAATCAACTCTCATATTTTACATCCTTTCCTTCTTACCTAACTTTCTCCAGAAATACTCTTTATTTTAAACCCTCATCAATATTTCATGAATTATTTCAATATGACTTTTGTCTAGTGTGTCCCCAATCTTTCTACAAGCTATTCATCACACAGTTGTAGGCAGTAATATGCTTCTAAAGTATAAATCTGATAGTATCTCCATGCTGTATGAAAATCCTTTAACCCCTGCTCCCTTTTAAAACTAGAATCGCATCCACAAAATACTAAATAACTTAAATACTTAATAACTACCATCACTTGCTACTTGTAAGTCCTTTGTTTTCATTTATTTCTCCTGTCCAATTATGACCTTTGTTGAAATACAGAATGGTTAATGGACTATTTTTATAAATATTTACTTTCTAGTCATCTATTTATTTCATTCATATAAATGTCACTTCATTGGTTACATTGTCCAGGAAATCTACCAGGTGTTTGTAGCTGGAGCTAGCATCTATATGACTTGCCCTCTATCATTTAGAACCACCTTATCATGTGTCAACACTGTTTTCTAGGAAGCCTGCCCACTGAGCTATAAGATACTTGAGACCAGAAACTGTGACTTCAAGTACTGTATTTCTAGCATGCAATACACTTCTGAACAGAAAACAGGTACTTCCAAAATGATAAGAGAAATTGCGAATCATTTTCTAGCTAGTAGGCATGAAGCCAGTAGGTCAGTACTAGCTTAATATCTCTGTGTTCTATGACTTATGCATGTTATACCTTCAGCAATACCTTCTAGAAAGTAAAAGACAGGGTTGTCAATAGTGTGAAATGTGTGTGTTTGTTCTTGTTGGGTTTCTGTTGTTGCTGCTGGTGGTGGTAGTAGCTTTATTTTATTTTATTTTACTTTATTTATTTTTGGGTGATAGTGGTGTTTCACTGCTGTGTATGTCAGGTTATCTGGTAAGTAAGCTTCCAGGGACGCATCTGTCTCTGTCACCCATGTTGCCATAGAATTACTGGGACCATTCTTAGATTGGCGGACTCAAAGTAAGACCACCATTCTTGCTGTTGTTTACCCATTGACTTATCTATCCAGTCCAAATTTTGTCTTTAAATTGTTTTTAACAAAATGATGTTGATGAATGTTTGTCATTATGTATGTCTCTTCAAAAGGAAGAAGCCAGTGTCAGGTCTCCAGAAACTGGAGTTATAGATAGCTGTGCACTTCCCTGTGGGTGCTGAGCATTCAATTCATTCCACTATAAAAAGAGTCAGTGTTCTTAATCATTGAGCATGCACATATTCTTTCCAGTCACACTTGTCCATTTGTTTTATGTATGTATGTATGTATGTATGTATGTATGTATGTATCTATCTATCTATCTATCTATATCTATCTATCTATCTATCTATCTATCTATCTAATTGTTTTGGTTGGATGATTATTTTTTAATTTTGTTTACCTTTAACTATATTGGTTTCTTCTCATATATTACATTCTGAACATATAACATACTTTCACTTCTTTTTATCCTCTCTGTCTGCCTTCCATCTACTCTTCTTCCTCTTCTCTTCAGAAAAGGCCCAGCCTCCCATGGATATCAAACAAACATGGCATATCAAGTTCTAGTAAGACTAGACAACATCCCCAGTATTAAGGCTGGAAAAACCAACCAAGTAGGAAGAAAAATGTTCCCAAGGAGAAAAAGAGTCAGAGAGAGCCTCTACTTCCATTGTTAGGAGTCCCACAAGAAGGCCTAGGTGTACAACCATAGCATATATTCAAAAGGCTTATGTTAGATCTATGCAGTCTCCCTGATTGATGGTTCAGTCTCTATGAGCATCTATGTACCCAGGTTAGTTGTTTCTGTGGGGTTTACTTGGGGTCCTTGATCCCTCCGTTCCTATAATTCCCCCTCCCATAGGATTTCCCATCTCTGCCTAATGTCTACGTATCAGTGTCTGCATCTGTTTCTATTAGTTGCTGAATGAAGCCTCTCTAATAACAATTATGCTAGGTTCTTGTCTAGAGTATAACAGAATATCATTAAGGATCATTTCATTGACTTTTCTTTTGCTTGTCCTTTTTGGTTCTTTTCTAGGTCTCTGATCTATACAGCCTCTAATTCCTGGCCCTATAAGTATCATTAAAGGCTGGCTTTGTATCTTGGCATTGGTGTCTAGCTGTGTCACTTTACCCCAGCACATATTTTAGGCAGGACAAATTGTTGGGTGAAGGTTTTATGGCATGGTTGGTGTCTCAAATCCTTAGCTAGAAGTTTTGCCTAGTTACAAGAGATGACTGGTTAAGTTTCCATATCTCCTATTACTAAGAATCTTAGCTAGGTCACCCTAGTAAATTCCTAAGAGTTTATATTGCACTAAATTTCTAGCTTGTCCCTGAAGTGCCCCTCAATTTCAGTAGTCTCTCCCAGTACCCTCTCCTTCCCTCTTCTTCCCACCTAATTCTTCCTGTTCCCATCCACACCTGCCTCTAGTCTCTCTTGCATAATATCTATTCTATTCCTTCCTCCCAGGGAGATTCATATGTATCCTCTTGATCCCTCATTGTTACTTAGGTACAATCCACAAACCCAGAAGACCCATTCCTTATCAAGAACTCCAGAGAGGCATTTCCAAGTCAATAAACAATTTCTAACCAGAGAAAATGCCCCTGGCTAGACTATAGCAGAGAGGAAACTGTGTACACAACTTTTCTAGGCAAGGAATCCATAGGGACAAATACGTCACAGGGCTGTGACTGACCCAGACTAACATAATCTAGTAGCAAATATATGAAAGCATCATTAAATCTAACAAGTTTTTCCTAAGCTAAATCTAGACAAGAAACAGAGATCTAAAATAAGAGTTAGTATATTTTAACACTTGAGGGCTTTCTCGATCACATTAAGGCATGCTAACAATTTCCCATAGATATGACAGTTATGAGGCAATTAATGGAATACTTTGCAAATCAGTTGCAAAAAAGGGAAAAACTGGATAAGTAATAGCTGAAGTAAAAAAATGAAACTGCTATAAATACAGATAATAGCTTCCATTAAAAGTGTCTTCCAACATTGGAAAGTTTAATCACAGTAGCACTCAAATCATTGGTTACACTCTATTTCACAGTTACCCAGCTTGAGAAAATTTACCCATCATTAAGTATGATAGGTTCCATGTTTTTTTGTATTTTTTTTTTAATATCTGGTTGGGAGTGGAAATTTTTGTAAGCTGATTTCATTAGCAAATATTACTTTTATATAATTCTTACAGTAATAATTCAAAAAGCAAGTGCTTTGTGTTAGATTGTAGCTACCTATTGGTGTTTATAAGATTTTAGTGATACCCTATAGAATGAGAGAGATTTTTCTGAATCACATGGACTAAGAATACTATGTAGACTGGAGCAACAACCAGGGAGCCTGTGTAGGATTGACCTAGGTTTTCTGCACATGTTACAGTTGTGTAGCTTGGATTTCTTCTCTAGGACTTTTAGTGGAAGGAGGGGCTGTCCCTGACCCTGGTGACTGCCTTTGGGATCTGGTTGCCTTGTCTAGCCTTAATAGGAGAGGACATGGCTAGTCTTACTGCAAGTCAATATGTTATGTCTAGTTGATATTCATGGAAAGCTGCTTTTCTCTGAAGAGTAATGTGAAGAGAGGGGGATAGGGCCCCTTGGTGTAGGTAGAACTTGGAGGAGAGAAAGGAGGGGAAACTGCGCTCAAGATGTAAAATAAATGGGTGAATAATAAATAAATAAATAAATGTAGAAAAGTACATAAAATGGGACACAATACAAATATTAAGATTAACACTTATATTAGAGAAATAAATCACTGGGGATAGAAATTGCAACACAAGTTCTTTTTGGTATATATGTTATTTATATATCAATTATTGGAGAAATATGAAAGTTGTCTAATCTGTGATTAGCAATTTTGTTGTTATTGATGGTTTGTTATGTTTTTATTTTTGAATTGTTTTATCTCTGAATTGTAGAAAAGGAAGACAATTAGTTTTGTAATGATGAAGGAAACTATTAGTAAAAGAACTCTAGTTGGAAATAATTGCAAGGAGAATAATGTTATAGTAATATTTTATTCCATCTTTTCTAGTAAGTTGGAGTATTTGGAATCACATTGACAATTTTGTTTTTGCCTTCTCAGACACAGTCCTAGTAAATGTTGTTCTAACAAATGTCTACTGTGACCTTTATAGGAGGTAGCATCCCAATTGTTGTCCATTTGGCTTTAGGTGATGATAATGTTATCTGTTTTTCCATCCAGCTCTATCCTGTTGTTTTGAGTAATGCGTAGGCAGAGAGAACACTGTTTTTGTGCTAACGTAATTTAATAAGGATATTTGAACAAAACATTAGGTTATGAAAACAAATTAGTTGTAAAGTATTACCTACTAATTGACATTTTATTTGTCTCAAAATCTAATATTTGATAGGTGATATTTTTTAATGTTTCCATGTTTGTACCTTTGATGAAAATCAAATCCAGAAGGAAAAACTATTAAAGTGACCTTTGTAGAATTCAAGGTCAGTAAATAACTTCTTCAATTAGGAAGTGAGAATGAATTTTTTTTCTGTAAGAACAGGATAAAGTCGTTTTGTAAGGAAGAAATGATTGTAGGTGTCTGTGGGACTCTGATCTATTCTGAGAGCATTGCTTAGTGCCATGGTATGTTTTAGCTTTGTACTATGAGGGGAACTTAATCTTCCCAGGCTGGCATGTTGAACACATTTCCCCAGAGGATACCAATGCCTTGTTCTGCATATATATTCTCTTCCTACAACCTTCAACATATATTACTTAATATTGTTATCAAGCACACGAATCCTGGTGCCAGCCATGGTTGTTCTGGGTCAGAAAATGACCAGAAACTTTGAGAGTCAGTAGTCATTTCCTCACTGTTCTTTTTCCCTTCATATGCCTTCCATTCTATTTTTTTTCCCCAAAGTTTGACTTAACTTGTGATTAAATTTGAAGTTCAAGATTCTGGTCCTCATTAGTGATTTGATGATTGCAAGGATACACTTAGGAATGCCTGTGGTTCAGAGACTGATGGTCCTCTTGCATCTACATCAGTTAACCTCCTCATAGGGAAATGCCTGATCTAATATTAGATAATCTTAATTCATTTGGTCCTGAAATAATTTCCAGTTTTCTTTTGACATAACCAGTTTCTTCTTCCATCAAAAGTCTAGTTCTCTCTTCTATGTCCCATCCTGCTCCTTAAAGCACACCCTAAAATGCTGTATATTCAAACCCAAATATCAAATTATTCACCGTATTTCTATCACTTTTGGTTCTAATTACATTTAAAAAACCCAAAAATTGCTAGGAAACTAATTTTTTAGTAGAATCTCATTACTTATCAAATCTGCAGGACATGTTTAGTTGGTTCCTCTTCTTCCTTCTCAAACATCTTAGACCTTGATAGAGGATTGTACATCAAGATGTTGATCATCCTGTTCTCTTTCCTAGTTGCTACTCACAGTTGTTTTTCCTTTTTCAGTCATTTACCTTTTGATGGTTCCACTAGGAATCTCATTAATCCATAGAGCCCTAATCCGTCACTCACGTTTCAGTTTTCCTGATCACATCTAGAAACTATAATGATAAAATTTGAGGTAAGCTTTATTTCTAACAAAGAAGATCAGATCTACAATTCATCATTGCATTGATTGTTTTATTTATATAATTTGAAATTATATTTTATGTTTCCTTTATAACCTGCTCTTCTTAAATTCCCCTTTCTCACAAAAGATTCAAGAAAGCAAAATATCATCCAATGTATACTTTCTTAATATTTGAGTATGACTCAGATATTAAAGACACATAAAGTCTTTTTACTCCATTCACATAAACTTTTATGTACTCACAATCCTGAGTAGCTTTCTGTTCATGTGTTTTGTGTGGAAATAAACTATATGACTATATTTAGATACCTAACATGTCCTTAGTAAAGTTAAAAATGGAATAAAACCTGGGGATTCATCCCATATATAGTCACCAAACCCAGACACTATTGTGGATGCCAACAAGTGCTTGCTGACACGAATCTAATATAGCTGTCTCCTGAGAGGGTCTACCAGTGCCTGACAAATACAGAGGTGGATGCTCACAGCCAACCATTGGACTGAGCACATGGTCCCCAATGGAGGAGCTAGAGAAAGGACCCAAGGAGCTGAAGGGGGGTTGTAGCCCTACAGGAGGAGCAACAATAGTATAATATTGTGCTATACTTTCAGAATAATTCTACATCTGTCCAGATCCTCAGTTTTAAAAGTCTTCTTTAAACCTCCTTTAAGAACTTACTCCTTCCATTGTCTCCACCCCTTGCCCGCACCTCGATGTTTGGAAAGCACCAGTATGGCCCTATCATTTAGTTAAGAAATAGGATTTTGGCTTAATTAGGTTAACAATAACCAAGTTCTTTTTTTATTAACGTTGTTTAATGAGCTAAGTATTGGTCATCCTAAACACATTATCTTGCTCAGCTCTCTTACTTACTGAAAAATTTACTGAAGTAGGAATAATTTCAGCTTTATACATAGGAATACTAAGGTTGATAATAGCAGTTGCATACTACAGTCATTGGTCAACATGGCTTAAGATAAATCTTACAGAAATACGTGGTTAAGAGATGGGCTTTCTTGGAGAAACCAATACATTGAATCTATGTAATAGGTTGCAAATCCTGGAATATTCCCCCTATTCTTCTCACAAGGAGATGTGAGAGGCCACACAATTGTAGCAGACATAGAGAACTTATGTCTATGTTCCATTAAAAGTTCAATGCAATCCTCTACCATACACATGCTGCTTGAACAATCAGACCCCTCCATGTGCAGTCCTTGGTTGGTGGTTGAGACCCTGGGAGCTCCGAGGGTACTAGTTAGTTCATGTTGTTGTTCGTCCTAAGGGGCTACAAACCCCTCAGCTCCATTGGTCTTTTCTCTAATTCCTTCACTGGGGACCCTGCGCTCAGTTCGGTGGATGGCTGTGAGCCTCTACATCTGTGTCAGTCAGATACTGTCAGAGCCTCTCAATAGGAGGAGAGGACCTCGGCCCTGTGAAGGTTCTGTGCCCCAGTGTAGGGGAATGCCAGGGC
>NW_022196903.1:22493071-22500314 GCF_008632895.1 Mastomys coucha | reverse complement strand
AAAAAAAAAAAAAAAAAAAAAGTTCAATGTAGGTAGTTGTTTTCATTCGTTCTAAAGCAAAACAAAACAAAACAGGACCGAAGAAAGAGCATCTGTTGAAGACAATGAATGCCATTTGGATGACAGGTATATTTGTCAGCTATTTTCTGTAATTCTCTGATAAAGCCAGTGAGTATGGACCTGAGTGCTTCGGAGCTCAATGGGAGGGTGCTATCTTTCCTCTGATGAAGACCAAAGTATGGAAACTTCAGTCCTTCTTAGAAGGGGAAACAAAATACCCCGGGGAAGCGATACAGAGACAAAGTGTGGAGCAGAGATTGAAGGAAGGCCATCCAGAGACTGACCGACCTGGGGATCCATCCCATATACAGTCACCAAACCCAGACACTATTGTGGATGCCAACAAGTGCTTGCTGACAGGAATCTAATATAGCTGTCTCCTGAGAGGGTTTACCAGTGCCTGACAAGTACAGAGGTGGATGCTCACAGCCAACCATTGGACTGAGCACATGGTCCCCAATGGAGGAGCTAGAGAAAGGACCCAAGGAGTTGAAGGGGGTTTGTATGTAGCCCTACAGGAAGGGCAACAATATGAACCAACTAGTACCCCCGAGCTCCCAGGGACTAAACCACCAACCAAAGAGTACACATCGTGGGGCTCATGGCTCCAGATGCATATGTAGCAGAGGATGGCCTTGTCATTCATCAATGGGAGGAGAGGCCCTTGGTAATGTGAAGGTTTGATGCCCCAGCGTAGGGGAATACCAGGACAAGGAAGCTAGAGTAGGTTGGTTGGTGATCGAGGGGCGGGGAGGGGGGCGAATGGGCTAGAGTGTTTTCAGAGGAAAAATCAGGAAAGGGGATAACATTTGAAATGTAAATAAAATATCTAGTAAAGAAAAAAAAGGAAAAAAAGAGGGGATAGTTTAGTACGATGCCTTATCAATATAAGATCTTTCATTGCTTGATAAATTATTAGCAAGGGAACTATAAATTTTTAACATTTTGTGTGTGTGTGGTACCCGTGCATGCATGAGACAGGAGAGAGTAAAATCTACAGAATAAATGCACATTTCTATTCTCAAAAGCCAATGTGTTATCCAGTGCCTACAAACCTGCCAAGCTGTTGTTTACTCTCGGCAACTCCTCCAAATCTAGCTCACTGCCATGCAGCTGAGTTCTTATTGACCCTTGGGGAAGCTACACTTTGAACTGTTCATTTTCTTCCTTAAAAAATTAATATATTTATTTTTTGAGAATTTCATACAATATATTTTGATAATTTTTATCTCCACCTTCCAACTCCTCCCAGATCCTTCTCTCTGTGACCTATCCACTCTCCTGTTCTTTCTCTCTCTTAAAAACCAAACCAAAACAAACAACAGGGTCCATTTAGTGTTGACAGACTTCTGAGCGTGGGGCCTGCCCTGGAGTGTGGTTGATTTACTCAGAGTCACTCCATTAAAGAAATTATTTTTCTCTTCCCCAACAGATATTGTAAATATCTCATTGGTTAGGGGTGGGACTTCATTTAAGTGGTTAGTGAATCCAATAAAATTTGTGTGACTATTACATCAGAGGTATTATATTGCAGGCACATCATTATTGGAGCTCAAAAGTCTCACAGATAAGGAAGGTTATATATATTTTTCACCTGTGCTAGCAACATTCAAACAGCATGAGATGGCCACAGAGAGGTCCCGCGGATTCTGATTGTGTAGAGATCCTCTTCTCTTAGTTTTCTTGAAAGTATAAAAACGTGTTTTCAGGATTTACTTTACTTCTGTATTACATTCTTGAGTTACTATCCCTCTTGGTTTTAATTAATAACTTCTTTTGTATATTTAACACATCCCCTAACACATAACTATCATACTAAACCATCCCCTCTTTTTTTGAGTGTGGACTGGGGGCATGTGAGTTCTGGCATAGGAGGTATCAGGAGAGAGAAGAGTTCTTTTTTTATTATTATTAGATATTTTCTTTATTTACATGTTATATGATTTCTCCTTTCCCAGTTTCCCCTCCCAAAAACAAACAAACAAAAAACAACAAGAACAAACCCCTGTTACCTCCCCATGCTTGCCACCCCACCCTCTCCCACTTATTGGCCCTGCATTCCCCTACACTGGGGCACAGAATGAGAGAACAGTTCTTGTTGGGGCAACTGGAACTGGTAGGTTTGGTGATGAAGTAGAGACCTAGAACAATGGAAACTCCTAGAAATCTACAAGGGTAACCCAACCTAAGACTTCTAGGAATGGGGGTTAAATGATGTGAACTAGCCATCTCCTGTAACCCAGGCAAGACTTCCCATGGAGGCAATAGAAATCCAACACATCCACAAAACCTTTAATCTATAATTTGTCCTGTCTGCAAGATGTGCCAGGGTAAAGTTGGTGTAGAAATTGTGGGAGTGGCCAACCAATGACTGGTCCACCTTGAGACTCATGCCACAAGAGGGCATCCACTACTGACACTGTCTGGAGGGACAGGACCCAGAGGCTGAATATCCCAGAGAAATAGGATAGAAGATAATACCATTTAATAGTACAAATATATGTATGTATATATATATATATATGTGTGTGTGTTTGTATATATATATATATATATATATACATATATATATATATATATATCCTGGAGTATGGTTGATTTACTCAGTCACTCCATTAAAGAAACTATTTTTCTCTTCCCCAACAGATATTGTAAATATCTCATTGGTTAGGGGTGGGACTTTGTTTAAGTGGTTGGTGAATCCAATAAAATTTGTGTGACTATTTCATCAGAGGTATTATATTGCAGGTACGTCATTATTGGAGCTCAAAGGTCTCACAGAAAAGGTATATGTATATGTATATGTAAGATGTATACATATACCTATATGCATATATACATATATATATATACACATATATATGTGTGTGTATATATATATACATATACCTATATGTGTATACATATATTCACATACATACACACACACATACAAACACACACACTCATCTATATGTGTATATATATATATATATATTTATAATCTTTACAAATGGTTATATCAAAAAGAAACCCACAGTGAGGATCTGAAGCTGTAATCATTTCCATGTGCTGCTTTGAGTAGGGTAATTGTTTCATCTACTCTTTAAGTAAGATGGGCTTGTTAGACCATGCTTTAAGAAGGATACCAACCAAATCTTTCATTTCCATTCTTAGCTGCATACTTATTCAGAATATTTGTCCATTTGCAACAGTCATATACATACTACCTCAAACTATTAATAAGATACATGTTTAGCAATGCTAGGCTTGATATATGTATATATATATATTAAATAAAGCACTATTCTACAATGAAAATAAACAAATTCCAAATAACTCAGGCTGAAGATGATTCTCTTAAGTAAAGTCAAAAATACTCTAATGAATAAAATTATTTTATAATATCCTGTTATAAAAAGTTTCAACCACCAACAGAATCAACTAACTTGGACCATTTGGGCTCTCAGAGACTGAACCACCAGCCAAAGAACATACACCAGACAGGACCTAGACCTCCCAGCTGATATATAGCAGATGTGCATCTTGACCATCATGTGGGTCCCGAACACTGGAGTGGGTCAAAAACTGTTGCTTATCTATCTGTGGAATGTTCTTCTAGCTGGGCTGCCTTGTCTGACGTCAGTGGGAGATGAAGTACCTAACCTTGCAGATACTTTAAGTACTAGGGTTGGGGGTTGCCCACATGTACACCACTCTCTCAGAGGACAAGGGGAAGCAAAGGGGGAATTGTGGGAGAGGTGACAGGGAAAGGGGCAGTGAGTGGGATATAAGGTGAAAAAAGTAAAAAGTAAGTAAAAATTCTAACAAAGAAAGAAAGAAACAAAGAAACAAAGTAAGAAAGAAAGAGAAAGAAAGAGAGGCAGAAATAGAAAAACTCCTAAAGGGGTGTGAGAGGATGACAAGAGTACAAAGAAAGAAAAAAAGTTTCAGCCAGGTAAGACAGTGTTGGATTTCTTTTTATGTGAAGCTAAAATAACTCCCCTAAAATTGACACTAAACTAAGAGTCAGAGAGAAGTATAGTTAGGTAGAAATATCTACACACATACATACACATACATACTACATACATGTATACTACATACATGCATACTACATATACGTATGCATGCATACATACATACATAATGTTGTGCCAGGAAACATTTGTGAACCCCCAAAAGATCACCAAGGAGCAGATTCTGATAAAATTACATTAAAGTCTCTTCATTTAAACTGGAGCTTGGATTATACCACTGTCTCTGACACAGGAGAACAGGAGGAAGCTTTGAGCCAAGTTTCAGGCAACCATTCATAGAGGCAAGAAGGGGCTATCTAGCCTGGTACACATATGATTGTGGTGCCATTATGACCTTTAAGAAAATTGGCTGGTACTGGGTGGTAAACCATAAACTTTAGTTTTCCTCCTGATTGGTGGTTGTTAGGAAGTGAAGTGTCAGGGTCACACTTGTAATCTGGAGGTGCAGATTTGTTGGGGAATAACCTGGAAACTGGTGCCAGTTGCCATCTTGTTAGTTAACTCGAGTTCAACCTTAGTCCAAGTTCTCTAAGATGGAGTCTGAACCAAAAGATTTGGTCTCTCATTGCATACATACATACACATATATATTCTGAAAGCAACTACCTTAAAAGTCTGTATACTCAGAAATTACCCTAAGAGACTTTGGAACACATAACTCTAAATGAGATGTCTCTATCAAATCCCTCCCTTCAGTGTTTAGAGATTTCCATGGAAGAAGAGACAAAGGAACAGGGGAGATAGAAGGGATGGAGAACATCAGGAGAACTATACCCTCTGTTACAACTGAGTAAATCTCATATGAACTCACAGAGTCTGAAGCAATCATCAAGCATACAGCCATATGGGTCTGTACTAGTTCCTAAACACACACACACACACACACACACACACACACACACACACACACACACACACACACATTGGCTTTCAGTTTCATACTTTGATGGAATTTGTGAATGTGTAAACAAGTGGGCCTCTGATTCTTGTGCCCTCTCTTGGGAGTCTTTTACTTTTCTGTTGACTTGTTTTTTCTAATTTCAATTGTTTTTGTCTGTTTGTTTGTTTTATCTTATGTTTTATTTTGTTATGCTTAGTTGTTATCTTATTCATTTAACTCATTCTTTTCTAATGAGAGAAAAGGAGCACATCTGGATGGGAAGGGAGGGAGAGAGGAACTGGGAGTAGAGAGAGGAAAAACTGTATTTAGTTTATATTGTATGAGAAAAGATTCTATGGTTAATAAAGTGAGGGGGAGTCTGTGTGGTCTTCTTTAGACAAAAGGGGACATGAGAGATTGGTAATAGTGGTGGAGTAGGGACCATGATCAGTGGGGAGGGGCTAGATAGAATTGCCAAAAACAACATTAATTTTGGAGGTAGATGATTTAATAATTTGCATTGCAGTTTCATTTATTTTTAAATAATTAAGGTATACCAATGGTATTATTCTATATGTATGTTATATTTCATGTTGCTAAAAGTATGCAGTGATACAAGCAAAACAAGCTACTAAAATTACAGCATTGCTCAACATTGAAAAGAATGAATAGGGTCAACGAATTCCTTGCTATTAAGCTCTTAATTGCATGTCTTTGAGTGAACAAAAATACTAACACCTAAGGTCAGGTGTTGATGTAAGTTACTTTAATATCATTGTGAAAAGGCAGAAAGTTTAATTGCAAAATGAAGCTTTTCTGATTAAGACAGAGAGCAGTACCTGTGTATGGCCATGAGCATAAATAGAGAATTTAAAGGGAGGAAGAGGCAGGTAATGAGGTTGGGAGAAGAATTAAAGAAGATGAAGGTGACAGTAATCAGTATGTACTATATGTGTTTTAATGAAATTGTCAAAGAACGAATTCAATAAGGATTAGAAGTATTAATGAGTCAGTTTAGACAAATGTCATTTAGCAAATCAAAAGCAGGAGGTTCACCCATAGGGTAAATCACTAACTTAGTTATGGCCCACATCTCTGAGGCATAAACACCCTCTTGTGGAGCAGGTCTTAAATCAAATCAGAAAATAATTGGTTATGTCCACAACAGGATGCCACTATTATAACAGGAAGATCTTGCCTCAAGAATTTATCCTGATGTTTTTCTGATCTCATTATTGCTGAGAAATTTGAATTATTGTTTAAAACTTTTAGTCTCTTGATTTAATGTGCTTATGCACATTCCAAAGGAATCCAAATGGTGCCAGCCTGGAATACTCTATAGATTCTACCTTTGGCAGGCCACCCTGATGAAGCCTTATGTTCTGACAGGCCCTTTATGACAGGGACAAACAGCTCCCAATCTCCACTAATTTCACTGAATGCTTAAACACTATTGTTTCTATATCCCAAGGGTAGACTTTTAGTACTGTTCCTAAGACATGGTTATTACAGAATGATAAGAACAATGTTATTAGAAAATTTATAAAATATATAATCAGTTGCTATGAGCAAAGTATAAAAATACAAAAATGCCCCTTCCATAAGCGTAATCCTCTGTGGTAGGAGATATTTTATCAGTGGCCAGTCTGTTGTGACTGCATCAAGCTTCCCTTCCAAGAAACAGGGACCAGGTTTACACACCTAGTGTAAATCCTCCCCTCCTTTATAGTGAGTTATCTGGTGTCTATTTTGAACTTCCTTCATATCTCATCTCTTTCTTCTCTTCCCTGATGTTTATCTTCTCCTCATAGACAAATAATTCACATTCTTGGAAATACATTAGGAAATGCAGGATAAAGTAACATGTTCCTTCTTTCAGAAAATTCACAATTTCTTGCCTTCAAGCTTTATTTTTGGCTTATTTAGAAACCTCAGAAATACTTAAATAATTATCTCACAGGATTTATAATCTTGTCCAGGTCATAATCCCTCTAAGTATCCTTTTGGTTTTTGTCATGTACACATTTGGGACAGTCATGCTTGCCCTACAGTATCATGAAAAGTAGTGATACAAATTTTGCACAAATATAAAACGTAGGACCTTGCTATGCTTTATATTTTTAATAATGTATATCCATAATTAGTGTCTTGCTGTTCATTCATTCATTCATTCATTCATTCAAGATACATACAACAAACATTTAGTAAGTACTGGTTATGTATCAGGCATTCATGCATGTTCTTGAACTAAGAAACCATATAATATAAGAGGGAAAATGGGGAA
>NW_022196903.1:22458154-22493061 GCF_008632895.1 Mastomys coucha | reverse complement strand
TTAGTTTTGAAGTAACCCTAGTGCTGGGTTTACAAGTACTATCAACATTTTCCACAATGTTCAGCTTTATTGTGGGTTCTTAGGATCAAACGTAGGTTGTTGTGCTTGAAAGACAAACACTTTATTAATTGAAAGAGCTCTATAGCCCTGGGATAGGGTAGTTCAGAAATTCAAGTGCAGCACATTTGTAAAGAGAGTAGTCCAATTACCCTGGAGAATTACCTAGGAATAATTAAAACAGAGAGTTGAATGGAAAGTTAAAAATAACTTCCAAAATAAAACCTTTTTATGAATATCTGTCTGCATACATAATTATACTAATTAAAATATGAATTTATAGAAGGGAAAATCACTTGGTAGTTTGAATGATCTATTCCCCACAGTCTCAGGAATTTTTACACTTAGTCCCCAGTTGGTGGCTTAGTGTGGGGGAGACAGAGGGGTGAATATGTGGGTTGGAGGAGCTACGTTTTGGAGGTATTTCACTAGAGATGGGCTTTGAAAGTTCAGTAATCAATGCTATCCCAAGATTACTGTTTCCTGCTTGCATCTTGAGATGTGAGCTCTCAAATGTTGCTGCGACCATGCCTACAATCTGAATTGTGATTTCCTACCATGATAGATTCCTATGCCTCTGGAGCTATAATCATGGTATTTTATTATAGCAATAAAAAAATCTGGGCCATTAAACTTGACAAACAAGAGGAATCTACTTTAGTTTGGATCCAAATATTCAAGTGTAAAAGCCTATATCTAGCATAATGCTAATGGGAGAGAATAGAAATTTTAGGAAATGAAGCCAGGTAGAAAGTCTGAAGTCTTCGGGGCATGTATCCAAAAAGATGTAAGATTCTGATCCCTTTCTCTTCTTTAGTATTTCATTGCCCGAACATGAGTTTAAGGATTTTACAACATGGCATGTTTCTGCCAAGGTGTATTTTTAAGACTCAAAGTGTTGAAACCAACTACTCATTCACTGAGAGTTCAGAAACTATAAGACAACAACTTATTTCAGATACTCAATAACAGAAAGCTTACATAAGTTCCTTCCTGTATCCACCTTTAAAACTACAAAGTAATTAAAAGGCAATTCATGTCAATGCTATGCTTAATATTTTGCATAGTTGTCAATGATAATATGTTCCTGTTCTCTCACAGATGTTTGGTTCAGTTTGGAGGAAAAGCATCAAATTTTTAATATTCTAACTTTTCTATTTAATGGTAAACATAAGGAGGTGGGCACAATGTGTGCATAGTACACTGTGGATGATTTTTCAGTGTTATGGTAACATGACATTGTAGAAAATACTATCTGTAGGCCTTCAGTCTCATGCAGTATACTGTGACTGGGCCCCAGAATGGGGAATCTATGAGAAGATGGAGGATGGATAACTCTCTGAAGTTGCACCTGTCTGAGAAATAATATGGTGTTGCCACTTCTTACAAGTACAGACCAATTTTTGTTAATTTGTGAAATATCTGTGAATACTCAGGTAGTGATATGCGTAGGAGAGGTTGTTTCTCCACATTAGTATGAAGAACAAGAACCTGTAGGTGAGTAATTATAAATATATAAATTTAGGAAGTAAAATAACTTATTTCATAGTCATCTACTTTTTGAACCTACATCCCCTCCCCAAATATTTCTAAAATATTTAAGGTTCAGATAATTAGATTTTGATATTTGGTTTGTTAGGCAGTTATATCATAGGAAAAAATTTAAAAATAATTGTATAGTTTATGTTTCTCTCTCTCTCCCCACCCTTCTCTGTCTCTCTGTGTGTATGTTTTATATGTATGGATGTATGTGTGTATTTATGTGTGTACTCTTATTGAGTGATGCATTACTTGTTACCAGAAATGTGTCTTGTAAACTAAATAGTGCCTAAAAGACAGAGTAAATAAATATTTCTTGAAAAACAATACAAAATTAGTTATTCTAGCACCCTTTAAATCAAGGCATATTACTAGTAAAGTTAGTCAATAGGACAGACAGGTTGTAATAAATATTGTATGTTTATGGCAAACAGGTTAAATATAAAAATTATAAATCTAAAATTTTCCCTTTGCATGCTGAACAATTGAATCATATGCAATTAAAGACATGATGAAAATGATTATAAAAATGTACGTTCATTTAATATATAACAATATGCTGTGTTTACTTAATATCCATATTATTAGTTGTGAAATGAAGTGATTTAACAATTTGAGATATAAAACCCATTAAAGATATATAACATTTAAAAAGCAAGTCTTAGATATTTAGAAACTCCAACATGTGATAATAAATACCTCTCAATGAAAGGGAATATAACGTATTTTATACATACATATATAAATTTGGAGTTAGTGATGAGCTGTGTAGATAGTCAAGCCAGAGGCAGGCTTACAAACTAAGTGAATCATTTTCTACTGGCAGTCTCTTTGTTAACACACTCTGACAAAACCAGTAGATGGGAACTTTCAATCACAATACATATTTTTTAAGCCAATCATGGCTTTAAAAAATTTCAGTTTATTCCACTTGTATCTCTTACTAGTTACACAATTATGACGACACTAGTATTCACTATGTGTAATATTTAATGAGACCCTGGAAAAGATATAGCCTTTGAATGTACAGATTGGATTTTATAACCCTATTCTATACTCTCTAGAGATATTCTTCTTCTATGTCCCCAATTATTATAATGATAATTTAACTATTATTTAGCTACAGCAGAGCAATGTGGGTGTTATTTATCAGTGTGATTCCAGCTTCTACATGGCTGCTTGGCATGTGGTGATTCACCAGTCAAGTATATTGGGAAAGTTCCTTCCCTCTCTTTATATCAGTTCCTCTATTAGTACAAGAATATTTCATTCTGAGATCTTTATGGAGTTGTTTATGTCTTAAGAATTCTGTATTAATTTTCTTATAGTGTATCCTCATTTACAACTTTATATCTAAGGGAAATAAAGCTTTTACTCTTGAATTGCTTGTACTTTCAAATATAGTAGTATATGAAATATCCATTTGGGATAGATTTTCTACAGCAGGTATATGTTATGTGATCATTTTTGTGGTATAAAAATGAAATATTAAACTAATTAAACATGTATTGGAAGACCAAAATCCTCCTGTGGGGAGGAAATAAGCTTACTAATCTTTTAAAATTCTAGTTCTAGCACAGATGTTGGTGAGAGCACAAATATTTGTTGAATTAAATAGGGAAGGTCAAGTGAATAAAAAGTTAGGAAAATAACCGGAAGAGCTATCCTAGAAGGCTTTTACAGCACTACTGTTATATTCCAGATTTCCCTGCCTCCACCCTCTAACTCCTCATTGCTAGGACTACAGGCATGTTCACACTTGACAGTGGGAGTTTTAATTCCGCAAATGATTTTCAGAGGTGCAGACATGGCTATTTCTAAGGTAAAATTATTATTTCTAATATGACATTGGAGTGTGGGCTTAACAATTAAGTTTCATACATGTGTATAATGTATTCTGTTGCATCTTACCTTGACTCTCTTTTACGTCTTCTCCTCTTTTGTCATCTTCCCTTCTTCTACCACAGGCTCCCTTCCCACATTCATGCCTTTTGTTTGTGATCCTTTGGTTTAAATTATACATTCAGTATGGTAACCGAATTAGAACTATCCATTCTCACATATTCTGAAGGCTCTGACTTTTGTTCCAATAATGATGGGCTCTTGGTTACTAGTTCATCAAGTACATCAAGTAGAGTTGGGCCCTATGAACCCCTAGCAGATCCATATTTGCATGCCGAAACCTATTACACAGGTCCAGTTCCAGCAACTACTGCTTCTGTGAGACCTTGTTTGGAAGGCTGTGAACACACCTGAAGATATCATTTTACAACCCTTCTCCCTGTATTGTAGATCTTAAAATGTTTGCACATCTTGTTTTACAGTGTTGACTGAGCCTTAGAGAGGGGGTTACAAATGTCCTGCTTAGGACAAAGCACTCAACCATTGTTCATTTTAAGTATCTTGGTCAGCCAGAGTATCCTCTATTGTGCCATTTATCTGCACAGAAAAGCTTCTTCATGAATGAGAATAGGATTTTTCTTCAGATGTAAACATAAATATTTAGACTTGTAGTTTGTATCATGTCAATTTAGCTCTACAACTATAGTGAATTTTACCTTCAGATCTCTGACTTCCTCAGCCATAGGTTTATGGGATGGCTAAAATTTGACTGATTTTAAAGAGGTATGTATCCCTTCCTATGCAGTAGACCTCACGTCCAATTCCCAGGTTCCCCTCCAAAATAAAATAAAATAAAATAAAATAAAATAAAATAAAATAAAATAAAATAAAATAAAATAATTAAATAATAAACCCAAAACTAAAACAAACCCGTGTTCCCTCCCCCTCCCCCTGCTCACCACCCCACCTCCTCCTGCTTACTGGCCCTGGTATTCCCTATACTGGGGCATAGAACCTTCACAGGGCCAAGGGCCTCTCCTCCCATTGATGACCGACTTGGCCATCCTCTGTTATATATATGTTGTTGGAGCCATGTGTACTCTTTGGTTGGTGTTTTAGTCCCAACAGTTTGCTACTCTATAACAGCTGTGCCACTATTGCACTAGTTGGCACAATTTGCCCAGCAATTTGACATTGTAGTTTGCAAGAATAGCAACAGTATTATAACAACCGTGGTATTTTATATCTGCGGCATCCTAAATAGTGCCTTCCAATAACTTAAATTGTTTGGGCACCTCTGGCACTTTCCTGACCAATAATGCTTATGGAAATATTGCATACCTGGTACTGGGATTTTTTGATGAAATAATGACTTCAAGGAGCAATATTGTGCAGCTATGTCATATGTGTGTGTGTATATAATATATATATATATGTATATAAATACATATACATCTATGTATATGTATATATTGTACACACACACACATATATTACTTTATAACTGTTTTGAATTGTATTTATTTTTAATTGACCAACAAGTAGTGTGTTTCCATATTACTGTTTGGTAGATCTTTCATTTTGGTTAACATTTCCATCCATACCCCTGTATCCCTCATTCTCCATACCACTGCTTGAATTCCTCTCTACAATATTCCTACTTTATTTTTCTATCACATATATCTTAAGTTCTTTCTTGTTCCTGTGATAAAACAAACAAACTGAAAGTCCTGAGAAAAGCAACTTTAAGGGAAAATTATGTATTCAGCTCACAATTTCAAGTTACATTTCAATATAGTGGTGAAGTCATATAGGATAGTTTTATCTGTAATCAAGAGCATACAAGATAGATTCATGATTGTTTATTTAAGCTAAGCTCATATCTCTGTTTTTAAACAAGGCTAGAACTTTAAAATCAGGGAATGATGCCACTTGCTTATAGGTTGTCACATCAATTCACATAGCCATGCCAGTTTCCCACTGACATGCACATATGCCAACTAAATAAAAACAATTCCTCATTGCAACATCATATGATTGTAGCTCATGTGAGATTGACAAAACTACCATTACAGCTTCACCTTTTGTCAGTTTATCCACAAACATGTTGCTTTAAGTTGTATGTTTTCTTTTTTTTTGAGATTTCTGAACTTTAATCAATAATGTTGGATAGCCTGGCAGTGGGAGTGCACACCTTTAATCCCAGCACTTGGGAGGCAGAGGCAGGCAGATTTCTGAGTCTGAGGCCAGCCTGGTCTACAGAGTGAGTTACAGGACAGCCAGGGCTAAACAGAGGAATCCTGTCTTGAAAACAAATAAACAAACAAAAATCTTTGATAACATCAAGAGAACAATGATTTTGCAAAAGGCATGGTCATAATTTACATAAATAGAGTGCACCATAAGACAAAGTCAAAAACTATGAAGCATGATACAGATAAAGCAATGTGAGTTGATAGAAAAAGAATGGATTGTCATTAGATATTTTATTCTGTATGTAGTACAGATCCATAGAATTTGTCCAGATATCCCATATCCCCAAAGTCTTTAAAAATTTTAAGGTATTAAAATCCCAGACTCTTAACTGTGAGCTTCTATAATAAGAAAAAAAAATTACTTTCAAACATATTGGTTCATATTAAATATATTATTATACTGAAAAAGGAGAATGGGGTGTTAAAACATTCACATCAAAGCAATCTTAAATCAAGCATAGACAAATGAAATACTGTAGCTATGTGTCTACTATCTGGAGCCTTTCAGTTATTTGGGCTCCAAAGGAAACAATTATTACCTTTTCTGGTGTTCTCAACTGAATCACACTTAGCTTTATAAGCTTAAAATGGCTCCCCCACACATCTGCAGCTTTCTTGGCAGATGTTCTATGGCCCTAGCTTCTCCAGTATCCTGTAGATTCCATTACAACTGATGTTTCACTGTCTTAGGATTATGCTATGGTTTCTTGGTGCCTCTTTGCTGAGATTTTATTCCTAAAACTCTGCCTGGTCTCAGCTGTTCTCTCTGGTTTAGTCAACCTTGCATCTTTTATTCTTTTAAAACAGATAGATAATGCTTACAACACTATCAAGTTCTGCTATGAGCTGCAAATGTAGCCCAGCCCTCTTGGGGCACAGATGTATTTCTCTTTTGGGAAGATTGTTGAGCCCTTTAAAAGTTCATTAACCATTAATATTTCTAATTTGAGAGTCTGGAGTGATGGGTGAGCCATTAGGAACACTTGCTTATTTTTCAGAGGATCATAGATTATGACTCAGATATAAAGTAGTTCACAGCTTCCTGTAATCCCAGCTCAATGGATCTGATATCTCTGGTCTTCGAAGGCACCTGTACTCATGTCCACATACCCACCGACAGACACACACATACCTATACATAATTAAATATAAGTCCAAAAATATTTTCTAATTTACAGAGCTGTTCAGTTTCTGAGCCCGTGTTTTTATTTTTTATATATTTCATTCTTTTTTGACATATTCTAGATATTAATTCTCTGTCAAGTGCACTGGCAGTTCTATTGATAGTTCTATTGCTGTATAGAAATCTCTTAACTTAATGAAATCCAGCTTGCCAGTTGCTAACCTTTATTATTCCTCCAGTAACTGACATTATATCTAGCAAGCCCTTACCTGTGTCGGTATCTTCAGGTGTATCCCTATTTTTCTCCTACCAGTTCTGAGTTTTAGGTTCTATATTGATGTTCTAAATCTGCTTGTAGTTAATAGATATAATTCTTCTTCTACATATGGCTATCCAATATCCACAGCACCACTAGTTAAAAAGGCTGTCTTTACTCTCACATGCAGCCTTGGCTTTTGTGACAAAATCGTTTGCTTGTTTTTGTTTTTTGTTTTTTGTTTTTGCATGACTTTATAGCTTGGTCCTCTGATTTAATTCAATTATATTTGACTGATTCACTTGATCTGTATCTACTTTGTGACAATAATTTGTTGTGTTATTAAGATTCTTCAGGACATCTTGAAATTCGACAAGATAATACTTCCAACCAACCTTTTTAATTTTTTGAGAAATTTACATAGTTCATTTTGGTTATCTTTAATCTGAGTCCTCCCCTGAACTAATTCCAGATCTGTGTCCTCCTCTTTACTGCCCACAAATTCATGTAGTTTTGTAAAAACTAACAACCCATTGACTCCAATTTGTGCTGTACATACACTTATGAGCATGTGGTCATCCACTAGAGTGTGTTTATCCTACTTGAAGTCACAAATTTAAGGAACACCTTCTGTCTCTGTCTCTGTGTGTCTCTCAGTCTCTCATTATCTCTGTGTCTTTGTCTCTGTGTCTCTGTCTCTGCCTCTCTCTGTGTGTCTCTCTCTGTCTCTGTCTCTGTCCCTGTCTCAGTCTCTCTCTTTTTCTCTCTCTCTCTTCTCACTCTCTCACCTGGAATCTATCAAGTCTAAACCTCTATTATCAGTACTATTCTTACTATTTAGGATTTGTTTCTGTGAGATTTTTGTGTTTTCAAGTGAACTTTGAATTGTCTTCTTTTTCTACTTCTATGAGGAATAGAATTGTTCTTTAGATTAAGATTGTGTTAAACCTGTATATTGCTTTTGGTAGGGTGTCCATATTTACAATAATTTTGCAAATCTATGAACATGGGATGTTTTCCATGTTATGTGGTGTCTTCTTATATTTCTTTTTTCAGTGGTCTTCCATTTTTCATTGTACAGATCTTTTACCTCCTTGGTTATGTTTATTTCATTCAACTTTTTTCAAGGCTATTATGAATAAGATTGTTTTCCTGATTTTTTTTCTGTTTGTCATTGGTATATAGGAAGGTTACAGATTTCTTTATGTTAGTTTTATATGCTACAACTCTGCTGAAAGCACCCATAAGCTGAAGCAATCATCTGGTAGGGTCATTAGGATCTCTTATCTACAGAATTATAATCTATAAATGAGGATTCTTTGACTTCTGTATCTATTTTGTATCATTAAGCACTATGTGTAAAGGGCATGAAGAGAGTTGACAATCTCCTTTTTTTTTTTTTAACTTTAGTGAAATTGATTTTATTTTGATTTTTCTGGTTAGTACTATGCTGACTAAAGGCTTGTTGAATACAGCCTTTAATATGATGAAATATTTTCTTTGTATCCCTAGTCAATCTATGACTTTTATCATGAAGGGTTGCTGAATCTTTCAAAGGCATTTCCTGTTCCTACTGAGATGATCATGTGATGTCTATCCATGAGTCCATTTATATGGTAAATTGCATTTATTGATTTACTTAGCTGAAATATCCTTACATCTCTGGGATAAATTGGGTGATATTTTTAATGTTTTTTTGAATTCAGGTTACAGGTATTTTACTGAGAAGTTTTCTGTCAATGTTTATCAGAGCAATTGATATATAATTTTCTTTTTTGTGTATGAGTCATTATATTGTTTAGCTGTCAGTGTGCTGCTGGCTTTCTAAAAAGATTTCAGACACATTTCCTCCTTCTCCTCTTTATAGAATCTATTTAGATTGTAGTGGTAATTCTATCTAGTTTTTGTTGTTATTATTGTCATGTGATTTTATTTTTAAGTTGTTGCTTCAGTCTCTTTGCTAGTTGTATATGTTTAATTTTTTCTTCATTCTTGTTTTAATTTTCTTAGATCATGTTTATCCATTTCGTTTAAGTTTTCAAATATAGTTAAATATTAGTCTTCAAGTATATTCATAGAATCTTTTGGAATTAATTGACATCTTTTTTAGTATCTCCATTTTCATTTCTAATCTTATTAATTTGAGCCTTCCCTTTTCTTTAGGTAGATTTAACCAAATATTTGTGAATCTTGTATATTCTTGTATATAAAGAACCAATCTTTTGTTTCATTAATATTTTAAAAATTTGCCAGGCAGTGGTGGAGTGTAGCCCGCACAGTCATCTCGCCGAGAAGAAGACACGCGGACACACTAGGTTCCTTCTGCAGCGATGTTTACTGCCCTCTTCCAGAGGGAAAAAGAGAGATCGAGCTCAAAATCCGCACTGCTTATATACACCACAGTGCAGCGTGTCTGCCCACAGCGTGGCGTGTCTGCCCGTGATTGGCTGTCCGCTCATTACCCTACGTAATGCCCCAGAATGGGCCGTGACATGGCGTCTTTTCACTCTACGCACATGCGCAAACAGTTCTCTACGCACATGCGCAAACAGTTGTTTACTAGGAGTAAACTGCGAATGCCGGCTCCCTACAGTGGAGCACACTTTTAATCCCAGCACTTGGGAGACAGAGGCAGGCAGATTTCTGAGTTCAAGTCCAGCCTGGACAGCTAGAGCTACACAGAGAATCCGTCTCAAACAAACAAACAAACAAACAAAAATCTAAAATTCTCTAGTGTTTGTATTTTATTGACTTTATCTAAACTATCATTACTGGTTGTCATTGCTAGAGAACTGGTAATTTTGTGTAGCATTATTTTGTCTTGAACTTTCATGTTATTCGTACTTATGCACTGGGTTTGCCCATATTAAGTTAATTTGTTAGACAGTCTAACATATCTGAGTTGAATGAGCATTTGTTCTATGCTTTGATTCCCTCTTCTTTTTGAGATGTCCCAGGTTTATTGTTGTTTAAAATTTAACTGTAGAGAGATGTGGTGTTGCTATATGTATGGGATAGTTGAAGGTGTTCTCACCTCTCTAATAAGGTCAGTTCAGTGTGATGGAAGATTTCAACAGGGATAGCAATATAGTGTGCCCTCTGGCCAGGAATTGCTAGGCATTGTGAGAGTATTCTGTCAAGCTTGGGATCAAAATCTCAAGCTTGGGTGTGTGAAGAGCTTAGGCATGTGCAACAGGTATACATGGATCACCTTATCTTGTCTCTGGTCAGAGGACACACCCAGAAGTAGAAATTTGTATTTGTTGTGGTGGTGGGGCATGCTTCCCCGGCTTCAGCAGCTAGAGTACACTCAGAGTAAGAAATTTGACTCATGGCTAAGAGGACCAAAGATCTACTACCAGTCTTTTTGGGGTGAACCTGTTGAATGATGAACCTTAGAAGCAGAGGGTCCAGAGACCTCTTTCATGTCTACACTATGTACTCATAGGCTAGGGGAGGTGTGTGATGTAAGCAAGAGGACTGGGGACTCCTTAACTTCTGAACTGGGTGCTGGCAAGGCAGGTGGAGTATGAAAGAGTGGCACAGGGTCTGATATGTCTTACTCCCCAAGGCCAGATAACTACTGGTGTGTCAAAAGTGTAGATATAAAGGCTCCTGGGACATGTTCTCCTTCCATAGTCACAGGGTGTTGAGTGGGAGAAAAAAACTGTGAGCACCCCCTACTGTTTATTCAGTGTTTTTTTTTTTCCTGTATGATGCCTTTATTGTTAGGTATTTAAAAACCAATGGCATTTGTTAGGGGAGTTTCACCTCTAATCTGGCTGGATATCTGGCTGGGTAGCCCTTCTTGTTGCCATAGCGGCTTACAATAAACAAAGGTTGGTTTTCCCTGCAGTCTAAGACTGCCTTGATTTAGCCAATTGGAGATGCTTTTATTATTATAATTATAGTAGATCACATACTTTTTAAAAAAGAAGATGTTCTTAGAAGCCAGAAAAATTGTTTCTCCAATATCTAACACAGTTAGTAGTGGATGGAAAGTTTTTTAGAACTAGTGTGATCCACTGAGCAGTATAACTGAACATAAAAAATAACTTGAACCTTGAATTACTGAGGTGTGTCGAGTTAAGATAAAAACTTATCGAGCAATTCTACATGTAACACAGGGATGTGAATAGGAACTTCAGGAAGACAACATGCCATCCCACATAAGGAAGAACAAATCTCGATAAACCACAGAGACAATAATCATCCTCATTTAAGGATTATGACAAGGGAAAACACAATGCCTGCTTTATCCCTCAGTCCTCCCAATTCTGACAGTCATAAATCCACTCCATCTTTTCCTGGGGATTTTGGGATCTCTGGTAAGCAGGGAAGGAAAGCCAGAGTGTGGCTTTTCTGAATCTGCAGCATGAAGAAAGAAAGAAAATAAATGACAAGGGACCATAGGGTTGAAAGGCAGAGTAAGAATAAGAAGTGACTGAACTGTGGTATTTGTGTTAGGTAGAAATGATGTTCAACTCTAGTGCAGTCCACATCTCACTGAATCTTTTAATAGTGTGGAGGACAAAGGTCTATATTGATACATTTAAGTTCTGGGTTCACATTGCAGCATCAGTGAAGAAGGCTAATAGAATGCCAGCTAAGATTAGGGGAAATATTAATAACAAGTAATACTTTCCAGTAGTGCCTCATAAAACCAAAGGTTCTGAGTTAGAAAGACGCTTAGAGGTCACAGGCTCCCCCTTCTGCATACTGTATACTTGGCTTTCATGTCAAGATACACTTCTGAATCTTAAAATTCAGAGAAGCACATTTGGGGGGAATTAAACACACAAACTAGCAAATAATGTTGATAGTTATTAAAACTTAGGATATAGCATGACAAGTTTTGAAAATGAACTTTTCCATTGAAAATAAGTATAGTGACCCACACTATATTCTTAGGTACCCCAGGGTCCCTTACCTCTCAGGGAAGACAGTAGAAGCATGGCCACCCATGCATTTTCTTGCCATTCTTATCTTCATAATTTCTTCTTTGTATTGTAGAGCCTATTTTGAGTGATATTGTATAATTTTCTAAAATCCTTGACATAGCATACAACTTAAAGGGGAGCACCCATACCTCTAAATATCCTGAGTCTATTTTATCCTTTTCTCTTAATTGTAAAAGTATGCTTGCAGTAGAGATGTACTCAGTGAACCTATGATGTGACTCTGAATCCAGCAGCAGCCAAAGAAGATCACAATAGTCTGAGTTGCTGCTTCTCCTGGCCACATCTTGCTCTCTTTTGAACTTTGCTGTGATGAATTCTTCTCTTGACTGGAGGTTGTCTGACAGTGTGCCCTTGGTTCACACAAACAGGCCCAGGCATTGTGCTCTGAAGTATTACAGCAAGATATGGTATCCATATTTGCAGCACTAGTCAAGAATCTTTATCCAACATCCATGCCTATAGATATCTACTTTAGGTCTTAAAAGCCAAATTATATCACCTTATTTTTTTCAATAGGTATATATTTAGTTTTCTTCTGCCATCTCCATTGCTTTGACTTATGGAGTTCGGATATCAGATTCTTAATCTATTTCCCAGAAGCCATGGTTTTGCAATGTAGGAACTTTATGAAATTGTGGTTTAATCCATTCCAAAGTAATATATTTTCTATTTTTAATCTTTCTTAATGGTCGTCTTTTTACTTCTAAGGTTATAGAGGGAGAATGCATAAACATACACACACGCACACACACACACACACACACACACACACACACACAAACCAATCTATTTCAAGATATATTTTTCGAAGCTATTGAAGGAGCTAGAGAAAGGACCAAAGGAGCAGAAGGGTTTGCAGCCCCTTAGGACGAACAACAATATGAACTAACTAGTACCCTCAGAGCTCCCAGGGTCTAAACCACCAACCAAGAAGTACACAAGTTAGGAATGACGGCTCTAGCAGCATGTGTAGCAGAGGATGGTCTAGTCGGTCATGAATGGGAGGAGAAGCTCTTGGCCCTGTGAAGGCTCTATGCCCTAGTGTAGAGGAATGCCAGGGCCAGGAAGCTGGAGTGGGTGGGGTGGTGAGCAGGGTGAGGGGGGAGGGTATATGTTTATTTTTTGGAGGGGAAACCAGGAAAGGGGATAACCTTTGAAATGTAAATAAAGAAAATATCTAATAAAAATATTTTAAAACAATCTTTGCAACACAATTACACTCTGCCTTTGAATGTGTCCTACCAATTAATCAGTCTTTCCACCTGAATATAGCTATCAACAAACAGTACCATTCAGACCTAATCCCAGAAAGATAAAAATTCATGCTTATTACCATATGGACTTGAATAAATCTCTCTGATTCAGTTAACTTAATTCTAAAGTGGGAATAATTGTAGTAACACAAGAATTTCAAGTTTTGAGAATTAGATTAATTAAAATGTGGAAAGTACTTAGAATAGATAATGCTTTGCCCCTAGTAATTGGTTTTGTCTGAACCATTATTAACTATTGCTTATTATTTTTGCTATTATTAGGTCATAGGAAGGCTTGAGAGTAGATGTACTTTGAAATTCTTATTATAAAAGTTTTGCTTAATAGGAAATATGAAGACACATTGGCAACATTATTTAATTTTATCCAAGAAGCATAGTGCAGATTCTATTAAAGTAGTTTAGTATTTTGGGAACAGCCACGTGAGTAATTGGGGCAGATGAACTTCATGTTGTCTCTTATTTCAAGATGAGATTCGACATCCATTAAATTGAGTATATTCTAATTTTTAAACACATTAATTTTGTTGTTTTTTAATGTTTTATGGAAATAACTATTATAATTCATTCTTCTATTTACCTTGTATATTATTTCTAGTTTGGTACTATACTGTTTCCAGCGAGGCTGATAGAACTGCACACGTTATACTGGATGTGTCAAGATAGGTTAAAGAATTGCTCTGTTGGCATGCTGATCTCTTATAGCTGATATGAATGCACCTGAGGATGCCACACTACAATTTCAGTCAACACTTGTATTTCTTTTTCATATGTGCTTCCATATAAACTTTCATCTTTTGTCTTTGTAACTGGAGTTTGGAAATAAAGTTCTATCTGTGACATTAGTTTCCACCATGGAGTGTTATATTTTTAAGCTCAGCATATCTTTCAAAACTAATGTAATAACTTTGAATCCTGACTCTGTCTTCTGTCTATGCCCCTGTCAAGCATCAGAGGTGACTTCAATCAACATGCCTTAATTCAATTTGGTGAGAAAAACAAATTGTAAAGAACAGCACAAAGGACAAAATTTATGTCGCATATTAGTAACCCTTAGTCAGCATTGTTTGAAATAGGAAACTTATTACAATATGTTATACCATATTCATCTTCATTTATAACATTTTTGTGATTTTTTTATTTGATGTCCTGTAGAAATTCGTCCCTAATTTACCTATAGAACACATGAAGAAGGAGTTAAGGAAATTTTACTTAACTGTTTAAAACAGGTGTTTGGTGGCTTCCTCCCTTCTCAAAGTTATAAAAAAAAGTCATAGTACTTCCCTTATAAGTTTATATTTACTCTCTATATGACAAAAATTCCTTCCTTATATTTTGAACATAAAAACATGTGCTCATGTTCACCTTTGCAGCACTGCTTTACGTATGCACAGAGTATGCAATATTGTTCAGCACTCTTGGCATGCTGATGTATGTCAATGATGACCACATTAGTCAGTATGCTAATAATGGTAAATTTAAAAATGAAAAAGCCGAGGAAAGCCAGGTTTACTTGGGGTAAAATAGGATGCATGGTCATCCATAGGTAAGCCTGAATAAGAGTCATTCATTCCTGAGAAAATGCCTTTTAGACTTAACTTGCTGGCTTCAGGAATGAACTAACTATTGTCCTCTACACAGAAAAGAAATTCCACACCTCATTCCTTAACTGTTTTCCTAATTTGGTAACATTTATGATTATAAAAATGACAATTGCTTTCATGGCTTTTCTTATATTTATGAAACTCCTTAAAGGGAGAGAATAGTATCTCTAATCAAGCTGTTATAACTTAACTATGACATTAGATTATTTTTCTCTTTAATTTACATTTTTCTTTTCCTACTTTTTCATGTACCATTTGTATAAATCCCTAAGACATATGTGGTCATCAGGCATTCCCACTGTTCTATTTAGAGTTGCCCTCCTATCATTTTCATTTCAACTGAATTGTTTGTGGGAGAAACTGGAAATGGCTTTCTGATCATCCAATCATGCTCCTAAGTTTTTCCCACATTTCCAAATCTCAGTTATGTTTTCATCTTTTATCGGGATGTTGACAGCTGCCATCCTGAGTCATTTGCTCATACAAGGTCCTTCTCTGTTTCTCTCAGTTACTGCTTTTCACTTATTTGAAGGCTAGAGCAACTTTTTAAAAGCCTGCTTTCCTCACTATATATTCAGTTTAGTCTATTTTTCAAACTTCTACCAAGTGAGTCCCTTGTAGCTTTAAATTTTTTCTTCAATGTCCCTCAATCTGTGGTAAAAGTGAAAATAATTTCCCCTAAAGAATCTGCAACAAGCCGGGCAGTGGTGGCGGTCACCTTTAATCCCGGTGCTTGGGAGGCAGATCGCAGCACTTGGGAGGCAGAGGCAGGTGGGTTTCTGAGTTTGAAGCCAACCTGGTCTACAGAATGAGTTCCAGGACAGCCAGGGCTACACAGAGAAACCCTGTCTCGAAAAACAAACAAACAGACAAAAAACAACAACAACAAAAAAAACTAAACCAAACCAAGCCAACCAACAACCAACCAAACAAAAGGCAAAAACAAAAACCCAAAAAACCCAGAAACAAAACAAAAAACCCCTGTGAATTGGGAGGAATTTAGAAATTGCTGAAATTATTTATTATGAAGTAAGAACTAGATAGAACAGAAATGTGAGCTGTCATTTTGAAAGTTAATAATTATCATAAAATCTGTTTTTAAGCCACAGAAGAATTATCTTTCTTTTATTCTTGAATTTTGTTCATTATCTCAATTATTTCAATGAAATTTATAGTGTTTCTTCATATCAGAAGTAAAAAGTGATAAAAATACAACATATCATTTTTCCTTTTCTATTTATTTATTTATTTATTTATTTACTTACTTACTTATATTATTTATTTATTTCCATCGCAAACCCCTCTCTCTCTCACCCAGTCCCTCTTTCACATACTCCCCCTCCCATCTCTTATCCCTTTATTCTCTGAGACGGTTTGCCCCTCCTGGGTATCTCTCTACCCTGGCTCACCAAGTCTCAGTCTGATTAGGCACATCCTCCAAATCACAGTTAGAAGAGGAAACAATATAGTCATAGGAGCACAGTGAGGGAGGGAAATGTGTGGGAGAGGGGAATGGGGAGGCAAGATTAGGTGGGGGATGAAACAGGAGAAAGGTACAGAGGGCTAGGAAAATGAATGGAAATCTACAACTGCCAAAGTTGGGGGGCAAGGGGAGAATCTTTAGCAAGTCCCAGAGACCTGGGATAAGAGAGGCTTCCAGGAGTCAATGGGAGAGACCTTAAAAGAGATGCCTAAAAATGGGGACATTGAACTGGAAGAGGTCAGGCAGGACCTCCAGTGGAGGAATAAGGACACCAACCCCTCCAGAAATCTTTTGACACAAAACTTGTTCTGTCTAAAAGAAATTCAGGGATGGAGCAGAGATGGAAGGAAAGGCTAACCAATAACCAGCCCAACTTGAAACTCATCCTATCGGCAAGAACCAATCCCTGACATTATTAATGATACTCTGTTATGCTTGCAGATAGGAGCCTAGCGTAACTCTCCTCTGAGAAGCTCCACACAGCTGCTGACTGAAACAGATGCAGAGACTCATAGCCAAACATTAGATGGAGATCGAGACACTTAAGGAAGAGATAGGAGAAGGGCCTTCACTCCAGGAAGATCAAAAGAGTCAGAAAACCTCGACTCCTGGGAGCTCTCAATATCAGAGCCACCAACCAAAGGACATACTGGACAGGCTGGAAGGAGGGCCCCAGCACATATGTCCCAGTCAGGCAACTCAGTCTTAATGGTGGTCTTGTCTGCTTCATACAGTTATCTTA
This sequence comes from Mastomys coucha, assembly GCF_008632895.1. Lineage (NCBI taxonomy): Eukaryota > Metazoa > Chordata > Mammalia > Rodentia > Muridae > Mastomys > Mastomys coucha. The sequence goes on along the minus strand of NW_022196903.1, from coordinate 22,475,928 downwards.
CCTTTTGTATTAAAAACAAACAAACAAACAAACCCAAAAGACAAACAAAAAACTAAAATAAAATGCTGAAAACATTGAACAAGAAATAAGGCATTAAACAGGCTACCATAAAGATAATATGTCATTAAAATTGTGTGTTTAATATTTATTTCCATTTAATACTTTAAAAGAAATTTGAGACAGGATCTCACTATGTAGCTCTGGATGTCCTGGAACTTCTTATGATGCTGCCAAAGCGGGCCTCAAACTCTGAGACATCTTGCCTGCCTCTGCCTCACAAGTGCTTGAATTAGACATAAGCCACCACACCCGTTTTTGGGGGAGTGGCATGCAATGCTGTCTTCTTGCCACAGCATAGTGATCACAGTAATAAATACACAGCCACTGTGGTTTCCTTAACAAAATCTGTACAACATAAAGTGAGTCAAAAAAAATCTAACATAGATGAGATAGGTCTATATCAAGATATGAAAAATAATAAAAAATAAAAATAAATTTAAGAAGGAAGGAGAGGGAGAGGGAGAAGAAGAAGAAGAAAAGCCAAGTCAAGTAGAAAACCTTACACTCTGGGCAGATACTATATAAAACATTGGCACCTGAGTCCTTTCTTAGACTGTAGATATTTGGTTTCACTTAACTTGTGATAACTAATGAAATGGGATTCGCTTGAGCTTGGGTGTCCGCATTCTGTGTCTAATGTTATCCATGACTGGGATTATGAAGTGAGTTAGGAGACATATTGTGTTCTCCAACATGATCTTTAAGTACTTTACATGAATGCATTTAAACCCTGATGTTTTTGTTGTTGTAAAGTTGTACTGACATTTATATTCTTCATTGTATATTTGTATGTCACTTACCCAAACCTAGGAAGTGATTAGGGGTGAAGTTGATTCTGGCAGAAAAGTTCACCTTGGAAATTCCCTAAAAATAACACTTGGTGTGCCCTTCAGAAAACTGACATTTTCATATGCTTTTGTTAATTCCCTCTTGGAACTTTAACCATGAATTTTGGCAGCCTGACTAGTCAAGGGTATTTCTGAAAAAAGAATAATTATGGGGAGATAATTGCACTGAAAGTAATTACAACATTATTCAACCATACTGATTTTAATATAGTAGCAATGTTACATTAAACCCAGCAGATCGATAGGTTTCAAATAAAAAGGCAAGAAATCTATCCAAACACCTGTAGGTATTTAGTGTGTAATGGAGGTGATATTGCAAATTAATAGGATACTTGGTCTGTTATTCAAAATGTGGCATTGGCACAACTTTAAAGAACTAAATTTATATTAATTTTTGTCATAGTTTCCAAAGTAATGTCTGAATGTACTAGAGAGTTTTTAAAAATCTAGAATTTATCACATGTTTATGTGATGTTGCATGTATTGTATTGTGCATTTTAAATGGATTGTTCCATTTGCTCCAAATTAGTCTGTGAAGCAGGTGTTAATATTAATCATAATTTATAGTGAATTAGCTAAGGCATGAATCGGATTAAATATCAAAAGAGTGGAGGGAAATTAGAGCACACATTCAAAATGAACATTGGGGATGGTTCTAATTCCTGTGATCTTAAGCTTTGTGCATGGAAAGAAACAATGTCATTTTTTGGGTATATGCCCAAGAGTGATATAGATAGATCTTCAGGTAGATCTATTTCCAACTTTCTGAGGAATCTCCAGATTGATTTCCAGAGTGATTGTACTAGTTTACAATCCTACCAGCAATGGAGGATTGTTCCTCTTTCTCCACATGTTCATCAACATGTGCTGTCTTCTGAGGTTTTGATCTTAGCCATCTGATTGGTGTGTTAATCCATCCTCTATCATACACTTTAAAAGTATCATTGTTTTGCTCTACTTATAATATTTAATATAAAAAACACATTTTTACATAACTGAATATTTTCCTTCATGACTTTTGTGTTTGGTGTCAGGCTTTGAAAGATAAACTCTCTTCCCTCCACAAGCCACAAAGTAGATACATTTATTTATTTATTTATTTATTTATTTATTTATTTATTGCTTTTTCTTTTACTTTTTTCTTTATTTTTTTCTTTAATCTTATTACAGTCCAGAATCTCAGGGTCTTTTTGATTTGCATTTCCCTGAGCATTAAGGACTTTGACCATTCCTTCAAGTGCTTCTCAGCTATTGGAGATTCCTCTGTCGTGAATTCTCTGTTTAGTTCTGCTAGGTTTGGACTCAGTCAGAGAAGATTCACCTAAACCTCAAGAGACTGGAGAACCCAGGGAGTGGGGAGGTCTTGTGGGGTGGGGGATGGGGGAACATCCTTGTGGAGATGGGGGAACAGGCATCAGAAGTGGAAGAGTCAGAGAGTGGATTGGGAGGGGGATAAAATCTGGACTGTAATAAGATTAAAGAAAAAAATAAAGAAAAAAGTAAAAGAAAAAGCAATAAATAAATAAATAAATAAATAAATAAATAAATGTATCTACTTTGTGGCTTGTGGAGGGAAGAGAGTTTATCTTTCAAAGCCTGACACCAAACACAAAAGTCATGAAGGAAAATATTCAGTTATGTAAAAATGTGTTTTTTATATTAAATATTATAAGTAGAGCAAAACAATGATACTTTTAAAGTGTATGATAGAGGATGGATTAACACACTAAGTATACAGAGAGCTCATAAGGACAGATTAAGACACAATGAGGAAAATAAACACAACGTTAAGGCTATTCAGAAAATAAAATAAAGGGCCCAAGCTAGAAAGAAGTATCAGTAACTAAATTAATGTAAGTATAATAAAGGACATTAGCTCACAGCTGTATGTGGAATAGTATAAATTTGGATACCAAAGTTTTTAACCTGAAGTTACAGGTTAAATGAGGGCCTAGAGTTATGTAGTATTCAAAAGAATGTGTTATAATAAAAATACAAAGTTCACAGTGCATTGCCCAGTACAAACAGAGCATTGGAACCCTAATTTTATTTGTATAAGGACATGGGCGTGCAGATGAATCAATTGCATTATGACATAAGATCTTAGCAGTGAACATTTCTAAGTGGAAAATTTAAGGTTGAATGTATCTCTCTCCTCTGTATCTTTCTCATCTATTTTCTAAGTAGACTAAATGTACATGTTGAATATATATTCAGAAAAAAGTACAATAAACTGTCAACTCCAAAGACATTTGACAGCTTTATTTCAATTTTCTAGCTATATTTAATTTGCATAGTTCAATTTTACATTTTCTCATTTAACAGGAATACTAGTCCAGAAAGGTTCTTGGTGTCTTGGTGCAATTCATGACAGCTTAATTTTAAAATTTATTTTAATACATAAAACAAAAATTGCACACACATGCACACGCACATGTAGGCACACACACACACACACAGAATGTGGTATAAAGAATTGCTGTATGAACTTCCTTAGATTTCTATGTCACTAACCTAGAGATTAAAGAAGTCTTTTCCAAAGAGCCTACATAGAGAATTGTTGATCTTACTCCTTTTCAATGTTTTAGAACATGCCTTCCATTGTTCTTCCTGCATCAAGCCCAGCTGACTTACAAAGTAGTCTTCATGCACAGTAGTGTTGATGTTGGTTTAGGTTACAAAAGCAAGGCAGACAATGAGATTAGGCAAAGGGTTTTCTGTGTATCTAGGGAATCACCAGCCAAGGGCTTGGGTTAGATGCACTGCTAGGTTCCTTCACAGACTGTCATTTGGAGACTTAGTTTTATTTCCCATTCATCTGGTCTACCCTGTTCGAGTCCTCTTTGATTCACCTCATTTGTAATTCATGGTACTGCCTCCCTCAAGTCAAAGGTCAGATCATTTTCTTTGGTCCCTGGAGGGGCATGCCCTTATCGTTTGTAGATTCTAAGTTCTCTACATTTAGTTTCTGTGGGGAACTGCCTTCTGCTACTTTGTAAGCTATAACTCAGCCTGTGGTGCCTGGACTGCCCTCAGAAATTGTGTTTTCAGCACACATTATTCTGTCAACTTCACTCAGCAGAATCTAGTCTACTCATTCTGCTGGCTTCTCCTTGCTTTTTTATTTTTTTCACATATTCTCCTTGCAAACTCATAGGCTTTAGTTGTATTAAATCCTTTCTTAGTAGTTTCTTCAATTCTGGTCTCCAGTTGTTGTTCTGTTAAACAAACAAACAAGCAAACACAGTGGTGTTAGCCTCTCTTCACATAATTGCATTTAATTTCTGACTTCAAGGAGAACAGAGCAAAAATGAAGAACATGGAGGAGTTTCTCCCCTATGAGCTGTAAATGTATTTTCCTGCACCTACACAACATTTTATGGAGACGAAGCCTCTACTTCTTCAGAACTTGGGGATCTCACGCATTCTCGACTTATACGACATGTGAAATACATTTACACGGGCATAGAATAAGTTTTAGAGAATTTCTATTTTTTAACTATTAAGTTTAGGTAAACATTCCCTCCCTTTAGCCAATGGTCCTATGGCTTTTCAAATCCAGAGTTTCTAGCATTCACAGATGCTGAGAGTAATATGACTCTATAACTATTACCCATACTCCATGATTTAAACTTTAATGATAATAAACATATTGGTTGCTGTAATAATTAATAGATTGGAATTTTGTATTTATAAATCATAATGATACAATGTAGTTAGCTTCTCCCTAAAATGTAACTGAGTCTTTTGAGGGGGTATAGGTTTTGCATATCAGAAAATATTCCAGTGCCATTGAGTATTTAAAGTCAAGGAGACTCTCAGGATCTTTTTGCTGTTTTATTTTCAAAAGCTGATCCTTAGTGTACAGATAAAACTGGACTCACTCTGTTAGACTCCATATTAACCACTCTGTGCCTCATTTTCTGCACTTAAAAAAATGAAATAGAGGTAATACTGCATGAATGTGTCCCTAAGAATAAATGATAGAAACCATTGTAGCACTCAGTGAATATAAATTGCTCTGTGCACATTACTAAATCACAGCTATTGTGTTGTGTGCATAAGCACATTTCATTTGGGCTCCTGGTCAACACATTAATCTATTGCCAGAGGTTAAACTCTGTAGCTGATAACAGAAGCATACAAATTTATTCCAGTGAGTACTGGTAGCCTTCAAAAACAATCTTTATACCACTAAGATGCAAAAAAAAATTTACTTTTTTATTCTGAATAACACATGGCTTGTCTGTGAAAGAAAAGATCATAATATCCAGTGATAACCCCTACTTTGTCCTGCTTGTTAAATGATCTTCAGCTAGGGTTTACATTTTTAGCTTGCTTGGTCATGCTTCTAAAAGGATGGCATGAGGAGAGGCTCACACCAAAAAAAAAGGGCACTTTTCATTTTAGTCAAAGCTGGCTTTTGACTTCATCTGTCTTTCTATTCCATATCATTCTGATTTCCAGGGAGGATAGAGGTACTATAGCCCCTCAACTGCTCCTATGATTAAAATGGTACCATTAGCTCATCTCTTACCCTCATATTTCCAAACCTTTGGCTTTTATAGGCTCATGATATTTCCCATGCTTATTAATTCTTTATAATTCATAAGCCCCCAACTTAATCAAAAGGAACTATAAGGCTGAGAATTCTATGGGCAATTGCTGAATCTGATGGCTGATAGGTTATCTAGGATAATTTGTTATTTGTTTTTCATTATAACTGTGATGAAGTGTCTAGATACAGAATCTATTTTCCAGAGAAGAGAATGCCAAGGATATCTCATGTCTGTACACATCTTCAGTGCAGTTTTGATTAAAGCAGTTAAATAATTCAGTTTTCCTAGAGCATGATATTAATGCTACATATTTCCACATGTCATATTTGGAAATGTCTCTATCTCAGAATTGTCCAAATCACATGTAGAGGGTTGAATGTTTTCTTTATTTGTTTAAATATCTTCCTCAGTTTGTACCAGAAATTTAGCTTCTATTACTTTTAGATTTTAAATGCCATATAATAAATTAAGATAGTAGCACTAAATCAAATGCCCAATGTATGTTCACAAAAAGACATCTGAGAAAGTATCATCTGCATGTGGAGTACCAGACTGTTTTGTCCAAGTGCAGCTTTCCCATTTCATTTCATAGGATGATGGTAGATTTATTTTAATGAAACATGAGGGTAGAGATGCTTGTGGTACAGAATTTAACAAGATGACATGGTGAGTGGGACTCTGAGTACACTGAAGATGTTGAAGGAATGACTGATAGAATGGTGAATGAGTTTGAAGAACTAAGAATGACATGGTCGCCATTATGTTGGAATCAAGAACAAAAGCTTTATGGAAGACTAGTACTCTACTTGAATAGAAGGTCTAGAGTGTGCTCACATCTTACATGTGTCTGTAGTTGTTGCTTCTCTTGTGCATTCCTGACTGCTATCTCTTTCAGCCACTCCCTGCATTTTCCAGAGTCTTTTCTATATCAGTGATAATTAGCAACAGTTCCCTGTGGCTCTTCCTTGTTTCCCCCCTCTCATTAGAATAGTAATTTTTTTCTTTAATGTTTCCTATTGCTTTAATTTACACTCCTGCCTTAAATTCTTCATTAACTTTAATTAAGCTTTCCCAAGCCTTAAATATCTATGAAACTTTCTTAAAGCTAATCATTTGATTTGCCAGCTCAGTTTTCCTAGTCTTACCTAGTTTTAAGATTTCTGAACCCAAAATTATTTCTTAGCAGTGTTGCAAGTACAGTTTAGAAATTAAATGATGGAATTGTCATGAGATGAATGATGGATTTTATTTGAAAAAAAAATCTCACACTTCAGTGTTCTTTGGGTTTCATGCTGATAAGCAACCAATAATTTAAACACCTTCATTTTAGATGTAAGAACACTTGGAGTTTTTATGTCCATATAAATTCTGGCTACATGTCCCAGGCTAGGGAAAATGTACGTTATACTGTTCCTTGTGAATTTTGTTGCTTACTTTTGCACATCTTTTTTATTTTAATTCTGTACTGTATTAATAAGCTTAAACCTGACATGTATTTTCTGGTTAAGAACATGGAAGTAGAGATTAATTTTTAAAGTATTGAATTTTCATTTATTTTAAAGAAGAGTTCTCAAGCATACAGGTGGGCTTGGAGTCCATCCACACCTTGGTAACCAGAGATAGTTAACCAAATAAATATGCCACTTGACTGGAAAATGATTATTATCAGTCAGCCCAGTTCAAGTCCAGGGTAGAGGAAGGGTGCGAGCACATATGCCCTGCTAAGGGCTCTGGTGGTTCCTAGAAGGTCTACTAAGTGCATTTGCTCTAACGCTCATAGATGTAGTTTTCTCTTGGCTCTAGGTAAAGTTCTAATCTTCTTATGATCCTTACCTAACAACTCTGTAAGTACATCTTTTTGGATTTTAAACTAAGCAGTTATTTACTGCATATATTATAACACAGATTATCCAATGTTACAGTTTGCTTTATCTGAGGTTGCCCTGAGTCCAATTATTTTCCCTTCTTTCTTATAGCATATATTACCAGGATAGGTTCGATTACTGTTTTTGAGGAAGATAAATACAAACTTTGACTGTTTATTGATTAGGAAGAAAATGATATATTGAACTGAAGCTTATTAAAATAAATGCCCAGAGTATTGTTACAGATTAACTGCCCTGGTCAATTCTCTTATTTGGATTTCATAGTTTTTGAGACTTTTATAGATAACATAATCTTTTATTTAATTGTAAACAACTGGAGTATAAAAAAAAAGGGGCCCCTTTAATATTGTAAGGTTAAGGTGTTTTTATACCCCAGATCATAGGGGATGGAGAGATGGCTTTAATATTGTAAGGTTAAGGTGTTTTTATACCCCAGATCATAGGGGATGGACAGATGGTCCAGTGGTTAAGCATCCTTGCTTCTCTTGCTCAGGACCTCGTTTGGTTCCAGCCACACACCCAGCAGTTCACACAGTCATCTGCAGCTCCATTTCCTGGGGGATCCTGAACCCTCTTCTGCCTTCTATCAGCAAGTACAAGGTATACATACATACATTCAGGCACACATAAGTAATATATAATAAAAATGAAAACATCTTTAAAAAGAAAACTGGCTCTCTTTTGTAGATTTAATATACTTATCTCCTAACCTATAGTAGAGGTATACGGGAGACATATACATATTTAATACAATTTGAGGAAAAAATTAGCTATATTGAGGTCATTGGAGGAGCTATTTATTATTGGTAAGTCCCTAAGGATGAAGCCAGTATTCCTGTGGCAAAGCAAGAATCACATAGTATATATCACTAAGAAAAGGTATCTTTTGAAACTAGATTTTTTTTTTACCTCAGACTCAGGTGTGCTTCTTCTTTTTAAAAACTTTTTATTGAGTCTTTGTGAGTTTCACATCATGTATCCCAGTCCCATTTATCTCCCTATCCCTTTGTACCTGCCCTCTGTCCTTATGCCATTTTGTCCATACATCTCACTTGCAAATGTTCATTGTAATGAGTCACTGGTCTGGTTTGAGGCCTCTGGCTTCTGCTACACCATCCATATTGGATTCTCACTGGGACTCGTCTAAGATATCCTGTTGTTGCCTTGTGTCCTGGAGATCCTGCAGCTTTGGATCTGCAGAACTGGCTCCTTCACAGGCTTCAGCAGGTCATAGATAGGGCAATGTTGAGGTAGGCCAATTCTGAGCCCTGGATCTGGGCCTGGGTGGAAGTGGAGTTAGCCCACCAGCTCTCTCATACCAACTCTGCCAGGGCAAGTACTCCCTCACTGCCCAGCTAGTTTACCCAGTGCTATATCCAGCAGTGGGCAAGGTCAACCTTCCCGTGCCCTTGGGCCAGGTCACCTTCACTTACATCACCAGTGGGAATACTCTCTACAGTAGAGCAGTAGCCAGTGATGGTCTGGACCAACTCTCCAGCTTTTACATCCTTAGGGGGTGAGGGTGTGGCTCATCCATCCAAGTCTTTGCCATCAGGGCCATCTCCACTGTATTGTCCAGGTGAGGTACAGGGTCTGTTCTTTTGAGTACTTTAGCTAGGGAGGGGCGCGGCCAGTTTTGCGTAGTCTGTGGGTGGACATCTATATGGTCCCAGGCAGCTTTCTGGGCAAAGACTATCTTCATGATCTTCACTGGTAATATGAGCCATTGGCATCAATACAAACTCCTGGTGGGGCATGGCCATGAACTCAGACATGCTCCTCAACTGCATCAAGGGCTGGGACTTCTCCATTGTGGCTTCAGGGGTCAGGGCTGGCTACTCCTCTCCACCTCGCATCTCCAGTTCCACCTCTCTTGATAATGTTTAAACTGTTCCTCTTCTCTTTCTCTCACATATGTCAACCACATACTTGTATATTATAGTTGTTCCACTGTGGGCAGGTCATCCGACTGGCAGGCCTCTGGGTGGCTTCCTCCTTCTGTGCTGTGTTGCATGGCACAGTCAGGTAGGTGTCCTTCAGCTACCTGTGCCACATGGTAGGTCAACAGAGAATCCACAGCCTGCTTGTCCTGCGTGGTGTGGCTGTGGGTGGGCCTCTGCGTGTCTACAGCCTGCTGGTGCTGTGTATCTCTGGGTGTCTTTCCTTGCCTGTGCCACATGGATAGCGACAGGTGGGTCTCTGAATGTCTTCTACCTCCTGTACTACGTTGCAGTTGCATCATGGCAGCTAATGAGATTCTTGTTGCTGATATGATGCCATTGCTCAGAGTTAATCTTACAAATATAGAGACATAAAGCATAATACCTCCTTGGGTCATTAATATATGAGATACATATTTTGGACATAGATAACATAGCTGAATAGAAAACACAGCAAACTGGTATGGCTTCTGAATTCCAAGTCTATGTGCTTGAAACATCTCCTAAGCAATTGCTATTGCAGCCGGTCCAGATTACCTTGTCTTTGTAGTAATGGCATTGAAGTAAAGGTACCTACTCAGGGAAGCAGATGATGCTTTCCAATGCTCTCCTTCTAATGACTGCATAGTTCTGTCAATTAGATCTTAAACAGTCATTGCTCTGCATATGTTACTTTTGTAGTACTTTTTTTTTTTTGGAATACATATTTATGTCTGGAGATTAGGTGTGTGTTTGAAATAATAGGATTTCTAAATTCCTAACTTGTTAGTAGCCTCTACCAGAAAAGTCATTCTTCATTCAAAATTAAAATTACCTCCAGTTAGTGGAGAAGGTAGTGAAGGTTGGTTTTTGGTTTTGGGTATTTAACTCTTGAATCAGTCCTTTCACAGAATTCTATAAATTCCACTCTTGTATTCAAAGTGGTCCCATGAACCAAGCAAAGGAGATAGCTTAATTGCAAAATTGTTGAGAATGTCAGCATGGGAAAGGATTAATTCAATCATTGGGTGATACATTTGACCAGCCTCTCAAGGTGCCTGGTTCTGTGCTTGTGATAGTTTCAGAGATGAGCCGGGAAGATTGCTTGTTGCCCTTTTGAAATCACATGGGTCAGATGAGTAATAAACAATCACATCAAGAAATGGTTAATTTCCAGCTATGATCAGTGTGATAGGAACTTTGCAGAGAGCACCAGAACACCGTTGACATCGGCATGATGGAAAGCGTGCAATGTAGTTTGTCATGGTCACGTTTGGTGGATAGGGTTTCCTGGCAGAGCAAACAGCATGACAAACACGCTTGAAATAGGAAAGCCTACCCGATTTTAGAAGACAGAATGAAGAAGGGTTCTGGTCAAATCAACAGGGACTTATAGTCATGAAATGCAGCTAGAGTGGTGTACGGAAGTCAAATTGTTCATGGAAATGAGAGCAAAGGCTTTGTGTTCTCATTCCACTCTTAGAGAAGCCACAGTTGAAAAAATTTGAAGAAATCCCTATCATACACAAAGCTCTGTATTTGATCCTAGTACTGCACAAAATGTGTGTCTTTTAGGTGTCGAAAATCCCAGCACTTGTGAGGCAGCAGGATCCTTGGTTACATCGCAAATTTGATCCAGCCTGCCTGAGTACAGGAGACTCTACTTGAAATAAATAGTTAATGAGTACATTAAAAGAAACAGAAGTGGAAAATGAATGAGGAATGGTCAGATGTTCTATTTATTTATGAGATAATCATCATTTGACTCAAAGGATAAGACTAGAATTTTTAAAAGAAAAGTAGTAAATTTAACTTACAACTGACAGCCAAAAGTGGCCACTTGGAAAATATGAGGAGTAAAGAAAACATTAAATGAAAATTCCATGTACATTATGTGAGCAGTTGTAGATGGGGCTCCAAAGAACTAAGGTGCATGTGGTGTATGATGAGTAGGAGAAAGCCATAGTTTAGGTCTATATTATACTTAACCTTGCTATAAAAGTATCTTAATAAGGTAAGTCATTATTAGACTATTTTATTAGTTAGAAATTTTATTGTCCTTTTTTGTTTTTCTTTCTAATTGTTATACTTACATCCACATGTATATTTGTGTGTGTGTGAGTATATATATATATATATATATATATATATATATATATATTTGTACAGGGCTATTATGCACATTTGATATATATCATATATATGTGTGTATTCTAAATCCACTCATTTTTGTAAGTTTTATAATTTTATTTTTTTAGTTGAATAATATTCTCTACATGTAAGGAAGGAGAGAATTTGATTAAGTGACATATGAGTTAAGAAAGATGATATAGAGTGAGTTGTTTCTCTAGTTATAACTGTCCTTTTTGTTGCTTTTTGTTGTGGATAAGTGCATAAAAATTAATTGATACCGAGTGTGTAAAACCATAAGCTAAGCTCCATTTTAACTATATAGGTCTTTAAAACATATAGTTCGGGAATGGAGCAAGTATTTGTTTAAGTGGCTACATTAATTTAGGTGTATGGTATTTTTATTTATAAGTTCATTATAATATAGTAATTTAGGCATCATAACAAAAAAGGATTTTTATTGTCAAAAATAAAATCCAAATAAGGCAAATCTAACACCAAGTGAGATTTACTAGAGAATATTGGCCAGTATATATACTTTTTCATGAGTACCTCTGTGGGAGCAACAACGACATCTTCAGGGACATGCTCACAGTCAGTGTCTTTCAGTTAGAATCGCGTAAGCCTGTTTGTTGTATGCAAGGAAATGAACAGACATCTCTTGCCTTTTGGGGAATGATTTAGCATGAAAAGCAAGGTCTGGGAACAATTAAGGAAGAACACTGGCAATAATGCTACCAATTTTAGAAACTAAAGCACAGAATCTTTGGTGCACGGCCAGGTCTACCATCAGCTACTTTGCACAGATTATCTCATTTAATCCTCACCCAAATCCCATGGAAGGAAATAACTGCTATCTTCATGTTCTTCATGAGGAAATTAAGTTGATAGGTGAATTCCATATGAAGGCCTCGATTTCAAGTTACAAAAGGTAAAGGCCTTCATTTGTTTCTGTTTGGGAGTGACATCCTATAGGAGAGAATAATGAAAACAAAGGTTTATATGTCTCTCCTTGTTTGTGGAAATAAGAAGCAATTATACCCTTTAAAAATGTGTTAGGCAGTTTTGGTTCTTAGGGGGAAAAAACACCTGTGATAATACAACTGAAAAGGGAAAAGATTTGTTTGGACTCATGGTGCTGAGATTTCCCTCTGGAGCTTTCAGATCCCAGTGCTTTGGGATTTATTAGGAGGCAATGTAGTTGGAGAATGTGGTAAGGGAGGCTGCTTACATCAGGGCAGAAGGGAAGTTGATAAAGGAACGCAGAGAGTGGTTGAGATCACCATATTACCTAGAAGGCATGCCCTAGTTCAATATAACTTCCATTCCCTAAATTGCACCTCTATGAATTCATTGCTTTTCAGAGCCTTTAGGGGGCTGACAGGACTCAAGCTAAAGCACAAAGGAAGCTTGAGTTATGAGTGCAGAGGTAGGACAAGGCTTAGTGATGACAAAGAGAGGCTGTTTATGTAACCACTGTAAGAGTATTTTTTTTTTCCCAGAGAAGAAGCAGACCAAAGTAGAGGTTTAATAAAAATCAACTTACATGGGGAAATTCTCTAGTTCTTTTACTTCTCCTTTCCCTCTCCCTCTATCCTGTTATCAATTCTGTCAGTTCTAAGGTAAAGCAGCACTCTGTTCAGTGCAGATAAGCAGGCTTTGCCCCAGGGCTTCTTTGAATCTTCTTTAATTTACCTAATTACTTACCTATTGATACATATACTCAGAAGCCAACCGTCAGCTCCTTTGAGTACTTATGTTGAGTGTATGCAGGTGTATTTTAAAGGGACATTGAGTAGTCAGTGTAATGGAAACTTTGTGGTTAAATAGTATCTGCTATTTTTTTGCAGAAGAAGAAGAAAAAGATTGAAAGTAAACATTTCCATGGTGTTATTTATTTGTTCTATTGAAATAAAATGTTTCTTTGTATTACCACCAGAATAAAATAGCTACAAAATACCTTGGACTGAAAAGGTTTTCAGAATCTGTCCACATTTTTATTTGTTGGGAATTGATACTGTTTTGTAAAGCCTGTCTTTAAGAACCAGCTGCTTGTCTTGAGAAATGAATATTAAACCACAATAATTTACTATGTTGCCAATTGTTCTATTCCCATAGTGGGCATTAGAGATAATTTGGAAATCGGCCACAACTTTTAATACTTCCATGGTAGATTCAACCTTTCAGAGTAAAAACTATTCAAGCAAATGTCTGCACCAAGTGAAGTGTGAGCTATCTGCAGAAAAGGAAGCAATGTTTCCATGAGGTCTTCACTAACTAGACTAATTTTTCAAAGTAGGAATATCATCTTTTGCTGCATGACTTAGGGGCTTAGGGAGACATTTCTGCCTGTGGAAAACATTGCCATATGGCTGTGATATCAGACATTTTTAATCCTTGAAAATTGGATCTTAAATTCAAAAAGCCAAGAGATGATGTGGGTTCTCACACTTTTGTCTATATTCCTTCCAAAAAATCCAACCAATTTCCAAGAAGAAGGGTGATGTTTATTAGCAAAATATCAAGCTGCTGCTATGAGAGATTTATGTCTAAATGTATAAATTCAACCATTTATATTAATATGGAATGTAATTCTGCAGATAAAGTTCAAAGTGATTCATTTGTTAGGAGTCCTCGAGATCAAAATTTGGAATTGGGGCACTATTCAAGAGTATATCAAATATAGCATTCATCTTTGACATCATAAACACATGTGGAAAAAAGTAAAACTATGTTAGATGTAAAATTTTTAATCGGTTCAATTTTTCTATGCCTGTAATCTGATCACATTGCTTAATATGCATCCTCTGAACCATAATCAAAAGTTGAGGGTGAGCCTCCCCAATATGCACATCCATGAATTCTTTGGCTTTCAGCAGTGCACTGACATGTTTTCTCCAGACCTTGCTGATGATGTTGACCTCTTGACTTGCTTTAGGATTGACAGAATAATTTACCAACATTTCGAAGAACACCAGGTTTTTGTCTGTATTTCCTATTTGGTTGGTTTCACAGTTTCAATTTTTCCACAATAGAAATTTATATTGCTGGATATTAAATAGTTTCTTCTGAATACCTCCTGGAATTTTTTGACAGGGACTGAATTTTAGTCCTAATGAAATTCTGTGTATGTCAGGGATTTTTTCTCTTAGCTTTTTAAAAGTCCTATGAAGACTTCTAAGATATTTGACAATTTCTTCACTACATTTGCTTATTATTTCATATTTGATACTATTGTTTAGTAACTATAAAAAGACACAAATTTAATATATATGTATATGATTCATGAAGATTTATATGTAAGTTTAATATACATGAATATAAATTATTTTATTTAGGGATTATATGTAATACTAATGTGAATTTATTTCCCTACTGTGAAACATCACCAATCATGTTAGCCAACATTTATTTCTTGATTTCTGGATGCCAGATGAAATTCTCTGTGCTCTATTAACTCACATAATCCTCGTCCTGACTTTGTTGTCACACTCATTTTACAGATGAGCCACAGACACAAAGTCACAGAGCTCTTCCACTGTGGGAGCAGAACAAGCTTCTCCTTCCAGTCACCAGATTCATGACCACTAATAATTTTCCTTCTTATTAAAGATTTAGACTTCAGATTCATCTCTGTCTTATTTTGGGCAAAGGACCTTTACCTTAAAGTTGTTTAAGTACCCTTTTTATAATGATTAAAATTAAAATGCAAAGGACATTTGCATATGTTATTACTGTGAAAATATGCTCATTGTGGTGACAGAGAAGAATAACAATTACTTTCAACACAAAGCCAGGTCTCCACACACAATCATAGTTTTAATATGTAAGTATATTTGACATGTTCTGATGGACAGTTTTATATCAGTTTGACATAGCTAGAATCAGCTAAAAAGAGGAATTATCAATTGATAATATGTCTCCATAATAGCTGCTTATAGATGATTTTTTTAAAGTTAATGATTGAAGGGGGATGGCCCAACCCACTGATATAATTAATGTTATACTCATGGTAGGAAAATAAATTCGTATTAATAATATCTTTTAATCCCTAAGTAAAATAATTTATAATTCCTTAGACAGAAAGTATATACATGTATATTAAACTTACATATAAATCTGTATGCATATATATGCATATATATACATTTATATACATATATATGCCATCCTTTGGCTTGAGGCCCTGAGTTCTATAAAGATGCAGGATAAGAAAGCTGTCAGAAGCAAGACAGTAAGCAACACCCCTTCATAGACTCTGCATCAGCTCCTGCCTCTAGGTTCCTGCCTGCTTGAGTTTGTATCTAAACTTGCTTCAGTGATAAACAGTGAGGTGGAAGTATAAGCCAAATATGCTCTTTCCTCTAGTAGTTGCTTTTGGTCATGATGTTTCATCACAGCAATAAAAACCCTAACTAAGACACATGTATTTCTAAGAATAATTATATTCAACAGTGATAATGGAAAAACATTAATATTTACCATTTCCCCACTGGGTCCTGGGAACTAAACACAGAATGACAAGTGTGAGAGGCCATCATCCAATATCCACTCACTACTCTTGGTTTAAGGCAATCTTATTTGTGTTTGAGATTGTGACGTACCCAGGACGACCAAAGGTAGCCTATGATCACTTGGCCAATGAACTGTAACTAAAAGATAGGATCTTAAGGCCTGTGGATCTTAGACAAAAAGAACATTTTACCACAAGACAGACATACTGCAGTTGCATTAAAATAGTTTGATTTTTCTTTTCCATTTATGTCTTTGCACATGCTGTATCATCTGCAAAATTTACTTTCTCACATCCTGCATACCTTCCAGTCTGGCTGAAGTATATTTTCAGGCAGAAGTGGAAAGAAATTCTGTAGAGATAATACTTTGAGTGTTTTTATTTTTCTCAAACTAATGAATTTTCTAAACTCCATTTTTTTCACATTGCAAAAACCATGTGCTTATCAGGGATGTGGGGATTTAATTGGTAATGTGAAAAAATTGCCCTCATGTGGTATCTGAAACAAAAATAGGACTACCCTAGAGATGTTTTCCATGAATTCATCAGAAGAAATCTTGCTCTTTCTCCCCAGACAACTGCTCTGTACTGTATTTACTATATGTTGAATACTACTTTTCTTTATTTTTATTTACAATAGCCTTACCATTCTTACTAAGTAAGGAAACACATTTTGAGACCCATGATCCTTGCTTATATTTAGTGTTTGCTTTCACTGAACTAAAATATATGTTATTTCAGAGGTCCAGCTAACTTGAATTCATCTCACAAATTTACAGACATTTTCTTTGTTTTGGCTTCAGAGCAATAGACAGTTCAAAAGGTTTTATTGAATAGTCACAGATCATTGCACAAAGGGACAAAGAAAGCAAGTAAAAGACCCAGTCAAGAGAATCTCAGAAAGTCAAGCATATTTTTACTGCTAGCAAAAGACCAGAAAGTGTGGTTCAAAATTCAAGCTGATAGTAATGATATCCTGTTTCAGAATTGGACAAAGAAACAGAAAATAGAGTAGAGAATAATAACACTTTAGGGTATATTTACATACATTTTTAAAAATACTGTTAATAATATTCAATTAAACTGAGCCACATTAAGGAATGAAGATTTTCTTGATTATAAGAATTCATGGGCTGGAGAGATGGCTCAGTGGTTAAGATCACCGACTATTCTTCCGAAGGTCCTGAGTTCAAATCCCAGCAACCACATGGTGGCTTACAACTATCTGTAATGAGATCTGATGCCCTCTTCTGGGGTATCTGAAGACAGCTACAGTGTACTTACATATAATAAATAAACAAATCTTTAAAAAAATACATACATTTGATATATCCAGTGTAGGGTTACATATTGCAAAACCTACTTTAATTAGGGTTTTTAAACACTTCTACCTCCCTTCTAGCACACTCAAGAGAGATAACAGAATAAGGTAGTTAATAGGACAAAGGGGAATATGGACATGTTTAGAAGTAGTTCTTTTGGGCAATTCCAGTCTTTGTTGTTAGGATATCACCAGTCTAGTCCAAAACATCAAACACAAATCAGTAGCAGTAGTGAGATCCAGAAGAAACCTCACGACTCTGTTGAATTGGCACAAGTGAACAGAAGCAGCAAGAAGCAGTCAGAATTAAACAGAAAGTTCTTTGGCACTTTTCTGTCTAGAAAATCACTGCAAGTGAAGTGAAGACCAGCAAAGCATCAAAAGGCATCCCATTGTGTTGTTTACTGTCTATTGGGTTATACTCATACTCTTTCCAAACATCATGAGTCCTCTCATGTGTCTGACTCAACAAAATATCCTCTCATAAGACAGCTTCCAGTATTGGAAAAGTGACAGGCAGGTAGATCAGTGGAATAGA
>NW_022196903.1:22437949-22458144 GCF_008632895.1 Mastomys coucha | reverse complement strand
CTGAATCAACTGGTGGTTAGCATGTAGAAGAATTCACATCAATCCATTCTTTTCTCCCTGTACAAAACTCAAGTCCAAGTGGATCAAGGACCTCCACTTAAAACCAAATACACTGTAACTAATAGAAGAGAAAGTGGGGAAGAACATCAGACACATGGGCACAGGGGAAATTTTTCTGAACAGAACACCAATGGCTTATGCTCTAAGATCAACAATAGACAAATAGGATCTCATAAAATTGCAAAGCTTCTTTAAGGCAAAGGAAACTCTCAGTAGGACAAAATGGCAATCAACAGATTGGGAAAAGATGTTTACCAATCCTACATAAAATCGAGAGCTAATATCCAATATATACAAAGAGCTCAAGAAGTTAGACTACAGAGAACCAAATAACCCTATTAAAAATGGGGTACTAGACAATCCTCAACTGAAGAATATTGAGGAAATATTCAACATCCTTAGTCATTAAGGAAATGCAAATCAAAACAACCCTGAGATTCCACCTCACACCAGTCAGAATGGCTAAGATCAAAAACTCAGGTGATAGCAGATGCTGGCGAGGATGTGGAGAAGAGGAACACTCATCCATTTTTGATGGGACTGCAAGCTGGTACAACTTCTCTGGAAATCTGTCTCAGTTCCTCAGAAAATTGGACACAGTACTACCTGAGGACCCAGCTATACCACTACTGGCATATACCCAAAAGATGCTCCAATATATAACAAGGACACATGCTTCACTATGTTCATAGCAGCCTTATTTATGATAGCCAGAAGCTGGAAAGGACCACATGATCTTCAACAGAAGAATGGATACAGAAAATGTGGCACGTTTACACAATAGAGTACTACTTCACTATTAAAAACAATGACTTCATGAGATTCTTAGACAAATGTATGGAATTAGAAAATATCATCCTGAGTGAGTGGTTACCTCCAAGTCAAAAAGAACACACATGGTAATTACTCACTGATATATGGATATTAGCCCAAAAGCTCAGAATACCCAAGATATGATTCACAGACCATATGAAGCTCCAGAAGAAGGAAGACCAAAATGTGGATGCGTCAGTCCTTCTTAGAAAAGGGAACAAAATACTCACTGGAGGAAATATAGAGACAATGGGTGAAGCAGAAACTGAAGGAAAGGCCATCCAGAGACTGCCCCACCTGGGTATCCATCCCATATACAGACACCAAACCCAGACACTATTGTGGATGCCAAGAAGAGCTTGCTGACAGGTGTCTTCTGAGAGGCTCGTCCAGAGCCTGACAAATACAGGGGTGAATGCTTCCAACCAACCATTGGACTGAGCACAGGGTCACCAATGGAGGAGTTAAAGAAAGGACCGAAGGAGCTGAAGGGGTTTACAACCTCACAGGAAGAACAACAATATCAACCAACTAGTACCCGTGGAGCTCCCAGGGACTAAACCACCAACCAAAAGAGTACACATGGAGCGACTCATGATTCCAGCCATATATGTAGCCGAGGATGGCAGTGTCTGGCATCAATAGGAATAGAAGCCCTTGGTCTTGTGAAGGCTTGATTCCCCAGTGCTGTGGAATTCCAGGTGGGAGCAGGTGGAGAAAGGATGGGAGAGGGGGGTTTTCAGAGAGGAAAACAGGAAAGGGGATAATATTTGAAATGTAAATAAATAAAATATCCAATAAAAGAAAGACAGCTTCTAGAAAATCACCTGATACAACTCTGAAGAAAGCAAAAAGTTCCACTTTAAGTCTGTATTTGCCTTTATTTTGAGTTTAGTGTGATTTCTCACTGTAATGTTTCTTAATATAATGGCATGCCCAACACAAGATTATAGTCCTGTGTATTTGAAGTTCAGAACTGATGGCATCCAAAGAATCCTTTGTCACTGAGTGAGTGAGAGAAAACAAGTGAGGGAACTCCCTTTGTTGTAACTCATTCTTACAGTAACTAAGGCAGTTCTAGGAGAGCTGTAACTCTCACTATTTTAAAAATTGGCACAGTTACTGGAGAAAGAAATTACTTTCTTGTAGTTACTGTTATGGTTTGTATATGCTTGGTCTAGGGAATAGAACTATTAGAAGGTGCGGCTCTGTTGGAGTAGGTGTGGCCTTGTTGAAATAGGTGTGTTACTGTGGGCGTGGGCTTTAGTACCCTAGTCCTAGCTGCCTGGAAGTCATTATTTGCTAGTAGCTTTCAGATGAAGATGTAGAACTCTCAGTTCCTCCTGAACCATGCTTGCCTGGGTGCTGCCTTGAAAATGGACTGAACTTCTGAACTTGTAAGCCAGCTCTAATTATATGTTGTCCTTACAAGAGTTACCTTGGAGGGAAGTTGATATACCCAGTGATAACTCCATCCAAGAAAACTGACTTATTCTCTGCAGTAGGTATCAACTGCAAATGGCTCCTCAGTTAGGAGTGGCTTTCCATGTCTCCTTCACTCGTTTAGTGCCTAGACCCTGGTTTTGTGCTTCTAAGGCCCTTGTGAGTTCCTATGTTCATCAGTCCCATTGTATCTAGAAGACAGTTTCCTCTTAGAGTTAACCATCACCCCTGGCTCTCACACTCTTTCTGCCTCTTCTTCTTCACATTTCCCTAAGTGTTGTGGTGATGGGTTTGATGAAGATATCCACAAAATTTTGTATACCTTCTGTTTTGGTATTTTTTCCTTGTCTTGCCGGGTTTTAAATTTGTTTTATTTGTGGATTTGTTGTAAGGGAAGAGAGAAAGAGAGAGTGAGAGTGGAAGAAGATAGTTTTGTGAGTAAAGAGGTCAGTAGCATCTTGGGGGAATTGTGCAAGGAAAATATGATCATAGTTTAAAGAAAACACATGTCGATGAACTAATGAATTAAAGAACTGTACATCTCCATTCCTCTTGGCACAAAGACTAGAGAAAATATACATTCATACATTGTAGTGTATGCTATTATAGATGGAGAAGAAAAGAGAAAGCTAGTAGCAGAATATAATGTAAGTGCATGCTTTCTCATAGATGAATATACATATATACATAGGTACTAGAATGGTTCATTATTTCTCCTCAAAAAACAATCCAGCCCATTTCTATTTTTCCATAAAACATACAAGCTTATTTCATTTTTTTTGAAATAGTATTTCCCTTTAGGTATTTCAATAAATACTGTCCTTTCCATGGCCAAATCCAGTGTTTATAACCATAAATTCCTTAACTTCTGCCCCTAAGCATCATCCTATAAAGGAGAACTCTGGCCACTAATTGTATAACAAACTCTCGGATTCCCAGTTTTTGTAGTGGTATATTGTGAAACATTTTTTAAAAGCTTTATTTTATTTATATTATCTTGGTCTTATAAAATGTATTGTTTTGATGAACTAGGCTGTAAGTGGAGCTATTGAAAAGATTTCATATCCCACATTTTCCAATTGCTCTGTTATGGCTCGTGTGCTCCAGTTATATGTTAATCGTTTTCTGACATCTGAAATAACAGCCCCATTTGAGCCACATGGAGTGCTTTTATCTCAAAGGGATTCAGCCTTAAATACAGATGGGCTTGTCGGCATGGTCTAGATGACATTTTTATAACCTGTAATGTTCTTCAGCAAGATGTGGTTAATGATCCTTCACATCATGCAGCCAGCGAGCACTTAGTTCCTGGTGGAAGGTCTCATTCACACCATAGTTTCAGAGCCCACAGAACACCAATGATTACTGTGGGAAACAGCTAATGACACCCTAGACATTGCTATATTATTCATTCAATCATGATTAGTATGGATCCCAAGATCGCAGCCTTCTATTTGTACCTTATTCGTATTATTTCAGCATATCTCACTTTGAACCTTTTTTTGAAACCACATGCTTCCCATTCTGGGAGGGAAAGGGATATATGCCTGACTGTGCCTCCTTTTGCTTGGCCATAACTTCAGAATGTACTGCTTCTGCTAGAGGCTAGTTTCTAAAAGTTTTATGCATGCCCCATACTATTATGATAATATTATTTAGAAAGACATAGTGTAGAGCACAAAGAACCTGAGAAATAAGTTGATGAAATACCTGATATGTTTTCTCAGCTTGTTTCTCTTTTTAATGTCTTTACATTCACAGGGTCTTTCTCTTTGGGCTTTTGGAGTTATAATGCTGTAAATGAATTTAGTAAATGGTTACTGAATATATGTGTTGGGCACAGTACTGTGTTACAGAATGGAAATATACACCCTTTGACATTTCATACTGTAAGAAAAAAAAGACAACATAGTTGATAGACTCTTCCCCATGCAAAACAAAATGAGTGTCATAACAGGAGATGAAGGCAAAGTGGCATCACTATCTTCAAATATCATGCTATGAAAATTCCCAAGGGGTCAGCAACTGCATAGGTATGGAACATTTATTAGTAGAAATAAAAAATATTTGAATGGTTTTGAGAGTGTTTGAATTGTTGAATTTTGGGTTGGTGTATGCTGTATTCTGGTAATCCAGTAGATAGCTACAGTAGACTATGAAGCTAGGATATACTGTACTGTGAAATTTAACTTTATAATTATGCTTAATATATGTTTAATATAACATATAGTAGAGAATAATATAACATATTGTTAACAATAATAATGAATAATAAAAACAATAATATAATAAAGTTACATATACATATCTATGGTGGGGAATGATTGGAGAGGATCCTGGACATTTACCACTGACCTCCTCCTTCCATACAAGAGTAAGTGCATATATATATATGTATATGTATATATATGTATATGTGTATATATATATATATATATATCCAAATATTCACATGCACATTAAACATTTCTATATGAAACAGACATGCAAAAATGTCATATGCATACTCATCTCCAAGGAAAATGGGACTTATAGGATTCCTAATTGATTTCCATTTTCAAACTGTATTTAAAAGATAAAAAGTGTTAGGCTGGCTTGTCCTTCCTTCAGTCTCTGCTGCATAGTTAGGCTCTGCAACTCCTTCTGTGGGTATTTTGTTCCCCCTTTTAAGAAGGAATGAAATGTTCACATTTTGGTCTTCCTTTTTCTTGAGTTTCTTGTGGTTTGTGGGTTGTTCTTCCTGTATTCTGAACTTCTGGCCTAATAACCACTTATCAGAGAGTACATACCATGTGTGTTCTTTTGTGATTGTGTTACTTCACTCAGGATGATATTTTCCAGATCCATCCATTTCCCTAAGAATTTCATAAATTCATTGTTTTTAATAGCTGAGTAATACTCCATTGTGTAGATGTACCAAAATTTCTGTATCCATTCCTCTGTTGAGGGACATTTGGGAGGAGAGGCCCTTGGCCCTGTGAAGGTTCTGTGCCCCAGTGTAGGGGAATGCCAGGGCTAGTAAGTGGGAGAGGGTGGGGTGGCAGGCATGGGGAGGGAAGAGGCAACAGGGGTTTGTTCTTGTTGTTTTTGTTTGTTTGTTTGTTTGTTTTTTGGAGGGGAAACTGGGAAAGGAGAAATCATATCACATGTAAATAAAGAAAATATCTAATGAAAAAATAAAAAAATAATAAAAAAGATAAAAATGTTAATGAAAATAAACATTAATAACTAGTAAAAATAGGAGATAAAAATCACTTCTAATAGTGGACCTTTCCAGATGCTGTCTGGTAGATGTGCATCATCAAACTTCAAAGCCTTGATTGTTCATGTTGAATATTTCTGCAATACAGGAACCATGCTCCCTCCTGCTGCAATGAAGCCACCTCAGAGGCAGATGGTAATGACCACTTGAAAGGGTGAGGACTGCTATAAACAGATTACGTGTAGAAGTGACACAGCTCATAAGAGACTTCCAGGGACTTTGAGGCAGCTAGAACATAATTACACAAATTAAATTTGGCCTAAGCAAGAGGCTAATGCTTCTTTTCTCACTGCATGTTTGGAAAGACACAAGTGTTATTTTTTTCTAATTTTTCTCTGCAAGGAGAAATAGACATTGTAAAGCAAAGTAGGCATCTTAAAATCATCTTTTGTGTTTGCCTTTTAGTTGTTAGATATTTAAAGATGCTCAGAACCCTTTCTCTATATATTTGTTTTTTACTTAATTTATTTATTTGTCATTTATTGGTGTTAAGATAGATAATGACAAAAGTTGCCATTTTAATCACTTTTAAAGTTCTGGTGGTATAAGTATATTCATTGTTTGCAGCCATCACTATCATCATTTGCCACATTAAGAGACCTTATTTTCAGTTTCCTAGCTAATTTTGTTTATATGATTTTACATGCATAAAACTCCATCATTTTAGTTTACCTTCTCTTCCCTTTTGATTGCTTGTTATCACCTCTCTTTTCCCTTACTGATTTTATGACTATTTTAGACATATATTTACAATTTAAAGTGTGTCAGAATCTCTCCAATGAACTAAATAGTCCACAGCTCAGACATGCTGGTATGTAAGACATCCAGGATGTATGGAACAGTTAGCCTTTCCAGGATGCCTTGCTGCTGCTGTGTCTGTGAACCTTCTGGAACTGTGCTGAGTCTTACCCAACAGTACATAGTTCACACTGTCATGCCTTACAGCCATTTCAGGGGAGCCGTTGTAAGAAGATTAATGTTCTTCATCCTCTGAGAGGTAAATCGTAGACTTCCAGTTTTGATTCTTTCAAAGAGTTTTAAATTTCATTTGTTCATTAAGATGACAAACACCTGTCTGACTCGGTGTGCAGGCTGCACTCACACACTGAGCGAGAGGCGAGCAGTGTGAACATGGCCCTGGGCAATGAGTGAACAGGAAAAACACAGCTCAACCTGATCATATTTTATTAGTTGACTTACAATTGAATATCATCCATGTGGCTTTTTTGAATTATTATCCTTCTGAACTTAAAGCAATTGCTGTATCAGAATACTTTAATTTTTTTGAAATTTTAATTAAATGACATATTCTCACTTCCATTTTCTTTATTCAGTCCCTCCCATGCACCCCCTTTTAACTATTGTTACAAAAAGACACACAGACACACAGACACAAACACAAAGAGAGACACACATGTATCTAAATCTATAAATAAAAGTTTCTAAGTCTAGATAATGTTACTTATGTGTATATGATTTCAGGGCTGACAACTTGCGATTGTATGATTATCTTTTGCATGCATGTTTTCTTCTGAGCATTACAGGCAGATATGTATATTTTATAAAGCTTCTTCCTGAATGTTTTGGGAGCCTATGGAACTAGCTTTCAGTGTTATGCATATGGGGAAGTGACAGTGTTCTCTAGAATTTGGGATTGATCCATCAGTCTGTGCTACTCAGATCAGAGGGTACAAGTTAGTAACCTTTGCATCATCTGGGACATAATTTGAAATACATTCTTGAACCAAATTCCAGTCCAACTTTGTTAGACTCCCTACTGTAAAGTATTCACAAATTTGGTGTGTGCGTTAAGCTCTATGTACAAAAGCTCTCTCTCTCTCTCTCTCTCTCTCTCTCTCTCTCTCTCTCTCTCTGTGTGTGTGTGTGTGTGTGTGTGTGTGTATCTGAATCCAGAATAATTTATAATTCCATTTTTATATTATATAATAAAAGTAGTATATCATCATTTGAAAAGACTATTTATATATAAACTACTCAAGGAAAAAAAGTAATCTGCACCAGAATTTGAAGCATATACTCCATTTGATTCAGCAAATAAAGCTGGAGAAGTAAAAGAAAATTAACAGACTTCTGTACAAAGAAATTGCTGATGTTTTATGTAATATGCTTCCATCATTGTCTTATTTTGGGTTTCTCAATAGGAATGTGATAAAACACCATGAGCAAATGCTGCATAGGAAGGAAGGGCTTTATTTCATTCACAATACCAGGGAACAGTGCAGCAGTGAGAAAGTCAGGATGGGAACTCTAGCAGGGCAGGAACCCAGAGACAAGGACTGAAGCAGAGACTGTGGACAAGTGCTGCCTAGTAGTTCGCTTCTCAAGGCCTTGTGAGCCTGCTTTCTTAAACCACACAGGGCCACCTACAAGGCGTGGCACTCTGCCCCACAGCTGGATCTCATGGAGGCACTTCCCCAACTGAAGCTCCGTCCTCTGTGATAACTCCAGCCTGTGTCAATTTGACACACGAAACCAGCCAGTACAATTGACCCCTTGTCAACTTGACACACAAACACATCACTATTAAGCCTCAACCCTTGCTTTCTTATTCATGCTCAATATCTAAAGTCCCACAGTCTTTACATATTAAAAGTTCAATCTATTTAAAATGTCCAATATCTTTTAAAATTCAAAGTCTCTTAACTGTGGGTTCCACTAAAATACGTTCTTTTTTCAGGATGGAAAAAATATCAGGGCACAGTCACAATCAAAAGCAAAACCAATGTCTGGGATCTAACTCATGATCTTCTGGGCTCCTCCAAGGGCTCGAGTCACCTCTCTAGCTCTGCCCTTTGTAGCATACATCTTGTCTTCTAGGCTCCAGATGCCTGAACTCCACTGCTGCTGCTGTTCTTGGTGGTCATTCATGGCACTGACATCTCCAAAACACTGCTGTCTTCTGTTGTAACTAGGCTTCACCAATAGTCTCTCATAGGCTCTCTTCATGGTTCCAAGTCTCAACTCCTTTGTATGACCCCTTCAGTCCTGGTCCATCAATTTCAACTGAGGCTGCCCCTTCACCAATGGCCTTCCATGGCCTTTCACTGTGCTGAGCCTTAGCTGCTCTTCATGACCCCTTCATGCCTTCAAAATCAGTACCACCTGGGTGACTCTTACACATTACCAAGTCCTCCTGCAGCACAAGGTACAACTTTGAACACAGCCTCTTTGTGCTCTCAGAAAACACTTCCCAGAAGATGTCACCTCAATGATACTGGTCTCTTCTTAATCACAGCTAATTTCTTAGCTCCAGCTAACCAGCATCAATAGTCCCAGTAATGCAAAATTTTCGCTTTAGTAGTTCTGATATCTTGTTAATCACATCTGATATTTCAGCTCCAGCTAACCAAAACCACAGAATCTTCACAATCAAACTAACATGGCTCTGATAAGAGTCTCTGCCCTGTTCTTAACATGATCTTCCAAGCTCCCACAGAACATCCCACAGAGTTCTTCAACAATCAATTGCTCTTCTAGCTCAAAGTTCCAAAGTCCTTCCACAGTCCTCCCCCAAACATGGTCAGGTTGTCACAGGAATACCCCACTATGCTGGTACCAATTTGTCTTAGTCAGGGTTTCTATTCCTGCTCAAACATCATGACCAAGAAGCAAGTTGGGAAGGAAAGGGTTTATTTAGCTTACTTCCACATTGCTGTTTATCACTATAGGAAGTCAGGACTGGAACTCAAGCAGGTCAGGAAGCAGGAGCTGACGCAGAGGCCATGGAGAGATCTTCTTTACTGGCTTGCTTCTCCTGGCTTACTCAGCCTGCTCTCTTATAGAACCCAAGACTTCAGCCCAGGGATGGCACCACCCACAAGGGGCCCTACCCCCTTGATCACTAATTGAGAAAATGCCCCACAGCTGGATCTCATGGAGGCACTTCCCCAACTGAAGTTCCCTTCTCTGTGATAACTCCAGCCTGTGTCAAGTTGATACACAAAACCAGCCACTACATGCCCATTTGGTGGCATTTTCTCAATAAAGTTATCTCTTCTCAAATGACTCTAGCTTGTATCAAGTTGAAAAAATTAACCAGATGATAATCAAATTGGCAATGACAGAAAGACCTCAACACAGTAAAGAATTAATGCTCTAAGCTCTAATACACACAAAAAGACCACACTGTATGGACAAGGAATATTTTATTGATATTTAAATATTAGCATAAGGAATTTTAGCTATATTGTTCATTGAAAGGGGAATGATTTAATAGTACATTTGTTTATGTCATTAAGAAATTGTGTGGTAGTCTGGTCAATGAGAAGGAATGCAGATAAAATCATAAGAATGAATTCCATTAAATAGCAGTAGGGTTGAAAGAAGTGGTTTTACTTAGTCTCTTAACTCTGAATTTACTTTGATAAAAATTTTAATTTACAACATCCTTCTTTCTCTCACCTATCTATCTATCTATCTATCTATCTATCTATCTATCTATCTATCTATCTATAATATCTATAATAATATCTAGCTCCTGCATCCTTCCTGGTTGGTGGCCCAGGCTCTGATGTGAATATCACAGGTTGGACTCATGTTGTAAGGCTTAGAGGTAAATGTCTTTATCTGACTAAGCCACCTTACATTTCATAATAATTAATTTGAATATATAATCCACTCTTCCACAAAACTTCCTGAGCTCTGCCTGGTGTTGGCTATGGGTCTCTGTTTCTGCCTCTACCCACTGCTGGATGAAGGCACTCAGGAAAAAGTTATGCTAGATTCCTGAATGCAAGCATATGAAATCCCCTTATTACCCAGTTCCTTTGTGTCTGCGGACTTTAGCATGGTTATAATGCACTTTATGGCTGATGTCCACTTATAAGTACACATATACCATATTGTCTTTCTGGTTCTGGGTTACCTCACTCAGGATGATATTCTCAAATTTCTCCATTTGCCTGCAAAATTCATGATGCTTTTGTTTGTAATCGCTGAGTAGCATGTGTAGATGCACCACATTTTCTTTCCATTTTTCAGTTGAGGGACATTTAGGTTGTTTCCAGTTCCTGGCCATTATGAATAAAGCTGCTATAAATAGTGAGCAAGTCAGAGGTGTCAAGGACACCCCAAGAAGACCTATAGAGTAAACTAACTTGGGACCATGGAAACTGACTGAGCCTGGGTCACAAACCAGGGAAGATGCATGAGCTGGACTTAGACCCCCTACACATTTGTACCAAATAAGTAGCTTGGTTTTCATGTGGGCCTCAGCGGGAGAGGAGGTGCCTCATCCTTCTGGGACTAGATGTCCTGGGGTGGGATGGGACATAAGAGGGGCTCCCCGTTCTCTGGGGAAAATGGGGGAAGAGATTTGTAAGGGTAGGACTGAGAGGTGAGGCAGGAGGAGCTGTGATAGGGATATAAAGTGAATAAAAAAACCCTAAACTATTGGGAACTAAATGGATACATCTATCATAAATACTTTAAATTGAAATAAAAATCCAGCACGGCCTTCTCAGTATAATCAATTTAGGCAGGCCCTTTCACCTCATCTTTTTTGATAGTCTGCTTTCTCAGATTTTCAGTAATAAACAAGAAATATTAAATGAGTTTATATTAAAGAACAGCAGATAAATGGCACATATCTAATTGAATCATATTTCTGGATATAGTTTTCTTGATACACAGTAGGTTAGACAACAAAGGGTTCAACAAAAATACTTTGTTGTATATCAACAAAGGGTTAACTATTTTTTATCTCTTTTTTTACTATAATATCCTGATTTATTTCAAAGTAATATAACAAGTTATCCCTTGTACACAATATGACTACTACACTACTACTCAGGTGATGATGAACATTAGAAACTAGTACAATCTAGTACAAAATGTCAAATAAAAATGACATCTTATTTGTTTTATAAATGAACAAATATAAATAAAGTACTAAATTTACTGAGGTTAAGGATAAAACACTCTGAGACATGCAGTTCATTAAATGTAATTCCAATTACTGTGGAGTTTTTGTTTTCCTGATTTTTCTGTGACTTGAACTTAGTTCATGTTTAAAGTTTGTTCAAAAGAAGAAAATAATTAACTATAAAGTAGTAAAAAAGACTCAAATACAATATGTAGAAGCTATCAGATGACAAAATAATAAACATAATTGTGGCCTCGGATTTTATTTGCTTCAGATAAAAAGTCTTCTCTCTAGTGTATTTTATATACACTATTTTCCAGGCTGCCACCATGATTTAACAATAACAGAAATAGTTTACATGAACCTGAGGGTGCTTTCATTATGAAACTGTCTCCATCAACGGGAGAACTCAATTTTAGAAGGCATTTAAATCAGAGAGCATAAAACACTTAACAGTATCAAAGGGAAAAAAGTAGAAGTTCATAAACAGTCCAAAGAAAATCTTTGTTTTTATTTTGAGGCATTCCTTTTGGAATAAGTAGGCTTCACTATTTTAATACAAAAAAAAAGAAAAAAAGAAAAGAAAAAGAAAAAAGAGAAAATAGAGTGTTGTCTTCGTCAACGATGTATATCAACATCTTAAAAGAAAAAGTATTCTGCTTTCATTATTGAGTTGATGATAAGTAGATGCTGCTGTGTATTTAGAAAATTACATATTCCTTCAGTATCCCAGTAAGCATACTATTTCACTTACTATTGTGTTAGCAAATGACTTATGGTTGAATGGAGGTAGGAGTCTAGTACTCATAGGTGCATCTGTAAATCAAGTATCAGACAGGACAAGATTAGGGATCAGTTTATTCTCTGTGCAGGTTATTGAAAGATTAACCATGTGAGGTGTATATTTGGATGTGCTCCTCTCCATATTGGTGCTAATTCTTAGAGTAAGCCCAATTCTTGGAGAGAGGTAGATAAAAATGAGACACTCATAACAGGGATTTATTTGGTTTTCAGTGGCTCTCATAAAAATTTATTTTGATTTCTAAAATATACTTTTCATTTTTTTACCCAAATTTTACTTTTATTCACAAGAACAAATAATTGCAGTACAACTACAATGAACATGGACCACCAGTAGAAGGGAATGAAGTGCAAAGGTTCATGTGGGCTTGTTTTCTGAAATTTTCTTGAACACATCAGATCAGTTCCTCAATTAGCCAAATATAAAGCTAAAGTCTGATGCCAATCACCAATATGAACATAAATAGCTACAGGGTGTTAATTCTTTCAAATAGGAATTCATGTTGACAAAAACAAAATGTCAACTTGGTTAATTTGTTCTAAAGCCTTAATGAAATCGATGAGCAAAAAAAAGTTATATTTCTGAGCTAATTAGATATCTGGATGAACAACGTTATTGATTGAAGATTATTGATTTATTCTCCTTTCTTAAACATGGCACCAAGGGATGAAAAATTTAATAATTATTGAACAATGTAGCACTTTTTGAAATCTTCATCTCTGACTCTTCTACCCTTCTTGTACTGTGGCTAATGCTTTCCCAAGTGAGAGTCGAGAATGAGCACAGGCCTGGTTTCCCAGGGCTAACACAGTCCTGTAGGTTTTAATGCCTCAAATGCTCTCTTTCTACAATTGCTCTTTTCTTTCTGATGGCTGTTCGTACAAACATCAACAACACAAACAAGCATCTCACTGGCAGGTGTCAACAGTAACGTCCTCAGTTTGAAGAGAATATCATGACATTTAATGAATGATCTTTCAAATTTTGACTTTTTTGAAAAATGTGGTGCGGGAGAGGATCAAAACGGATTGTCACATACATGGTTAGCACATGTTCAGCAGCTGTGCTGTACCCCAGCTTATAATATGTAGCAAATAATGACTCAATTATGGTTTGAAAGTATTGGCAATGGTTGGTCAAGATGGCAGGTAACACACAACTCTCTGAAGGGACATTTTGTGGTAGGTTTGGGGAAGGAGGAGAGAAGCTGACATTGGGAATGATTCTAGGTGGCTCAGAGAAAGGGGTCTTGTCAGGACATACTCTAAGCCAGAAGGGAAGATGGATCCCTTATAGAGGTTTTAGGCGACATTGAGAATAAACAGACTTGAGCAAATGCAGAGAGCATGGAAAACAAGAAAGCAAGATTCAGAGCCTGGGGAGTTAGGGAACCCATTCAGTTGATGAATGAGGAGGGGAGACAGCTGGACCTGGAGAACATTCCAAAGTGAAATGAGATAGCCCTTAGATAGGACTTATCTTGTGAGCTAGAGATGGGAATTTTGAGAACAATTAAAGATGTGGGAAGCATTACAGCTGTGGATGATTGCAGATACATTTATAAATGGCATTTTACCATTTTCAATCTTCCAGTCTTAAACCCAATAAATTTAATAAAATTACACTTAAAACTACAGTAGGTTGCTTCCTGTAGGAACCATTAATAATATATCCTTTTCTCTTTTAAAATGAAGCAGTTTGTCTTAATTGATGATAATATCTATGGGACATTTCATTGTAAATTTTAGTGAATAATATGCTAAAATATCATAGACATAGACTTAAAGTTTAGCAGTCTGCTTTTTAACACCAAACAGACATTCTTTATTGTATTTGTGGTAAATCTACTAGAAAATATATGAATTTAGAAGATATGTCTGCATCTATATCTTTCTATTGTCTGTCTATCCACCATCATCATCTGTAATCTAGCTATATCTACATGTATCAGTTTAAAGTAAAGGTATCCTATGGTTTCTAGTATTTAAATAAAAAAGATACAATAGTCATATGCCCATATTAATAATGTATTTATATGTCCATTTCAGTGGCTACACCACTTTACCTTGTGTGGTTATTTATTTATCCGTGGTTGACTGATAAATTCACAGTGTTTCAGTTTCAGATCATTAGATTTTTATGTTAGCATATATTTTGATTGTCTTTTTTCTTCATTAAAAAGATTCAATGAGAGTGCATACCATGTGTGTTCTTTTGTGATTGGGTTACCTCACTCAGGATGATATTCTCCAGGTCCATCCATTTCCCTAAGAATTTCATAAATTCATTGTTTTTAATAGCTGAGTAGTACTCTATTGTGTAGATGTACCACATCTTCTGTATCCATTCCTCTGTTGAGGGGCATCTGGGTTGTTTCCAGTTTCTGGCTATTATAAATAAGGCTGCTATGAACATGGTAGAGCATGTGTCCTTATTACATGTTGGAGCATCTCCTGGGTATATGCCCAGGAGTGGTATAGCTGAATCCTCTGATAGTACTATGTCCAATTTCTAGAGGAACAGCCAAACTGATATCCAGAGTGGTGGTTTATTGCTGTCCCACCAGCAATGAAGGAGTGTTACTCTTTCTCCACATTCTCTCCAGCATCTGCTGTCACCTGAGTTTTTTATCCTAGCCATTCTGACTGGTGTGAGGTGGAGTCTCAGGGTTGTTTTGATTTACATTTCCCTGGGAAACTTTCCCATATTCAATCATCAAATCTAGACACTGTTGTGGATGCCAGCAAGTGCTGGGTGACAGGAGCCTGAGATAGTTGTTTCCTGAGAGGCTCTGACAGTACTCGACTAATACAGAAGTAGAGGCTCTCAGCCATCCATTGGACTGATTACAGGATCCACAATGAAGGAGCTAGAGAAATGACCGAAGGAGCTGAAGGGTTTGCAGCCCCTTAGGACGAACAACAATATGAACTAAATAGTACCCTCAGAGCTCCCAGGGACTAAAACACCAACCAAAGAGTATACATGGTGGGACTAATGGCTCCACCAGAATATGTATAGCAGAGGATGGCCAGGTTGGACATCAATGGGAGGAGAGGCCCTTGGCCCTGTGAAGGTTCTATGCCTCAGTGTAGGAGAATGCCAGGGCTAGTTAGCAGGAGGGGGTGGGATGGTGATCAGGGGGAGGGAGGAGGGAACACAGGTTTGTTTTAGTTTTAGTTATTTTATTTTATTTTATTTTATTTTATTTTATTTTATTTTATTTTATTTTATTGGAGTGGAACCTGGGAAAGGAGATATTGTAAATAAAGAAAACATCCAATAAAAATGATTCAATGAGTATTCGGTTTTTGCACGTCTTTATTAATGGTGTCTTGATGTTGCCTTAGCTTACAATCAATACTGAAAAAGCTAGCACTGGCATCTCATTGAAAGTCATCCCCCAGAGAAATGTGTCCCAACCTCTCCTGTAGGAGAAAAAATACAGATTGAATGTGCACATTTCTTCTCAGCAATGTCTTCTATTAGCACTTAAATCCGGTTCTAGCCAGGCTCATACTCGGGTTGCAAGATTTTTCTTTCTGAATTTTCTATTATTTTCCTGCCATTTGGACTAGAAGCTAAAATTTTAATTTCAAAAGATACTTAAATGTTAACATTTTTTTTCATTAGTGGATTATAACTTTGTAGTTCACTTAAAAGATTTTTGTATTTAATTTAGAATTTCTAAATTTTTACAATAAAATTCTCATTAATCTTTATGCTATTTTAGCAATGTGTCATCATGCTTAAAAATTTTTTTGTCAGCTAAGATCATATATTTATGTACATATATTTACCTATATTATGATAACAACAAGCATATGCATATTAAAGCATAAGCATATTTTATTTATTGTTTAATTACATTTTGTTCATTGATAGTTTCTTTCTGAAGATAGACTTGTCCAGATACTTTAGCTTTTGAAATGTGTCATTTGTTAAGCAGTACCCTATAATTACATATATTTAAATTTTCTTTCATTTAAATTTTATGTGTGTATCCATGTGTGAGGATATGCAAGTGAGCACAGTGTCTGTGGAAACCAGAAGAGTGTATCATTCTGTCAGAGCTGGAGTGGTGGTGGTTGTGAGCAGTCTCATACAGGTGCTGGGAGCCTACCTTGTGCCCTTGGAAGATCTAGTAGAAGATCTAAGTGCTTTTAGTCTCTGACCCACCTATAATTAAATTTTTAAGGATTTTTATTTTTTAGTAAAGACTAAAATATGTTCTTAAGTGTTTTACTAAATCTTTAGCATTTATAGTAACTACATTTTTTTAAAAAAAGATTTATTTATTTTAAGTATATGAATACACTAGTTATCTTCAGACACACCAGAGGAAGGCATCGGATCCCATTACAGATGGCTATGAGCCACCATGTGGTTTCTGGGAATTGAACTCAGGACCTCTGAAAGAGCAACCAGTTTTATTAACTGCTGAGCCATCTCTCCAGCCCCCAATACTAATTACTTTTTAATTTAATGCTTTAACTTTTCAATGTTTTCAAAAAACTGAAAACTTAAGATATTATTATATGACAATGTTAAGAGACTAGTAACTAAGGTTTTTAATTAATAACTACCTACATTGTAGTTATGGCAGGAAATAGTTACTGTAGACTATTTTAAATAATTAAAAATATTTCATTTAGACTTGAAATATAATATATATTTATTAGACCTTATTTTCAAGTGATAAGTCAGGTCCGAATGAGTATGTTAGGCAATTTATATTTTTATGGTTTAATTTATGACTATTTTTCTCAAGTGTTTCAGTGTTTTTTTAAATATCTTCCAGTTTATTGTGCATTCAGTACTGAATCCCAAATCACTATAGTAACACACACAATTTATATTTATCACCATGGCTTAATATACATTGACAGTTCTTGTAATTACAGAAAATCAGGTCTATTATAAATAAATGATTTCTGTCCTTTTAAAATTTCACTCATAAATTATTGTCAGAAATGAGTAGATGTCTACTATTTGATATTTTATTCATTTATAAAGACATTTTGGCACCGTTCCTTTTTTTTTTTTTTTTACTTTTATCTGTTTACAGTCGAGCCATTGAGCCCATCCCAGTCCCCCTTCCTATAGTTTCTCATCAGTTCTTACAAGGATGGCTATTTTTGGGTAGCTCATAGAGACTTTGGAAATACTAAAAAATGTTAATTAGGAAATGCATTAAAGACTATTAATGATATTTACAACAATGAATTATTACAAATATGCCTATCCATAAATCAGTCAGCTATTTACACACACACACATCATACACACACACACACACACACACAGACACACACACACACACACACACATACATTTCCATCAGCATGCCATTCCTATTACAACTTAAAATTAATTTTTCCTTCTATCTAGTTGTTTCTATTACTGTTTTGTTGTTCTTTTTGGTTTTTCAAGACAGGGTTTCTCTGTGTATCCCAGGCTATCCTGGAACTCTGTAGACTAAGCTGTCCTCAAACTCAGAGATCTACCTGGCTCTGCCTCCCACATGCTGGAATTCTAGGCATATACCAATACTGCCCAGATGACTTGCTGGGATTTTAATTGAATTATATTTTATTTGTTTCATTTTGGATATGCTACAGATTTAAAATATTATATTGCCTAGAACCTTACTCATTATAGGCAAATGTTGTACCACTGAGCTGTATATGTAACCTTTTGATTTTTTCTGTACAAATCTCCAAAATTAAAAGCTCTTTTGATAATTTTGTGAATTATACTTTATGAACTTACATTTTTAATTAGTGTTGATAAAATTCATCTCACACTAGTGACTACCTCTGTAGTTCATCCTTTTGACTGGAATGTGATATTCTATTACATAAATATCTAATAATGTTGGATTTTTTTATTCTCTTATGGGTATTTGAGATGACCTCAAATATGTCTTTTATAAAGTTTTCAAAGAAAATATTAATATGACTTCATATTATTTTTTCTAGCAATAGGAGAACTACTTATCACATCACATATCAGGTTATATACAATCTAGTGCATAAAGCAAAATACAAAAAAACTTATAACAAAAATTCAGGCCCATTTTAGGTATGAGTATGAATGAAATAATTCTAAATAATACATTGGCAAATTGAACCAATAATGCATATGAAATCACTGAATTCATCTCAAATTACACTATATAACATTAGAAAATACATAATAAATAACTCATTAGAGTAAGTTGAAAAACATCTCAAAGGATGTAAAATATCACTTATAATACACAATAACACATGCAACAATATATGTTTATAATAGAAACACTAGAGCACTTATAATGAAAAAAATGCTTTCTTAAACTGATAAACATTTGTCAGGACATAAGATCAAAAATTATACTAAATCAAAAGCAATGGCAATATTTACAGCTCCTCTTCTTGATAAACCTATATTAGAATAAAGGTTGCAGAAGGAAGGGCTGATGAAATGGCTCAGTATAGGAAGGCCCCTGCACTGAAGATTGTACGTCTGAGTTTAATTCATAGAATCTAGATGGTGGTAGGAGAGAACCACTCTAACACATTGTTACCTGACATACTTAGATGCACTGTGGTAAACACCCCCCTAACACATACACAAAGTAAACTAATCAAATATAAGAGTTTTTAAAATAGTACAGTCAGAAGAGAATAAAATTTTTTCACAGTATCAGAAAAGAATGGAGAAAACCAAAATGTCAGATATCTAAGATTTGTAAAGTGAGAACCAAAAGCATTTTGTATATAAGTACTTGTATATATCATGGTTATTTATATGTAAATAAATCTAGAGATATTAGCATTTGTATATATCATGATTATTTATATGTAAATAAATTTTAGAGATAACATGTATACTGGATAGTCTTTCACAGGCATCTCAAAGTTGCAACAATTTACTCTCTGAAAATCATTCTTATAGGACACATCCTGGGCATGTTTAGGCACTTAGCACAACTCTAACCTCTTTCATTAGTTGTCAATGCCATCACTTTATCATGATGTAAAAATATCCGCACATTGTCTCAAATACCCCATGGGAAATAAACTCACCTTTAGTTTAGAACAATTCTACATTTAGCACTCATGCGTAAAGATGTCAGTTGTATTTTATATACTTGTAGGAAAGTCATAGGTAATGCTATTTCAGATACACTCACAGTGGTGAGAGATTTGAATGTTAATATAAATGCATATAAATCAT
Organism: Mastomys coucha; assembly: GCF_008632895.1. Lineage (NCBI taxonomy): Eukaryota > Metazoa > Chordata > Mammalia > Rodentia > Muridae > Mastomys > Mastomys coucha. Next base: position 22,438,659 of record NW_022196903.1, on the reverse strand, counting down.
CATATGCATGAATTGGGAAATTATTGTGAAAAGACAACGTTTAGATAAATGTTCTAAAGTTCTGTAAATGTAGCTCCATGGTGGAGTGCATTTTTAATACATGTAAGGTCTTGCATTCAATATTTAATACCAAAAAAGAAAGAAAAGACTAGACAAGAGAAAATACACATTATAAAATGGTTTTAAGACTTGTTTGAGAACTAAATACTAAACAATCATCAGGAAACAGAAACTCATAAGTAGGAAGTCAGTATAAAAATACAGTTTTCCCTAGATAATCTGTTTGTTCTATCACTTTCTAACCCTACACCCCTTAGATGGTTTTAATTTTTACACAGAAAAGCATAAAGCAAAAGCCGGTATTCTTAGGATGAATAGGTGATTTACCATCTCAGTTTGTGTTTGTATGGATCTAAGTAATTGATTAAAATAATATTGGATGAAAAATAGACAAATAAACCAGTGGAAAAACAGAGACAAAGACAAACCAATTTCTTTTTAGGGCTCAGTTAGAAAGAAAAATATAGCTGTCCAGTGAGTGAGAAAGAAGGAATTCAACAGAAACTTGAAAAATTGCTCTCCTTATATAAAAATGGCTATCTCCATCTAACTTTTTTTTTTGTTTTTTTGTTTTTGTTTTTGTTTTTTTTAGATATTTTCTTTATTTACATGAGAATTTCTCCATTCCCAGTTTCCCCTCCAAAAAACAA
>NW_022196903.1:22352949-22437275 GCF_008632895.1 Mastomys coucha | reverse complement strand
ATTTCTGTATCCACTCCTCTGTTGAGGGACATCTGGGTTGTTTCCAGGTTCTGGCTATTATAAATGAAAAACTCCATCTAACTTTATGTGTCAATTACAGTTGGAGGAAAATGCACATGGAAATTATAAATTTAAAAAGTTTCAATAAAAATTTGAGGTAATAACTTTTAGACTTTGTGATTAAAATGTTAGATGGGAATAAAATCATTCACTGCAAAAATTGAAAAGTTCAGTTATAAAGCTGCGGTTGTTTGAATGACAATGGTTCCCATAAGCCCATGTATTTGATTTTTTTTTTTTTAGTTTTTTTTATGTATATTGGTGTTTTGCCCACATGTATATCTGTATGAAGATGTTGGATTCCCTGGAATAGGAGTTACAGAGAGTTGTGGGCTGCTGTGTGGGTGCTGGGAATTAAACCTGAGTCTTCTGGAAGAGCAGCCAGTGCTCTTCTTATCTGAGCTATCTCTCCAGCACAAGTCCATGTATTTGAATGCTTGGTCCCCACTTAGTACAGCTGTCTGGGAAGGATTGGGAAGATGGCCTTCTTAGAACAGATGTGTCAGTGGGGCTAAGCTTTGATGTTTCAAAAACCTATGCTAGCCCCAGTGTCCCTTTTATTGCCTGCTGCCTGCTATTCAGAATGTAAAGCTCTCAGCCACTACTCCAATGTCTTCTTACATCTATGATAATCTTATATAAACCCCCTGAAACTGTAAACAAGGTCCCAATTAAATGCTTTATTTAATAAGTGTTGCTTTGGTCATGGTGATTCATTACAGTAATAGAACAGTAACTTAAACAGAAATGTCTTTATATAAAGGTGAAATTGTATCTCACATGTCAAATACAACTGGATTTAAATGTGTTTGAAAATGATAAATTTAAAGGTCTCAGTAAAAATATGAACTGCTGCATTTTAGATTTTGGGTTTAAGATTATTTGTTATGTGGAAATAAAACCATTCACTGCATAAATCATTAAAATTAGTTATAAATTTAAGTAGCAAGACACTCTTTCTTTTTTATTGGATTATTTTCTTTTTCTGATGCAAGACACACACTGAACTATTTGATTGAAGTCCTCTTCTAAGTGTATGTTGTTTGTGTTTCTCTCTTTTCTTCCTTTCTCATTTCCCCCTTTGTTTGTCTCTCTCATGTTGTCAACATCAGTGTCAGAGGAAGAATTAACAGAAACAGTTATTACTTCAATGAATTTTCATATACAAAGTCTTAGATACTAGATATTTAGTACATCAAAAGGTATCATAAGGAAGTTCAGTGGCATAGGAATCAGAGAAAATTTCTTATACAAAATGAGAATGTATTGAGTACGTTCAGGAGCAATAGGATACTTTTCTTTGTTCCCAAATTTCTCTTAAGATTTGTGACAATCTTATTTAATTACAATGGTCTTTTTATCCCATTCATTTGCTTTAGCCAAACATTTGATATTTTAATAACCTCTTTGGTCACATTTCTTATAAGAGATTTCATTTAAACCTCCTAATATATCTGCTTCCCTAAGATGTGTATCACAAAATAATGTGTCTTTTCTTAATGTTAAAAGTTCAGTCAGCTTATTTGAGTACTATAAATGCAATTATAGTTTGCATTTCTATTTCTCAAATGGAGCTATTCATTAACAATGATGACATTTTTACAATCATAAAGCACCTTTAATCCAAGGATCATGAAGACATTTCCACAAGAGGGAAGCTTGTTCTAAGTTCAGCTTCTTAATGTGAAAATCAGGGAGGTTTGGCTCCGAGAATCAGAAACACATTTAATTATATTCCTTGTTCTATCTTATTTTTCATACAGCAGAATAGAAAAATGGTCATTTTTGATTAAAACAGATTTTTAAGACTTTTATATTTAGTTTTTATTGAATCATCCAATTATGCAAGAATCTTTGTACTCGTTTAGAAAAAAATTAACAGTAATAGCTATTCAATATATTTTAGAGAATGATTTTTGCATCATATAACATGTATTATTATGTATAATATATAGACATATCATACACTTTATATGTCTATATATTGTAGTAATTGACACTAAAACTCACATCTTTGATTCTCAATTTTATAATTCTAAAGTGTTGTTAATGAACAATGTAGGATGAAGTGAAACATTCATTTCTACTGATAATCTGATTACATTTGTTGATTTTTAAATATTGTGAACTCATTATACTTGGCAGTCAGTTATGGTTATCTACTGGAAGCAGTAGACTGAATTCTATAGTGACTTAAACAGAATAAATTTTTTTCTACTCATGTAAAAGACTGAAGGAATGACAATAGTATAGACTTCCTCATTAAGCAGTTCCAGCTCATGAAACTCTTCCATCTTTAAGATAAAGACTCTCAGTTTACCTACAATCTCATTTCCATATGACAATCTAGAAAAAAGAATAAATTCAGATGTCCACTTACTATGTTTATGATAAATTTTCAAATACCCTAAGGATCCCCTCACATATGATTGTCTACAACTAACCATTGGGCCACACCTGAGTGGGATTCCTGCAATTTTAACCTTGCCATGTACTAAGGGAACAGGGAATCTTAACACTTAACCAATAGTCTGGTGCTACTTACATGGTAATTATCATGCTGGGAGAGTTTTTCTTAATACTGGGCATATAATAGACAATTGTGTATCAAGTCATTTAAGAATCTGGTGTATTTTAGATACATATAAATTTCATGAAGGAAATAAACACTGTATGTTATAGTGAGTTACAGGGATAAAATACTGACCCTATGAGATGGGAATTTTCTCTGCTATTTGAGATCAAATATAAATAATAAAGAGGCTTTTCTAAAGATCTGAGGGATGAATACAAGGAGAAAGGAGAGATGATAAAGTTCCTGGGAAATAGCAAGCTTCATAATCTTTGGAAGATAAGTAAGACCAGGATGGAGAAATATAGAACCTGAGTTAGACAAGAGAAATGAGGGACTCTGAACACCAACGTAAGGCTTTTACATTTTAATATGTTACATGGGAAGTCACTGAATGATTTTTAAAGAGAGAAGCCGTGGAGTTTGACAGTATACTTTGGCTGAGGGTCAAGAATGCACAAGAATATTCAATATGAATACTGAGTACTGTCTCAAGTGTTCATAGAGACATCTTGGTCTGGTACAGCTTAGTGGAAAGAGAAAAGAATCAGCAAATTATTAGTAGTTTGGAGATAGGGTCTGTTAATGGAGAGTTGTGAGTCATGGTTTGCTTATATTTTTCCCTATTTTAGGTTCTTATTTCTAGATCTGGCATTCACTGGTCCCTCAGTCAGACTACTTGGGTGTCTGTATATACACCCAAGGGAGAAACAAGTGAAAGGTACTCCGTCAAGTTTAACTAGAGTCCAGGGGAGGGGCTTTGTCTGTGAAAGGTGATTGGGAAGAAGGAACAACAGCTACTCCAGGGAGGAGGGTTTTCTGATTGTGCTCTTTTAAAGTGGTTACCACCAACCAGAGCTGTTGAATTAGGAAGTACGATCTCTATACAGCACAAGTTTCAGATGGAGATGTTTATAGCGGATGATGATATGCTCGAAAGTTACAAGCAGAATGAAAATTGGGAATGAATTGTCCTAATCCGGAAGCCAATAGGTAGATGTAAAACCATGAGATATTACAACAAAAGTACAGCTAGAGATAGATAGGCTAAGTCCAGTGCAAAAATCTCCCAAGACAGAGACTAGGTAAGGTTTGCAGAGAGTTTTCAGATTCCTGAACACTTATTTTGTGGTGTAATTCAATTTGAATTTTGTATTGCATTTATTGGTTGTGATGCATACTCAAAAATTGGATTAAGGAAAGGAAAACATAAATAACTATACTTTTGTTGGGTATTATTACTTTATATTGGATTTGTGTCAGGTATTTAAATAATCTTTAAGGGTATCAAAACTAGTAAATTAACTGATTTCATTCTTAGTTTCTTCTACTTGGATAAGGAGATTGCTACCCAGTAACATTTGCCACTAAATGGGAAGGAAAACTGAGGAAAGATTAAAAAAAAAGAAAACCAACCAAACAAACAAAAAACAAGCTTGAGTGACCATTAAAAGTAGATTTACATTTATCTTTCTTACATTTAAAAGTATTCAAATTATTCCCATGTTTGTTCCTTTTGTTTTTCCAAATGAGGAAACAGTACAGCGGAAAACAAGTTCAGCAGAAGCAGAGGCCAGTAGAGAGCTCAGCTGAGGCCAGTCTCCGCTCACACCGTTTTGTTGCTTGTCTGTCATATATTAAGTACTTTCATACATGTCATGTCACATATTCCTTGGGTAGTTTGGAGGAGCTGATATTATTATGATAATCTTTGAGATGAGGAAAGAGTTACATGTAAATCAGGTCACTTGCTCAGATACACATAGCTAATTTGAAGATATAGAAATCAAACTTCAGTCTCTAAATCCCAAACAAACCATCTTTCCTTACATAACATTCAATGGAAACAACATTTTGATATAAAAATTTCCCTTCAGAACCATATTAGAAGTTCATGATATGCTGAGTAATAAAAATATAATTTTCTACACATTTTCTACTGAACAGTCAAGGAGATGTGGAGACCCTGAGGGCAGTTCCTGACTAGTAAAAAATGTCACCTCCTTTTTTCGTAGGTCCACATGGGTGGAAAACCTTTTTAAAAATGTAATGTATTAGAAAATGTATGAAATACCTAGAGTGCCAGATAAAATGAAATAAAATGAGAAAATTGGATGCGGTATAATTTATATTATATAAATAAATATCTAGTCTCAATCAAAATATAGTTCCTATATTTTCTTTACCATTGCTATTTTTAAAACATAATAGATTAATAAATATTTGAGTTTTTCCTAGGCAAAATAAAACTTAGTTTTGTTTTTTCAGAGTGGCCAGTTTCAGAGTTTTTAAACAGATGGAAAACCCATGGAAAAGAATGATCTATGTATGAATCCTTCCTGGCTATTCAAGGATTATCTTTCTTTCATAGTCCAGAGAACTAGGGAACTTGTTTGGACTGAGTCAATATTCAGTGGTGCTCCTTCTTTATGTGAGAATGTCGAAGTGATTCAAATGCATATTAGCCATGACTAGACCTCAGATTAAGAAAACAAGTTTCAATGTAACTATGAGTTTTTCCACCAGTACCCAAGTTCCCCAAAATAATGACTCTGATACTGAATTATCTGTGAATAAATGCATAGACCAATAACTTTGACTCATTTCTGCTATCTCATAACTCAACTATCCCATGTAAACTAGTCTAAGTCATGCCATGTGGCTAGTTACATCTGCTCAGTTTCATATGACCATTTCCTCAGAGTTTAGAGTAAATCTTTCCATGCCTGACTCTATCCCAGAATTCTACTCTTTCTATTGTAACTTGCACCTCCTTTTTACATAGTGCTTGCAAAGATAACAAATATATTCCTTTTACATCAAGGAGACTGTTGGGAGAAAGATAGAATGTGCTGTGTTGAGTACTTAGTGGACTCTCAATAAATATCTCTCACACTTTAAGGTCATAAGTAGGGTGAATAGCAAATTATGCAGAGGAAAGTGAAGAATTTTGTTGATCCAGGTTGGAGAGGAAGAGCTGGTTGGGTGTCTAGGCAGTTTGTGTGATCAAGTTTCTACAAGTGTATGACTTGAGCCAAAAATTATCAAGAAGACTTGGGAGAAGGAAGACTGACTTGTGTGTGAAAGAGAAAACGGTGAATCAAAATGTGGGGCACTGAGGGAACTGGAGTTTCATTTTATTTGCCATTCTATTGAAAGTCACAGGGATTAATAAGATAAATATCATGAAAATCATTTTTCTCACAAGCTGTCATGAAAAAAGTGATAGTAATTCATACTTCTGTGATATATACTGTGTATTTACTCAGATTGGTCCATTTAGTCATATAACTTTTTGTGTAGGATTACTATCAACTTAGGTTATGGATAAGAAAGTGAGATACAGTGAAATTGAGACTGTACTACAAATACTAGCATCAACCAACTGATAGAACTGGGGGTTTGAACTCGAGCTGATTTCAGAATTGAATTTAATCCATTGTCAACTTTGGTGTAAGTTGATATCAAAATAATATTGAAGTCTCTAAATTAGAAGTTACTATTTTTGTGACATTGACTATCATTCACTTGACTACCAACAGGTTTTCTTTTAGCTGGAGAAATACTATGCAGAAGCAGCTGGCTATGAATTCATACAGAAGGCAGTGTGCGGTCATCTCCTGCATATTGCAGAAGTGACAGTTTCTATCTTGATAACAATTGTGGTATGAAAGATAGAAAAGCACTCACTTGGTCAACAAGATGACAATGGTGGGAATATTAGATTGTGAAATTTAAAGATAGTCTAATTTTTTAAAAATGATGTATAAATATCAGCAACTGATATTATTATGATGTTCATAACATACGCCTTTTCATGCAGAAACCTGTTACTTGAATCCTAGTTAAGTATTTAGGAATAACTTTAAGGATTTTATACATTCTTTCTGCCAGCATACATTGGTATTTACAAAAAAAGGATTATAGTGTGAATCATAATATTTAATTATCTCATGCCTAGGCCTAAGCACTCACAAGAATTGACTAATTTAAGTTTCATAGAATCTCTATGAGAAAAAAAATACTATTACTCCTACTTCACAGAAATTCATAGGAAATACTAAAGCAGTTAACCAGTCTGATAGCACTAGAGTTGAGAAAGGTTAGAGTTGAGAAAGTTTACCTTTTGAGCATCTAATACTTATAGCCAACCATTGGACTGAGCAGAGGGACCCACGGGGAAGAGCTAGGGGATAGACAGAAGGAACTTAAGGGGATTTCAACCCCATAGGAAGAACAATATCAACTAACTGGACCACCCAGAGCTCCCAGGGTCTAAACCATCAACCAAAGAGTATTCATGGAGGGATCCATGGCTCCAGTGGCAGAGGATGGCCTTATCTGACATCTGTGGGAGGGGAGGCCCTTGGTTCTATTGAGGCTTGATGCCTCAGCATAGGAGGATGCTAGAGCTGTTAAGCAGGAGTGAGTGAGTAAGTGGAGGGGCACCCTCAAAGAGGCAAAGAGGAGGGAGAAGAGGGGAGAAGGGATGAGTGGGGTTGGTGGAGGTATAACCTGGAGGGGGATATCTTTTGAAATGTAAATGAATAAAACAGTTAAAAAAGGATAAAAAATAATAGAATGACAACTCTGGTTGTTTAGATAAAATGATTTTCTTCCCTATTGACTTATAAAATCACTTCCTGCTTAAATCCTTGAAAATAATAATTTGTAACAAAGCACATGTACTATTTATTCGTGTTCATTGGTCAGTCTTCAATGTGCATGAAGAAAGTTATACAAATGAATGGGGAGATTATAATAAACATATATCCATTAAATCCTAAGAACACACTCCAGTTATCTCGTAACTCCACAACTCTTATTCTATTTATAGGCAATTTATTAATTTCTATAACCATGTCACTTGATAATTTACATTTTATTCTTTTATAAATAGTAAGGTAAACTTTGGAAGTAAGTCAAGAAAGCCGAAGGATGAAAATACATAACATTTACCTATTTAAATGTTAACTGTATATAAGTTGGAGACTATAATATAGAAAGAGCCAGCAAGAAGAGAAAACTGTATTGCAGAAGAGAGATTAAATCCGATACCCTTTGGGGAAATGGGGTCTGAAGGAAGAAGATAGGCACCAAATAAAGGGATTGCTGTCAACTGAATGTTTTAAGTTGAGAAAGAATAATCCATGAAGATGAAGGGAGACCTCAGGGCTGTTAGAGAAAAAGAAGGGCTGTGTAGATAGCTCAGTGTGATGGAGTGGGAAAACATTGGCATTCTCATTGCATTTGACTCCCACACCTGTGATTATAGAAAAGTTAATAAGAGGGAAAGTAAAAGTGAGCAGAAGTTACCAGGAGAAAAGATAAAAGCTTCCAGGAGAAATGGAGCTTAGAAGAGACAAGGTTTCTTACATCCTGCTGTTCTGACACCATTACACTCGTCACAGTGAGTTATGGGACTTTGATGGTCTGAGCAGAGCTGGGCTTCTCCACTGCTCATTCTGCCTTGCTTAGTGGAGGTTTCCAAGAGCAGACTACCGTGATCTGCTCAGAAGCAGTGGTGCTGAACAGTGCACCTGCTTCATATTGGAGCCGAATTTGCCATGAAGTCAAACATTTAGGCTTCTCGGTGGGATGTTCTGTGGATTTTGTGTTGATGCTTGTAGTTCCTATTACACAATAGATGCCATATTTTGATACATGTACATTTTCCCCATTAAGTGACATTCTATGCAGCTGTTAATAAATACTCAGACTGTTAAGTTTTATTCATTTAGCTGCTATGTATATTATTTACCTTAAGTATTCATCATTCACTTTATATTGTTTACAATAAAGTCCTTCTTGTTTCAACATATGCATATAGGTTGATTTTCTATTGTACTCTTAAGAATGACATTGAATGGATTAAAATCTCCATATCACTTAGTGCACACACAATATATATTTCTATCTACCCCTTCTTCAGTAGAGAAAAATAAGCCAAATGGGCTATGTTAGTATACTTTATTAACAGTGTTTTCCTAATATTTATAGGCAGTGCTGGTACACCTGTCACTTTTAATGAAAATGGAGATGCTCCTGGACGCTACGATATCTTCCAATATCAGATAAACAACAAGAGTACAGAATACAAAATCATCGGGCACTGGACCAATCAACTTCATCTAAAAGCAAGTATCACTATCAACATGCATTATTGTATCTACTTCTTAAAGGGGAATATTTCCTTTTAAAGCACTAAACTTGAACATTTTCAGAAGATTCTCACAATATCTGTAAGAACAGTGGAGGCCAAATTTTCTTTGGACCATACACTTAGAGGCCAAGCTGAAGTGGGTTCCCAGTGCCTATGGGAGCTGGCATTTATTGGTCTGGGTTTTGCGACTCTGACAGACCCAAACAAGCTTTCATCAGTGTGAGTCCAGAAAATCTACCTATTAAGCAAGGAATGCCCCGAGACTTTGAAGCAAGATATACTCTGATGTCACCTGACAAAAATGTAAGGGACTGTAGCCTATGAAGCTAATCTGAGCTTGAAGGTGAAGAGAAGTCTAGGGAACCCCACTGTGTAAGGGGCAGGGTTAGAGGTGAGAGAGTGGGCTTGAAGCATCTTTCTTCCCACCTTAAAAGACTTCTTTCACATTTTAACAGTTCCAGCTCTATGAAGGTACACTGATTTAGGTATAGAGTAGGGTGTCCTGTTGGCTTGATGGAGAAATGGAACTTTCTTATACTCTACCATTCTACAAAGTCTTAAGGATGTTTAGTCTCAACACAGAGCCTCAGGAATCACTAATATAGGCAGGGCATTCTCTATGGGCCATGAAATACCTGTAAAGTATTTCCTCTGACATAGAAACTGATTCTCCACTGTTGCATGTCTACAATGTGCAATTAATTTACTCTTGAATGTCATCTTCTCAAAGCCATATCATCAAAAGCATTTGACACCTTTCAAAAGCATTGGTTGATATTCTAATACATTTTTCTCCTCCTGTATCTTCAAACACGTCTCGTGAAGTGACATAGTTTTGTGGTATCTGCCACCCTCGTTCACAGCCAAGAAGTGATGATAATAAATTACAGAACCATAGTTTGTTTTTTGGAAGTGGATTTCTGATGGCTGCGACAGCAGCTCTCATTCAGCCGTGCAAAGGCAGCGTTGCTTCTAGCTACTGCAAAAGTCAAGCCCAAACCTCCAGTTAGAACTTTAGCTTGTTTGGGAACCTCTTCTATTGTTCTCAAACCCAAATTGATTTATTGAAACTGAACTTTGAAAATGCCACAGATTATTTATAATCTGAACATCAATATCGTTTTGACAGGCATCTTTTGGAAGCATATTTCTGTGAAGCCAATTTAGTATGACCAAGAAAAATTTGAAAATGGCTTATGTAGGAAAGCTACTTTTATCTGACTTTTGTCAACATCAAAATGCTTATCGTGTTGTTTTGGTGAAGAATTTTACATGTTAAACCGAGTTGCTTGAAATTGGCATGTACTATGAAGAGTGCCAAGGTTCCTACAATGTACTAAGAGTCCTAAGTAATAATCACACAAATGAGCTCACATATCTCTTCTTTATATGCATAATCCGTATATTCTAAAACTCAGTGTTGAATCTTAAGCTGTTCTTTTATGTCCATTTAACGATGCATAAATGTTTTATGTTCAGCCTTGTTATTTCTCATAAATATATCACAGCAGTTTCTACAACGTTTCCTGCAGGCTGGTGATGGTTTATACTATATAATAGTGGTAGACATAGTGAAAAAAAAAAGACACTGCCACTCTCAGGAAAGGCAGTCGATAAGGGTGTAGAGGACAGATATACAGTGAGGATTGGATTCTCCAGACTATCGCGACAAATCACATAACTCCCACAGGAAATTGGAGCAGACCCTTGTTTGAAGGAGGAGTGGAGTACTTTGGAAGCTCCTGATTTACAGGCATTCTGCTTTAGATATTTGCATAATGTATAGCTTTATTTTACCCTAGTTTCTTAAACTCCAAGGTGAAAGTAGTGGTAGCAACAACCTTACATGGTTAGAATAAAAATTAAATGAAATAAAGTAAGAAATCATTTAGTCCATTTCCTCGTGTACATGTGCCCATAAACACAGCCTCATATATTACACCCTGTCTCAGAATCCAATCTAACCCTGGCATTCTGAGAGTTTTATAAGTAGAGAACTGAAGTCCTTTTAGAAGAGACACTTGAGTCTTCTTTAGAATGTTAAGAACAGGAGGACAGAGAAGCAAGAGAGGAAGCAAGAACAATATGTGGAAATCTTACAGAGAATCCTAAATTGAAAATGTTGGTATAATCAGTTCCTACTCTTTTCCAATTGGAAAATTTTCTCTGCACTTACAACATACACATCACATAAGACAAATGCATAGTTTTTTTGTTTTGTTTTGTTTTACTGTAATAGTATTTTGATAGATACTGTCACCTTGGCAATTATGTGGCTGAGTGGTTTTCAAAATCTTATTTTAAAAGTATGAAATGTTTTCTTCCCAAAACAGAATTTAAAATTCATTTTTTGATAGCATTATACATGCATATATACATACACAGGTGTATATTGGACACAATGCAATGATTTGACATAGGCCTACAGTATGGAGTGATTACGATAGGCTAATGAACAAAGTTATCAACTCTCTGGTATACTAATTTTTTGTAATGGAAACCTTTAAATTATTACTTTTAGCAAATTTGGAATTTGCAGAGCAGTATTATTGTTTTGTTAATTTGTTTTGTCTTTTTATGGTTCCTATTATGTGATGAAAGGGTACAAAATTTCAGATTAGTGGGAGGAATACAAACTGTGATTGGAAGGTCTGAGTAAGCTTATTGTGCTCCTAAGAGGTCATAGAGGTTGGTTTTAGAAGTGGATATGGGGTCTGTGCCTTTAAGGCACTCACATCCTATGAGGGCAGAAATAGACTCAGACCTGAAAAGCTAGTGAAAGGCACAGGTGTCCTGATGAAAGCACCCCCATATTGTTTGGAATGGCAGACTTGTAGGAGAAGCATACCTGCCCTGACCACTGTAGAATCACTGTTAGAGAATACTATGGTAGGTGGTATGTGTGTGTGTGTGTGTGTGTGTGTGTGTGTGTGTGTGTGTGTGTGTGTGTGTGCGTCATTTTCCACATCTGCCATTTCTTATTCTATGAACCAGGTTCACAACCGGTTTCACACTTTCAATGTTAAGCATTTATCATCCATTTATTGGACTGTATTTATTTGCTTTCAAAGAACCAGTTTTGTTTTGTTTTTCTCTGGCTGAACTCCACCGAAGGGAGATTTTCTGCACACCCAGTAGATGGCTAGGCATTTTTGAGTGCAGCAAACATTTTCTGAATACAGGTAGTGAAGTGAATGGACTTTTGAAGTGAGTGAAACATTCTTCTTTACCTTGGAGAATGTGGGATATATACCAGATCCTCAAAAGCATCATTCTTACTGTTGGGGGAAAAAAAACCCAAAAACCAAAAAAACACTGTTTCTTTTTCCTTTGAATAGAATGAATCTGTGTTTTTCACTAAGCTGTCAGGGTAATTTGCTTATTTGGATATAGACTTTCTACCCAGTAATCCCGGTCTGCAGATGAAATGTGTATTTGTCTACCAGGAGGGAAATTGCACAATTAGGTCTCTATTTTGATAGGGATGTGTGTCTCAAGAGATGAGCGATCCTTATAGAGATTACAAAACAGATTGTAACCTAGAGGTTTGGGCTAAACAGGGGAGTCTGAGCTGCAAGAGAAACAGCCATATGCTGCTTTGAGTCCACAGGGAGAAACAGCAGTGAAGTTACTGGAAGGGCTGATAATAACCCAGGGCTCAGTAGTTGATGCTTCCAACCAGAGCCAGCTTTTTTTTAAAACCAAAATGTTGTAAGAATGACACATGCTTTTGCCTGCTTTGTTCTTCTTGTCATTTTATTCAACTAAATGAATATAAATATAAAATATATGCATAGAACATGAAATGCCTAAAAATAGTAGCAGATGGCTGTATCTCAATAATGACTCAATCAGGATTATTCATAACACAGGATCCATTGGGAGGGACTGCAGAGAAAAAGGTGTCTCTGAGCCTGACTTAATTGTTTAGTGGAAACTTCTCCAGAGAAGTAAAGTCTGATGAAGTTCTGAATGCTGAGCCTGTGGTTAGGTGGAAGAAAAGCGTCTATGACATTATATGTATTGTCATATCACTGTAAAAATAGATGTTTGGAGAATCAAAGATGCTTGAATTCTCACCTCCAGGATATCATTTTACCTCCTATAACTCATTTATAATCTGCATGTAAACTATCATGTGTATTTCATGGAGTTGTTGAGATAAATTTTTACATACATATTGAGATCTAAATATACAGGATAATGATTTTGTTTTGTCAATATAACTCACAAGAACTTATGATGGGTTCTTCAACATGAAATTAGGTAGAAATAGTATATGAAGACTGTAATTTTTGCCACATCCCTTGATATTCTGAGAGGCGATTGGTTATAAAATGAAGTTGATATACCCTGGTAACTTATATCTATTCATTAAGATCAAAGTATATTTTACATAGAAATAATATAACTTCAGTCATTCAAATTGTTTCATAAGCAGAAACTTAAGAAAATTTCTAGTGACAATGAACTCCATTAAATCAGTTTATTACAGCCTGTTTTGTAGCCCTTATAACAGGTATTTTAATTGCATATATAACTCTGCCTCAAGGGTTTGTTTTTCTAGATAAATGTCAGCAGGTTTAAGCGAAATCATTAAATTCATTAGTTTAATATAGTTGAAAGCTGATGCAATGAAGCATATTAATGTAGACTTGCAATAGTGATGAACTGAATGGAGCTGGAAGTATTTGAAGGAAGACTCAATGGCTTTGTTTCTTATTAGTCATACATTTTCCTTTTTTCTGTTTTTCTGTGTGAAATGTACTATGCACCTGAAAATACATTCTTATATTACTATGTACATGTCCCTATGACAAAGTTTGCAAACATGAGATAATTATATATAGCACTTCCTTTCCTACAAACATTAATGGCAGCCATGACATTCTTATATAAACTACTTTATGTTCTTATACAACTCTTTATGAGCTAAAAATCATTGATAAAATCATATGTTGGCATGTTAAATTCTTAACTATAACTCTTGCCAGGCCCAACATAGTTGTTGTTCACTAAGTATTTTCTGAATATACTTACATAATAACTTTAGATTGTATATAGCACTTGCTTTCCTACAAGCATGAATGGAATCCAACTTACAAGAAGGTTGGATGTGAGGAATAACCAATGAACATTTGGTTCTAAGAAGATACCCAGGAAGGGGCCCTCCACACTCTCAGATGAGAAGGTGATGGGGAGCAGGGAATGTCAAAGGGGGAACTGGAAGAGGGGGCAGTGATCAGGATGTAAAGTGAATAGAAAAAAAGAAAGAAAATTTATTCAGTAACTACTTTCTGCCAGACAAAATGGCTATCCATTGAGTGGTATGTTATGAATAATGTGTATTTCTAGATATCAAAAGATTTGCAGTATATTAAGATCCACCATATATCAAAGAAACAACAGTGAAAGTATAATTATCCAGGATTAGATAAGATAAAAATCATGCAAAATTCAGAAACTTCTGTGAATACATGGAACTAGAAGTACCATATAAAATTTTGTCACATACATGAAATTCAAAATATCTCTTAAAATATATTTTATGCCTAGAAGTTTTAAGAAAATATTAGCCCATGAAGGCTCAGTGCCCCAGTGTAGGGGATGCGAGGGCAGGGAGGCAGGAGTGGGTAGGTGGGTGGGGGCACACTTTCATAGAAGCAGGAGGAGGGAAAATGAATAGGGGGTTAGTGGGAGGAAATCAGGAAAGGAAATAACATTTGAAATATAAATAAATAAAATATCTAATTAAAAAAAGAAAATATTTAGAATAAAATCTACTCAGTCACTCTCTATTCCCTATCCACACAGTCATTCATTCATTCTGGAATAAAATCACTCAAATGTAACATTACATCAGTAGGTGCTGGAGTAGTTTAGAGGCAGCTCAGATTCAGTCCATAGTGCCATCTCTGCTACAGGAATTATCTTTAGGCAAAGAAGAAAAATACAAGCCTCTTTGAGGAACACTAATGTATTCACAATTTTCTTTATTATTGTTGGTTTTACACACACATTTTCATTAACCACAGAAACAACATTTACAAGGAAATGTTCAAGGTAGGTAGGTTGAGAGACTGGGAAATTGGAGAACTCTCTTGCTATTATCTAGCTGACTGGTATTATTTTAGTGAAGTTACATCAAGGAAGTTGACTTTGGATATTTTGACCTGGCAGCCTGATATCCTTTTACTGCTTTGTTTTCAGACTTTAACATATTAAAAGACATTTATTCTACTCAGTTTTATATTATTAATGATAAGCAGACTGTGAGCTCTAGTAAGTTTTCATGGGATGAGTTAAAGGAAAATATTGAAATTCTGCTCTTTTCAAATGATAGTAAAATTGGGCAGGCTCTGGCATATTCATTTTGATGTAAGTAGGTAATGTAGGTGCTCACTATAGGAAGAGTTGAGTCACATGTTGTTCATGAAGCCAAGGACAAACTATGGAATAGAGCACTTAGTTACAATATCTTCATAACCAAACCAAATAAAAGCTTGGAATTTCAATGTCCAACTCAGAAACAAAGGGACTATATTTATGGAGCCCAGATAAAATTATGCAGACATTATTTTTACCATTACTACTGTCATTTTTCTGTACATAGCTTTTGTATAAATTTCTGCAATCTAGGGGGACTTGAAGTCTCTAAGTAACTTCCTATATTTATCCTTAAGGAGTAGTTTAGAGGTAGCTCAGACCCATAGAATGGCAGTCCTACAGCTCCCCCATAAGGATTTCATGATGGTCAAGGGAAGAGTGGTGATTCAATAAGAACACTACTCATTGTTTTGCACAGAATGATTGTCTTGCACAGACAATCACAGAGGGTAGAAAATAATAGTTTCTTTTACACGCTGAGAGACCCTCAGCTGCTGAAATAGCAGCCAATCTGATGGAAGAACACTGTACAAATGAATGAAGACAACTGGAAACTAAATTCTATAGTGTCTCTAGTACTATGAGAATAGGTTTAGGCATGATATAGGATGTAATGAATTTTTCTAGACATTTCTAGCTTTAGATTTAAGAGGACATTTTGGCAGCAAAATTTATGTTGACTAGAGAAAAAGTTTTTTTCTGAATTAGGTAAGTCTTTAATTAAGAATGTTTTGCCTTATTTTGTGTAATTATTTGTTATATTCTCTCTGACTTGCCTCATTTACTTGTTTGAACAACTCCCAGAAAGATAAAAATTAAGGAGATTAATTTTTATCAGCAATAACTATCCTTGGACAATAAGCAAATGAAGACACAAGAAATAAAAATTAAAGATATTTGGTAAATTTCTTCCAACTTCCTCAGTATAGTAAATTGATGAACTGTGTTATTATTTTAAAAGCAGTATATTGTGTGTTTTTTGGGAGAGAGACGTTCCTGCCTATTCAATACAGATGGGGTACTGATGACAGAAAAAAGAAAGAATTCTAGCTAAATTTAACTTGGCAAACCAATACATTTATTGGCTATCATTGAAAATGATGAATAGATGAATAGTTAAAAGAGCACAAGGACAGCTTTGTCACTGAAAAGCCCACCAAAGTGGGTCATGATTGACAAAAGCTATATCCCTGGAACTTGATGTCTAACTTGCAGACCACTCCATAGAGAGGTCCCTGTTCCCTAGCAACTGCTCACTTGTGTAGGTTTGCTGATGGGTCCTGTAAGGTCTATTCCTTCCTGAACATCTTGGACCTCTTACATACATGAGCTTCTAGATTTCTAAGAGTCCAGATCATCCACTCAAGGGAGAATGTTCTATTTCAGGGGCAATACCTAACTATATAGCACTATTCCTTATCAACCTTGTTTAAATATAATTGTGAGGATAGAAGCTAAATTCATTCTTTGGAACTGGTTTGAGGGAGATTCCTACAATAATTTGATAACATTAAAGGAATTTAGTAGCTCATCATATAAAAGTGGATAATTAAAGTATCATTTGTTATATAAACGGGGAGCTTCATTAAGGTTTATTAAATTCCTTAAGTCACAAGGGCCTATTGAATTCCTTAAGTCAATAGGGAATGTTGAATTCCTTGAACAATAATGACAATAACATAGAAAATGATAAACAAAGCTAAATAATGAAAATGGAAAAGGCAAAAAAAAGGAACATATGAAGAATAGAATGGTAAAGGAGAAAATTTCTTTCTACACCATCACTAAGGAAGGATAAATGAAGATATTTCTTCTAGACTTTTAAGGGAACAATCAAGTAGTAAAGATAAGAAATGTTTTTCAATCCTGATTATAACCTTGGGGGAAGAGTATAGTAAGTTCAATTTCAACAAGATGTATAGAATAAGTAAGGTTAAAATAAGGTTATAAACATAAAATGACACTCTACAGTAGAAGAATGGCTGAGAGAAATCATTTTGTGTGGTAGAGTTACTGAAATGTATGTGGAGTCTTATATCCTATGGTACTTTTCAAAGCTCAAAGGACTCTTCAGTGTTATTTGAAATCTACAATGTACAAGAGAATTACAAGTAAGAACTTAGAAGTATGATGTACAAATAAAATATGTAGTCCCCAACTGTAGATAAAGGTCACTGGCTGGCAAGAGCATAAAACATTAACGGATGAAGTTATTATGCCTGTTGACTGCATCAAAGTCTAGTGTGACAATTTTTCTTAAGGTTGTCAATGTTTATAGAGGGATGGAGCAAGAAGGTAGGTCATCTACGGGTCTCTCACCCATCTTGCTAAGATTACCAACCCATGCCTCTAAGTGAACTTACAGATATCATATGCAACACTTTATAAATGTGTTCCACACTAAAGGATTAAACAAAACTTCTGAAAATTGTCATAGACAGATTTTGTTTAATTTAGAGGCAAGTTGTCACCTTGAACAGACACTGGTGACTTTTATAATGTTGTAGACAACTTAAATTAGGAGTTAACAGACTAACCCTCAGCTGGATTTGTGACTATTAAAGCAACATATTGTGCTTTAATTGCCATGTTTATGAAATTAAGAATTTGTATTCACTAAGATTTATTTCAAATCTTTAATTTTCAATAGACATTTCAGATACTGGGAATGTTGCTGGAATGCATTTTCTGTTTGTTTATGTAATCTGGTAAGCCCAAGGCCTAGCCATGGATCTAGACAGAAGTGCTGTGTCTGATCACAGTGTGAGGCCATAGGTCTCATTTTCAGTTCAGGTATTTAAAGAAGATTCGTTATCATTTGTGGAAACTAAACCTGAAATGTAAGCAGGCAATGCTATAGTAACTGTGTTGGCTTTCATTGGAGTAAAAAATACGTAAAATTTATTAAGATGATTTGAAGCTTAGATTTGAAGTCTCAGATTTTTATAATCTGCTGTAAAAATAGGGCTGGGCTGGAGATAGATTCACAGTGATTTATTCTATTGAACAAACTGCATTTGAAGAACAACAAGTAAATAAGATTACTGAGACTCGTGAAATGCTAATTTATTCAAAAAGCACTTTTCTATTAAGATAAAAAGATAGTTTAGATCTGGGTTCACAAGGCACTTCAGGGATGCCCTGGCCGAGAGAAAAACAGGCTATGAATGAGCAATAAAGGTGAACACAACTTATTTTTCTTCTCATAAAAAGGAAAAATAAGATTTTGGAATTCCCACCATGCAATCTAAAATTTCTTGCATTTGGCTTGTAACATCAAGACATTATGCCCACAGGCACCTGTTGTCCTTTTCCTTGTGCATGGTAAACAGCTTAATGCTGGGAAATGAATGTCTCCCTACATGGGCAGTTATGTCTCCAGGCTGCCTCTTTCACAGGCAGGGCCTTGTGCATTTCCAGAGAATCCTGAGACTTGGCTCACTCTTTATACAGGTTCACATACCATGTTAAAAAATATGTTAAGCCTTTGTCCTGTGATGAAATCTTGCATCTGCTACTGGCTGGATAAGCAATTACTGTGCACTGCATAGAAAAGAGAATGATTTCATAGTCCTGAAGTTACTGTTATAAAATAATTGGCCTTGAGGGTTAAAACAGTTCTACTGTTCTTGACCCATAGCTAGCTACTGGATAGAACATATTTTGCAATTTGTGATGCCTCTGAATGTTAATAGATTAAAAAAAAATTTGCTAAAAATCTAGGTCTAAAATAACTTCCAAGAAGATAATTATGGTTCCTCTCCAGGCCAGCATATTCTCAAAGCCTTTTTCAGGGCAATGTTGCTGAAGCTTTTAAATAGCTGCTAAACCTATGTACAGTGGCTTTCTCATCAAATACACACACAGGATGTTAAGACAATGGCTTTGATAGTTCTGTCTTTACCTACATGCGATAGATCTTGTACCATGCTTGTGAACATTACATGACCATGGAATATACTGTTTAATTAACTGTACTAATCTCAAATTTGTTTTATTTGAAGAACATTTAGGAATTCATACATCTTGGATCCCACTTCAAGAAGTATTGATTGCAATTGAATTTTCTCCCTGTGTTGTTTACTTGATTTACTTGATTTTCATCTCAATCTAGGATTGAAACAAGATACATAGACTCCTTTAGTTTGAGCATAGGAACAAGAGACTCTAAATCTGGCAAGACCAAGGCAGGGAGATCACATGTACACACCAGCCTGAGCTACACAGAACATACTAGGCCAGCCTATGCTTTATAGTGAAGATATATATTATGAAAAGAAATCTAAACAACAAATAAACAAAAATGTCATTTTTAAGAGGTAATAACTCCAAATGCCCTTTCAGCATGTAATGAGATGATCATGTGATTTTTTTCTTTGTTGTTTTTTATGTAGAGGATTATGTTAATGGACTTTTATATATTGAACTGAACTTAACACCAATGTATGAACATTGTAAAAAAGTTGGGGTATCTTCTACAATAGGAAGGAAAATATTAAGAAGAATAATTGTTGAACTGAAGTATCACATAAATATCTTACTTTTAAAATAATAAACTTATAATGTTCCTTTAAACATTACATTTTAGCATATAGGAATAAATCATTTAATGAATAAAAACAAGAGACATCTGGGTTTAGCCTCAGTTTACTGAACAAATGGAGGACACTCTTAGTGTACCAAAGTTGTCAAAGCTTTGACATCCTTCATTATCTAGGCTTTGACAGCTCCTTGCATATAAGTTCCTTGTTAAATAACATTCTCTTAAAGACAAAAAAATGTTGTCTTTGTAACTTCAACTTGTTATATAATTATAACCTATTATTTGTGGAAGACATGATCTTTTTGAATAGAAAATACCAATCACACAAAAACACTAGAAAAATCCAAACTCCACTATGTTTCTTTGTTCATTAGGAGAATTTTGACATATTTTGAAGCCAGCATACACTTAGTCAATATTGGATTTGATTCTACTTAAATGAAAATAAATTAAGTTGTTGTTTCTTTTTTTTATGCAAAATAGAAAAGGAGATTTCGGTAGCTATCTCACAGGTCACGCCCGTGGAAAGTTCTCATACTGTATTGAACATAGTACAGTTCAAGTCCGCATTGGTGGAATCTGAAGCATTTCCTCAGACATTTTGTCAGTTGACTGTGCCATGTTTAAAATGGGTAAAGCCATGATAAAAAGACAAATTACCCTTTTTCTTTCTTTTTTCTTTTTGAATACTATCCTATGGCTGATATATTTTATGAAATACTACTGAAAACAAAGAACTAATTAAAAATGTTAATTTCTTCATGTATGTATTTTTGCCAAATTCCTAAAAGATCATATTTAAAGCATCTAAATATACTTGTGGTTTTTTTGTGTGTGTATGTGTAGAAGTAGCTCTCCCATTCAAGAGTATATCTCCATAGCATGGCAGCCATCTGCTGGTGCTCCCTCGTGGCTGCCTCCAAACTGCCCAGATTCCCAAATATTAAGTGGAAGGAAAGAATGGAGCAGCTGTTCTGGAGCTCAGTGGCTGCCTCTGCCCTGCCCACCACCTGGCATGCACACAGCTCAGCTGGAGTTGCAGACACAGTAAGCCAAGCTGCATCCCTCCCCAGCACTAGCTCATGCTCATCAGAACCACTGACCTCTCTCCTGTAATACCTTCTCCTTTATTTTATTCACATTCTGACTTCAGAGTTCTTTGTGGGAGTACAATAGGGAGAACAAGAGACTGCTGCCAGCAGACTGCATAATTCTTTCCAAAGTACTTTGCTTATTATCTCATCATTACTCCTTTTGTGAAATACTTCAGTCTATCCCAGATTCATACATATGCACACACACACACACACACACACACACACACACACACACACACACACACACATTCTCTCCAAATACCCATCTAGAGTAAATATGGCTGTATGTATATAATAAGAAAATTATGTCTGTACAGTATCATGGAGTTTTCACACTGCCTTTTAAAACATAAACACCATTGTTATCTGTTATTAGGATGATGGATAGCAAGAGGATTGGTAATAATTGTCTGATTCACACTGAGAAGTTTAGAAAAAGAAGGGATACATCTAGGGGATGGAATGAGGGGAGGTAGAGAAAAGACATTAATTGTGGTTGGCCAGAAATTCTGAGATTTATAAAAGAAAATGAAGGACATTTGGGGGAAGTTACAGGGTGAGAAAGATACATGTTTGGATAGATGGTAGGACTGAGAGGGAATTACCAAATGATGATGAAGGAATATTGAAGAACATGTCTATGGAACAAAGAAAGATTAAGATGGGTACAAAAACAAAGAGTTTAAGAAACTATATTGGCCTATCTGTGCTTCATTGACATTCATATTTTGTCACTGCTGAGACATTTCAATGAATATTTAAGTTGCTACCAAATTATACTTTGCAGGTTTGGGCTTTATGCCATAGTTTTGTGAGGTGGACGAGATCCAGAGGTTGTACTACCAGATGTAAAATATCATATTTGTGTCCTTTGAGTGGATCAGCATATAGGAGATAAAGTATCACTTCACATCATTTTATAATTTTGACATGTCCTAGGCATTTCAAGATGGCCAGGTTTTTGTCTGTAGGTGCTTCTGGAATACTATACCAGAGTTAGAGGGAAAGTTGTCTGTGGAGACTAGCATAATGGCTTGGGAGATGGTGGGATGGCTCAGTGTGTACAAAAGCATTTGCTGCTCAACTGGACTTCAATCACCGAAACACAGGTAAAAGCTGGACATGTATGAAGAATGTCTGCAATGACAGCTCTGCTAGGGAGGTGAGAATAAACAGAGAAGCTTCAGAAACTTCCAGGCCAGGTGATATTGTATGAACAGCAGAAAACAAGAGAAACTGTCTTAAGCAAGGTGGATGTGACTGGGCTCAACCAGGCCTGTCCTCTCACCTATACTTGTACCATAAATCACTTGTAGCTGTATAACATAGTAATATGCACATGGATGCACATATAAATATTACACACACACACACACACACATATCACACACACATACACACTTTTTAAAGAACAAGTATTTGTGTTAGTATAATATTTTGATTTTAGTTACTTAAACATATGCTAAATGAGTAATTAAATCTATACTTTCTAGGAAGGGAAGTTCCTTTGGCTAGCCAAAGGCTATCACTTCGCTTTTTAAGTTTATTTATTTTGAATTTGGTATGCTAAAAATGAGTAGCTACTATTCAACATGGAATAGGCAAAGAAAGTCCTTGAATTGTTTATGTCTCAATAATACATTCCTAGAGCTTACATCTAAAATGTCCAAATGTTACTGTGAATTTAATGTATTGATGGACAAGGACAGGAAATAGGTTCTGAATTATGGATACTGTTTCATACTTGAATAAGACAGTTGAGGTAAACACTGACTACCACATGCTGAGCAGTGCATTGAGGGATTGCAGGTTTGATGTGGATGCTTCTCCAGAGAGAAAGACGGTTTTTACTTTGTGACTTTGAAGAACACTGCCTTCCTGACCTAGAAGATCAGCAGGAGCAGTGCAGACTGAGAGTATAGTCCATGATTTTCTATCTATATTTAGATTGTGATAGTAAAAGTTGATTTCATCTATGCACTTAGACTTGGGGAATACATTCCCTGGGCATATGGAGGTATAATTTCATTCAAAAATTTTAAAGATTGGGGAAAAAAAGCCTCCAAATATTATAAGAGGACAGAAGAAAATCAAGCACATTATGGTTTTCTACTGGAGAAATTACTAGTGATTTTAAGGAAATAAAAGACTTGATTATAGCTGAACACAGTAGGCATATTTAGAGACATGGAAACGCATGCTTCTCTATATTATAAATTTAAGCCTCTTTTGGCTTCTGCAAGTAATATTAAGAACCATTTTCAATACTTTTAACATTTTGATGAAACTGCTTTGATTGTATATAGTGGTTGTCCCAATTTCTGTAGCACACTGGATTTGCAGATGTTAAGTACATTTCCAAACTTGGGAACCAAGATTCCTAAATTTGAAATCTCTCTTCCCAACTACGCAGCTCTCACACTTGTGGGAGTTTCAGCCACTTGCATTATATGGTAGCTGATACCATCACATTTCTTATTATGGGCCATATGGGAGATGTGCAGATGAAAGCTGGAGATGCTGATAATGAAAAAAAATGTGGATAAGTGTGCTTGGCTAAAAGTCTTAAAATTACAATTGAAAATTAAGTCATCAGGATAACAAACATAAATATACAAAAATGAATGAAGCACTCTATGTGTCCTACGTAATAGAATGTATTTGTGTTTCAAAGAGATTAAGCTTCACAAATATCAACTTGAGGTACTTGATCCACTTGAACTTGAGTTTTGTCCAAGGTGATAAATATGGATGTATTTCCATTTTTTTTACATGTAGACACCTAGTTAGATGTAGCACCATTTGTTGAAGATGCTTTATTTTTTTTCCCATTGTATGATTTTGACTTCTTTATCAAAATCAAGTGTTCATAGGTAGGTGGGTTTATTTCTGGATCTTTGATCTAATTCCATTGATCAACAAGTCTTTTTCTTTACCAATACCATGTATTTTTTATCACTATTGCTCTGTACTACATCTTAAGGTCCAGGATGGTGATACCTCCCAAAGTTCTTTTATTGCTCGGGATTGTTTTGGCTATTTGGCTTTTTGTTTTTCCATATGAAATGGAGAATTACTTTTACTTTAGATTGCTTTGGGTAAAGTGGCCATTTTCACTATGTTAATCTTACCTATCCTTGAGCATGGAGATCTTTACATCTTTGGATATCTTCCTCAACTTCTTTCTTTGGGGACTTGCAGTTCTTATCATACAGATCTTTCCCTTGCTAGGTTAGATTTCCACCAAGATATTTTACGTTCTTTGTGGCTATGGTTAGGATGATGTTTCACTTCCCTAATTTCTTTCCTGCCCACTTGTATAAAGAAGGACAACTGATTTAGAGTTACTTTTATATCCAGCCACTTTGCTGAAAGTGTTTATCAGCTGTGGGAGTTTTGGGGATTGCTTATGTATACTAGCATATCATCAGCAAGCAGCAGTACTTTGCCTTCTTCCTTTCCAATTTGTAGACCCTTAATCTCCTTTATTGCTCTGGTTGGAACTTCACTTGCTATATTGAATACCTAGGGGAATGGGCAGTCTGATTTTAGTGGAGTTTCTTTAAGTTTCTCTCCATTTGATGTTGTGTATTGGCTTGCTGTATTGTGTATTATGTTTAAGTATATGCCTTGTATATCTGTAGTCTCCCTAATACTTTTACAATGAAGGGGTGTTAAATTTTGTCAAAGACTCTTTCAGCATTTACTGAGATGATCATGTGATCTCTTTCTTGTTTTATTGATGGGTTTTCTTATATTGAACTATCCCGCATACCTGGGATGAAGTATACTTGAACATGATAGATGATGCTTTTTTGTTTTTTGGAGTTTTTGTTTGTTTGTCTTGTTTGTTTTTTTGGTTTTTGTTTTTTGTGTTTTTTGAGACAGGGTTTCTGTGTGTAACCCTGACTGTCCTGGAACTCACTCTGTAGACCAGGCTGGCCTTGAACTCAGAGATCCGCCTGCCTCTGCCTCACAAGTGCTGGGATTAAAGGTGTGCACCACCACTGGATTCTATTTGCCAGTATTTTATTTAGTATTTTTGTATCACTGTTCATAAGAGAAATTGGTCTGAAGTTCTCTTTCTCTGTTGGGTCTTAGTGTGGTATAGGTGTCAGAGTGACTTTGGCTTCATACAATGAGTTTGGCAGTGTTCCTTCTGTTTCTATTTTATGAAAGAGTTTGAGGAGAATTGGTATTAGATCTTCTTTGACAGTGTGGTAGAAGTTGGAACTAAAACCAACTGGCATTGGGCTTTTTAATTTCGTTTAGGACTTTTAATGATTGATTTTTATTTATTTAGGGGATATAGGGTAGTTTAAATAGTTTAACTGATGTTTACTTAACTTTTGTTAATGGTATCTGTCTAGATAATTTTCTATTTCTTTAATTTTCAAACTTTGTGGAGTACAGGTTTTGAAGTAAGACATAATGATTTTTTCTTCTTTTTTTTGTTTTTGAGACAGGGTTTCTCTGTGTATCCTTGGCTATCCTGGAACTCTGTAGACCAGACTGGCCACGAACTCAGAAACCCGCCTGTCTCTGCCTCCCAAGTGCTGGGATTAAAGGCATGCGCCACCACTGCCCAGCGTCATAATGATTTTTTAATTTCTTCAGTGTCTACTGTTAAGTCTCCCTTTTCATTTCTGGCTTTGTTTATTTGGATATTGTCTCTCTGTCTTTAGTTTGGTGAAGGGTTTGTCTATTGTGCTGATTTTCTCAAAGAACCTGCTCTTGGTTTCATTGATTCTTTGTATTGATTTCTTTGTATATTTTATTTTATTTATTTAATTATTTCATTAGATATTTCTTTTATTTACATTTCAAATGTTCTCCCCTTTCCTGGTTTCCCCTCCAGAAAAGCCCCTTATTCCCTCCTTCCTCCCCTTGCTCACCAACCGACCCTCTCCCATTTCCTGGCATTCCCCTACACTGGGGCATAGAGCCTTCACAGGACCAAGGGCCTCTCCTCCAATTGATGAGTGACTAGGCTATCCTTTGCTACATATGCAGTTGGAGCCATGAGTCCCACCATCTATACCCTTTGGTTGGTGCCCTGGGAGCTCTGGGGGTACTGGTTAGTTCACATTCTTGTTTGTTCTAAGGGTCTGTAAACCCCTTCAGCTCCTTGGGTCCTTTCTCTAGCTCCTTCATTGGGGACTCTGTGTTCAAATACAGAGCATCCACTTCTGTATTTGTCAGGCACTGGCAGAGCTTCTCAGGGGACAGCTATATCAGCCTCCTGTCAGCCTCCACAATAGTGTCTGGGTTTGGTGATTGTATATGGAATGGATCCTCAAGTGTGGCAATCTCTGGATTGTCACTCCTTTACTCTCTGCTCTACACTTTGTCTCTGTAACTCCTTCGATGAGTAATTTGCTCCCCCTTCTAAGGAGGATCAAAGTATTCACATTTTGGTCTTCTCCTTGAGTTTCATGTGGTTAATGGATTGTACCTTCAGTATTCCCAGCTTCCAGGTATTCTGTTCAAGGAATTTTCCCCTATGCCCATGTGCTCAAGGTTCTTCCCCACTTTGTTTTCTATTAGTTTCAGTGTATCTTGTTTTATATGAAGTCCTTGATCTACCTGGACTTGAGCTTTTTACAAGGAGATAAGAATGGATCAATTGCATTCTTCTACATGCTAACTACCAGTAGAGCCAGCACCATTTGTTGAAAATGCTGTCTTTTATCCACTGGATGGTTTTTGCTCCTTTGTCAAAGATGAAGTGACCGTAGGTATGTGGGTTCATATCTGGGTCTTCAATTATTTTCCATTAATATACCTGCCTGTTACTGTACTGATACCATGCAGTTTTTATCACAATTGCTATGCAGTACAACTTAAGATCAGGGATGATGATTCCACCAGAAGGTCTTTTATTGTTGAGAATATTTTTCACTATCCTAGGTCTTTAGTTATTCCAGATGAATTTGCAAATTTCTCTTTCTAACTCTGTGAAGAATTGAGTTGGAATTTTGATGCATTGAATCTGCAGATTGCTTTCAGCAAGATGGCCATTTTTACTATAATAATCCTGCCAATTCATGAGAGTGGGAGAACTTTCCATCTTCTGAGGTCTTTGATTTCTTTCTTCAGAGACTTGACGTTCTTGGCATACAGATCTTTGTCATGCTTAGTTAGAGTCACACCAAGGTATTTTATATTATTTCTGATTATTGTGAAGGGTGTTGTTTCCCTAATTTCTTTCTCAGCCTATTTATCCTTTGTATGGAGGAATGCCACTGATTTGTTTGAGTTAATTTTATATCCAGCTATTTTGCTGAAGTTGTTTATCAGGTTTAGGAGTTCTCTAGTGCAAATTTTTGGGGTAACTTAAGTATATTATCATGTCATCTGCAAGTAGTGATAATTTGACTTCTTCCTTTCCAATTTGTATCCCTTTGATCTCCTTTTGTTGTCTAATTGCTCTGGCTAGGACTTCAAGTACAATATTGCATAGGTAGGGAGAGAGTGGGCAGCCTTGTCTAGTCCCTGATTTTAATGGGATTGCTTCAAGTTTCTCTCCATGTAGTTTGATGTTGGCTACTGGTTTGCTGTATATTGCTTTTACTATGTTTAGGTATGGGCCTTGAATTCCTGGTTTTTCCAAGACTTTTATCATGGAGGGGTGTTGGATTTTGTCAAATGCTTTCTCAGCATCTAATGAGATTATCATCTTTTTTCTTTGAGATTTTTATGTAGTGGATTATGTTGATGGATTGCCATATATTGAACCATCCCTGCATCCCTAGGATGAAGCCTACTTGATCATGATGGATGATAGTTTTGTTGTGTTCTTGGATTTGGTTTGCAAGAATTTTATTATTTTTATTAGATATTTGCTTATTTACATTTCAAACATTCTCCTCTTTTCTGGTTTCCACTCTGAAAAATAAAACCCACTATTCTCTATCCCCTCCCCCTGATCATTTACCCCTCTCCTGCTTCCTGGCACTGGCATTCCCCTACACTGGGGCATAGAGCCTTCACAGCACCAAGGGCCTCTCCTCTCACTGAAAACTTACTAGGCCATCCTCTGCTACATATGTACCTGGAGCCATGAGTCCCACCATGTGTACTCTTTGGTTGGTGGTTTAGTCCCTGGGATCTCTGGGGGTACACAATCATCAAACCCAGACACTATTGTGGATGCCAGCAAGTGCAGGCTGACAGGAGGCTGATATAGCTGTCTCCTAAGAGGCTCTGCCAGTGCTCTGCTAATACAGAAGTGGAGGCTCACAGCCATCTATAGGACTGAGCAGAGTCCCCAATAAAAGAGCTAGAGAAAGGATACAAGGAGATGAATGGATTTGCACCCCCATAGGAGGAACAACAATATGATTATTGAGTATTTTTGCATCAATATTCATAAAGGAGATTGGTCTGAAGTTCTCTTTCTTTGTTGATCTTTATATGATTTAGATATCAGAGTAATTGTGACTTCATAGAAAGAATTGGGTAGAGAACCTTCTGTTTCTATTTTATGGAATAGTTTAAGGAGTACTGTTATTAGGTCTTCTTTGAAGGTCTGATAGAACTCTGCACAAAACCCATCTGGTCCTCGCTTCTTTTTTCTTTTTTCTTTTTGATTGGGAGACTATCAATGACTGTTTCTATTTCTTTAGGGGATATGGGACTGTTTAGATTATCTGATCTTGATTTATCTTTGGTACCTGGTATCTGTCTATAAAATTGTACATTTCATTCAGGTTTTCCAGTTTTGTTGAGTATAGGCTTTTGTAGTAGGATCTGATGATTTTTTTAGATTTCCTTGGTTTCTGTTGTTATGTCTCCCTTTTCATTTCTGATTTTGTTAATTAGGATACTGTCTCTGTCTCTGTGCCCTCTATTTAGTCTGGCTAAGGGTTTATCTATTTTGCTGATTTTCTCAAAGAACCAACTCCTGGTTTGGTTGATTCTTTGTATAGTTCTTTTTGTTTCCACTTGGTTGCTTTTAGCTCTGAGTTTGATTATTTCCTGCTGTCTACTCCTCTTGGGTGAGTTTGCTTCTTTTTGTCCTAGACCTTTCAGATGTGCTGTCAAATTGTTGATGTATGCTCTCTCCAGTTTCTTTTTGGAGGCACCTAAAGCTATTAGTTTTCCTCTTAGGACTGCTTTCATTGTGTCCCATAAGTTTGGGTATGTTGTGCCTTCATTTTCATTAAACTCTAAAAAGTCTTTCATTTCTTTCTTTATTTCTTCCTTGACCAATTTATCATTTAGTAGAGTGTTATTCAGCTTCCATGTGTATGTGGGTTCTATGTTGTTTTTGTTGTTATTGAAGACCAGATGTAATCTGTGGTGATCTGATAGGTTGCATGTGATTATTTTAATCTTCTTATATCTGTTGAGGCCCGTTTTGTGACAAATTATATGGTCAATTTTGAAGAAGGTTCCATGAGGTGCTGAGAAGAAAGTATATCCTTTTGTTTTAGGATAAAATGTTCTATGGATATCTGTTAAATACATTTGTTTCATAACTTCTGTTAGTTTCACTGTATCTCTGTTTAGTTTCTATTTCCATGATTGGTCAGTTGATGAGAGTGGGGTGTTAAAGACTCCCACTATTATTGTGTGCAGTGCAATGTGTGCTTTGAGCTTTAGAAAAGTTTCTTTTATGAATGTTGGTGCCCTTGCATTTAGAACATAGATGTTTAGGATTGAGAGTTATTCCTGGTAGATTTTACCTTTGATGAGTATGACATGTCCCTCCTTATCTTTTTTGATAACTTTAGGTTGAAAGTCTATTTTATCTGATATTAGTACGACTATTCCAGCTTGTTTCTTTGGGACCATTTGTTTGGAAAATTGTTTTCCAGCCTTTTACTCTGAGGTAGTATCTGTCTTTGTTACTGAGGTAGGTTTCCTATATGCAGCAAAATGTTGGGTTCTGTTTATGTAATCAGTATCTTAGTCTATGTCTTTTCATTGGGGGAATTGAGTCCATTGATATTAAGGGATATTAATGGTTTTCTTTGTTTTTTATCTGACTGATTTCATCTCTACTTTTAATTATTTCCTGTCTTTTATTCCTTTTTGGTGTGTTTCTTGCTTCTTTTATTTTTCTAGAGCCTTCAAGTGTACTTTTTAATTGCTAGCATGAGAACTTTCTCATTTCTTTATGAAGGCACTTAATACTATGACCTTTCCTCTTAGTTTTGCTTTCATTGTGTTCCATAAATTTCAATATGTTGTGCCTTAATTTTCATTGAATTCTAGAAAGATTTAAATTTCTTTCTTTATTTCTTCTCTAACCTAGAGATCTTAGAGAGTTGTTCAATTTCCATGAGTGTGTAGACTTGCTGGTGCTTCTGTTGTCATTGAATTCCAGCTTTAATCCATAGAGGTCTGATAAGATAAAAGGCATTATTTCAGTTTTTTTTATATGTGTTGCGACTCGCATTGTGACTGACTATATGGAGAAGGATCTATAAGTTGCTAAGAAGAAGGTATGTTGTTTTGTGTTATGGTGAAATATTCCATAGTTGTCTGTTATGCCCAGTTGATTCATTCATAATG
Source organism: Mastomys coucha (assembly GCF_008632895.1). Classification (NCBI taxonomy): domain Eukaryota; kingdom Metazoa; phylum Chordata; class Mammalia; order Rodentia; family Muridae; genus Mastomys; species Mastomys coucha. The sequence goes on along the minus strand of NW_022196903.1, from coordinate 22,406,931 downwards.
TCTGTTAGTTTCACTATTTCTCTGTTTAGTTTTTGTCTGGATGACCTGTCAGTTGGTAAGAGTGGGGAAATTATTTTTAGCTGACTTCTTATCAAATATATAGCTACTATATAAAATATATAAAGAAATTAAAACACTGGATCTCGAGAAAAAATAACCTCATTTTCAAGTGGAATACAGATCTAAACAGAAAATTCTCAGAAGAAGAAATGCAAATGACTCAGAAATATTTAAAAGTTCAATATTCTTATGCATTAAGGAAATGTAAGCAAAGCTACTTTGAGGCTCCATCTTAAAACAATCAGAATGGTTACCATCAATAAATCAGATGACTGTAAATGCTGGCAAGATATGGAATAAGAACACTTATCCATTGTAGGTGGGATTGCAAACTCATAAGTCATTGTGGAAATCAGTGTGGAAGCAGTTTCTCAAGAAGAGGGATATTCAATCTACCTCCAGATCCAGGTATAATACTCTACGGCATATACCCATAGAACTCTTCATCCTGTAACAGAGACACTTGCTCAACCATGTTTAGTTGCTGTATTCATAATAGTCAGAAATTGGAAAACTTAGATATCTCAAAAGAGATGAACTAATAAAGAAAATTGTTACATTTACACACTGAAAATTACTGAGCTGTTAAAAGTGAAATTACATACTTTGCAAGCAAATTAATAGAAATGAAAAAGTCATCCTAAGTGAGGCCATTCATACCCAGAAAGATAAATATGGTATGTGTTTATTTGCTATTATATAAATATTAGTGTTAAAGTCCATAAAAACAAAGCTACAATTCATACTCTCAGAGATTAAATAAAGACTAAGGAACTGGGGTGGGGTGGGGGACACAGATCTCTCTAGGAAAGGAAAATAAAATAGTTATAGATAATGGTGGGACTAGAATGTGATGATCAAGTGGGATGGGGGATGAAGGAGATAAGGTTCTGAATACTTGGAGAGAATGCTAAATTTTAGTGTCATTTGGGTAGTATAGAAACTTAATGCAGTAGAAGCTTCCTAAAATATATACACATATGAAAGTGATCTAAATAAAATCACTAAGTAACATGGAGACAGAGCCCCAACTAGATATATCTTGTCACCAAGTAAAGCTACCAGTGTGGGGATTGCATTACAATAATATAATTGAGTTCTTAGTAAAAGAGGTCTCACAAGAATCCAAAACAACCCAGGCTGTTGGATAGGCTACAAATTGCTATCCACAAACTGAATGACAGCAAGTCTTCAATACTGAGGACAATATCTACATAGTTCATTGAACATGGAGAATTCAAGCTTGCACCTACCAAGAGATTTCACCCATATGGGCTAGCATCTTTGGTACGGTAAATGTACTCTGCATCCTACCAAATGAAACACTAACCCACCAAACCCCTTTGATCTACAGTGGTCTCCTGTTCACAAAATATACTAGGGCAATAATGGTAAAATGTTTCTGGAACTACTCAGCCAATATCTGAGTTGACTTAAGGCCTATTCCACAAGATGAGACCCATACTTGACTGTACCTATGTGACCAAGAACCTGATGATAGATATTCCAGGGACCTAGGGGAAAGCCAAATTCTAATGCTCTACTAAAGAAAAGTAGCAATAAAATGACTTTTAATAACATCCTGCTATAATCACAGATAAGTGTTTTGCTCTGCCATCACCAAAGAAGCTTCGTCCTGAAGCAGATGGAAACAAAAATGGATATCCACAGCCAGACAGTATGTGGAAAGTGAGACAGTGTCAAACACTCAAGTCTTAAAAAGATTTCTCCATCAAATTCGTCCCCATCAGGGTTCAGGAGATTCTGTGGAAGAGGAGGTATACAGAGTTCAGGAACAAGAGGATATGGAGGACACAAAGGAGTCCAGACCATCTAGACACCACAGGGTCGGCACACATATGAATTTACAAAGAGTGAGATAACATGCACAGAGAATGCATGAGTCTGTACCAGATGGAGTCAGGGCTGAGGGGAGAACTGGACACAAGTACCATTCCTAACCTAGACACTATCTCCAATTGATAACTACATGCAAATAAAAATTTGTTTTATCCGGAGGAAGCTCACTAGGGGAAAAACTAGTTTTAAGGGTAGGCTGCATGCCCATCATTAGATGGCTAACAGAAAAAAAAATGAATGAAAGAGCATCTATAGAAGGTCCTTGTTCCATAATGTGATGTCATGACTTTTTCTTTTTGTATTGATTTTATTATTTTTCCTCTACTTTCTTCATTCCTACCTTCCTTCCTCCTTTCCTCTCCTTCCCTTTCTCTCACCTTTATTTTTCTTTCTTTCTTTCTTTCTTTCTTTCTTTCTTTCTTTCTTTCTTTCTTTCTTTCTTTCTTTCTCCCTCTTCCTTCTATCCTTCTTTCTTCCACTCTTTCTATTTGTTTATATTTTACCCAACAGGTTCTTTACATATATATTATGACTTCTGGATTTGTATTTTTACAGGATTCCTGAGTGTATGAATGAGTGTCTCTGAGTCTATATCTTTTCTGATCTTTTTTATTGCGAACTTTTTCTTCTGTTTGTTTTGGGCTTTTCTGGTGTATTTGTTTTTATTTTATAATGTTATATTGCATTATATTTTATTATCCTTTAGAGACTTTTTTTTCTGTTAAGAGACAGAAAGAGAGTAGATCTGGATGGGAGGGGATTGGGAAGGAAGTAGAAGAAGAAGAATCTATAATAAATATATATTACATTGAAAATAGATTTTTAATAAATAGATATTCTTCAATAAAACAAAAAGGAGCCCTATACTGAAGATAAAACTTCCCCCACTGATTGCACATATTATGCAGGGAAAACCTGCAGCTCCTAAGAATGGACACTTTTGCATCTTCCTCTGGAATGTATTCATGGCAAGTAAGTGGCTGCTTTTCTGCCTTGATTACATTAATTGTGTCTTCATGTTATACACTTCGTGGTCTGTGTGCACATTGTGAAGACTGGCCCACTTATTGGCTCCAATATTCAACATAGAACCTTTAGGATCGATCAACTTTTGAAGAAGAATACTCCAGCTAAAAGCAGTATGTTTGCTTGTGTTTGCTGTTGATATGGTCTCAATGTTCTTCTATTAAAAATAGTGTGTTTGATGTGGAGTTTTATTTATTTATTTTGTTTTATTCTGTCTTGAATGTGCTAGTTAGATAGCAATAAGTGTGAATTTCTTATCCTCCTGCCTCTGACTCCTTCCAAGTGCTGTGCTTATAAGCACATATCACTACAACTGGTTTAGGAATGCAGAGGTTCGTTCATAGTGTGCAAGCACTGTACCAACAGTCATATGTCCTAAGTTTGATGCAATGGTTTACCAAAACAATAGTTGGTAACAATAGTGCAATTTTCTGATCTGAGAAAAAACTATATATTACACATCAAATGGTAATGATGGCAGTACCTCTTAAAATGCTATATTGTTTTGTTTTGAATTTGTTTGAATTATCCTTTCATTTTGTTTGTTTTTAGAAGAAATATCTTTGAATAGAATCCAAGAATCTTAATTGAATTACTACTGATCATGGAGCCCTCATAGAAAAACAATATCCTTTATTTTAATGGTAATTTGTGGTATTAACTTCAGATATATTTTTATATTTAAATCTTTAATTGACTAGTTTTCTTAATGAGTTAATGAGAACTATAATATATTGTTAGACTTTGCTTTCCATTCTTATCATTTTCTAATATCTGCATTTATAATATTACTTTGAAATTTTATTTTATTACTATGGTGGGTTTTTGCCCCACATCCAGATATATACATCTCTATTTTGGATCTTATTTTATGACCTATATCTTATGACATATTATTACTCCATGTATTAGAAAATAATCATAATATGTAAATCTTACATGTAATACACAACACACACACACACATACACACTTTCTGCATTTTCTTCCAAGGATAAAACACTGACAAAAATAACTCCATCACTTATACCTATTCATTGCCAGTATCTTCTAGAAGGAGAAGGGGAGAAGTTGTCTTTCCATCCTAATGATTATTTAGCTACTTATAACTTCTTAGAGAATAATGGGAATTATGAGGCCCTCCTTCATTCAGAATGCTGTTGGACTCTTTGTCATAGTGGTAGTCACTGCTCATGTGCATATTGATGAGCTCAATCCCATATTCTGTCCAGAAAACAGTATGTCATGTTCTTCAAATTTCTTGGACAATTTTTCCATTCCGTTCCATCTTTTTCAAAATGACTTTTAATGGGACATTCAGATACCCAGTTTAGTGATGAATATTGAATATTCACTTGCTTTCAGTTCTTTGACTAGTCTTGGCAGAAATGGCTTCCCTACTCATTAAGATTCACCTTGATGAAGGCTCAGAGAAATACTAATCTGAGGGCATAAGCTCAAATACTTATTCTGAAGGCAGTTTTATGGCCACAATAGTAAAACTAACTTTTATTGGCCAGATGTAATTATCATCTTGAAGCTCAGCCTTTCTAGTTCTTTCTGAATTCAGGCTGGGTGATTCATCTCAGCTCTTCTAGCTCAAAACTCCTCTCCAAGGTGACTGATTCATTGTGGCTTCTCTCAGTATCTCAGTGAACTGCTCTGTTTGGAAAGACTGCCTCTGGATTCCATCCACTGAACTGCACAGACTGTATAAACTGAACTGAACTCAACTGCATTTAACTGAACTGCCCTGACATGGAGTCAACTGAACTCCACTGCACTGCCTGAACCCAACTGACCTGAACTCATTAAACTGCACTCGCACCCTCCTGACTTACTCTGTGCTGTTCTTAGGTAGCCCCTCTTTCCTGTCCTCTTGAGAGTTGGGTGTACCCTATCTCTGACTCATTCTGTCAAATCATTCTGTAATTTGTCACTTTGCCTGCCCCTCAATTAGACATCACTTTCAAACATGGCTGCTTCCTTCTACCAACTAACTTTACCTCCATTGTTCAGTATTAAAGGTGTGTACTAAGGGCATGTGCGTATTCCAGCTAGAAAGATTAAAGGTAGGTCATTCCAGTCAGAACAAGCAGACCTAGAAGATCTTTGGATGTTGTCCCTTGACAGAGCAGCCATGTTGCTGCATTAAAATCCCTCTACACACAATGTGCCCATTTAGATCAGTCGTAGCTTCCCCACTAGGACTAAGAAATTTCTTAGCCATGGGCTTTTGATCACAATTATAGTATGAAGTATAAATTTCTTCATTTTTGAGCAGGCCTCAAATCCAATTATAATATAGTTAGTTACATCCTATCAGGCATGTCTATATTATATCAGTCACGCATATTGCCTGACACGTTGGTTTCGTTGTAGGCAAGGCTCCCAACACTGGATAAGACTATTGATGATTTCCCCTTCTTTCCTCTAGAAGCTTGCATAGTACCATCAGAATTGTAAAGCTACCTAGCCAACACAAAAGAAACTTCCAACTTACTTTCATACTAAGGTATCTCCAATGTACAAGTGTGGTGTCTTCAGCCATATATGGTCTTACCATCTAGTGCTGATAGGCAGCAAAACACAGAGGTAAAATCTTAAACTACTTTTGGGATCCCAGAGAAGTAGCTTAAGTTGAATGTTTGTATCTGGAGAATACCACATTTTCCTCTAATGCCCAGAAAGTTTGTTTTTCTTGATTGTTTACCTGTTTGTAGATATTAGTTTAAGTAGTTTCATTTTATTAGAATAGATTCTTCTGATACTGTAAGAATAAATGGATATTTACATCTCCAGGGTTCTGATCAAAAGGGGAAATCATACACTTCTTCAGGTCACAGAAATTTTGGCATGGCATGCAAAGAGAACGTCTCTTTAAAGTGAATTAACAGCATGTATGCTAGAAATCGGTATTTTCAGATTTTTTTTTAAATTTCTGTCTGAGAAGCCCTAGGTACTCTGACTATGATTAAAATGTCAATCATGAGAGATAGATATTTCTTTCTGGTTTTGTAGAAAGATGCTCTATCATCCTTTATATTGACTTTATTTTCAGATCAGTCTCTATTTTCAATTAACTCTCAAAACTCTAATTACTGCCTTGTGGTTTCCATGGAGATCTCTTTGGAAAAATGCTGTCATTGAAGCTTTCTTGCATTGTTTCTTAGGTTGTGAATTTTTAACTAATTTTTTCTGTAAGACTGTGAGCCTAGAGACTTTTCATATTCATGGGATTTATTTTGAAAACTCAATATTACTACAATTTCCATTTGTATTTATGTATTAAATAACATTTTAATGATTTCATTCTTTCTTGTATATCTAAACTTTGAATGCTTTACGATTTTGAAAAGATGTATGGCAACTCTATGCTTCATATTCTATGTGTTAGTGCAGTTTGAAAGCAACAGCATTAAGTGATTCTTGGTTCAGAGGTAGCTACAAGTCAACTGTGCAAATAGCTAATTTTAGCAAAAACAAAAGTTAAATATCTTTGAAATGACACTTTGAGATATCCAAGAATGGGATGAATACATAAGTTAACTTGTCATCTATTTTCCAAAAGAAGTTCTAAATTGTGTATTGCTTTTCCCTATATCTGGTTCCTCTAGGGTGAATTATCTTGGAAAGGTACAATATGGTAGCTCTTACAAACGGGATATTTGGAAGAATTAAGAAAATCATCTTCACATTTTAATAGTTTTAGAATTTGGTGACAGTCAAATAAAGGAAGGTGTTTTTTTTAAGAGTTCTTTGACTTTCCCAAAGTGAGTAATAGGAATACTATAAAGTAAATAATATGTTGTTTTTAACTTATAAAAATATATTTAGAAATTTCTAGTCTTTGTGGCTTCAGTGAGTTGCTACCTGCATATGGGACTGTCTTAGGGTTTTATTGCTGTGAAGAGACACCATGACTACTGTGGTTCTTATAAACGAATGCCATTTAATTGGGGCTGGCTTACAATTCAGAGGTTTAGTCCACTATTGTCAAGGCACACAGGAAACATGATGGTGTGCAGACAGACATGGTGTTGGAAAAGGAAGTAAAAGTTCTATTTCTTGATCCTCAGGCAACAGCAAGAGACTGTGTGCCAGGTTGTGTGCAGCTTGAGCATATAAGACTTCAAAGCCTGCCCCTACCCAGACACACTTCCTACAACAAGGCCATACACCCTAACAGTTGCACTCCCCTATGAGACAAGCAGTCAAGCCCATGAATCTATGGGGCCACTCTTATTCAATCCACCACAGAAACGTATTTCTGGTTTCTAGTTTATTTCCAGTTTATTCATGTTATAAATATGGCTATTCTTGTTGAAGTTGGTGGCTTCTTAGAACTTCAAGGTTATTTACTAAATATCTTACTTGACAGATGCCTAGGTTTTATACCATACTTCATGCTCACTGATAGAAGAATCATTCAGTTAATGCTATTTTATAGTGTCTCCTATTAGGAGACCATCTGTGAACTAAAATATAAAATAATAACAGGAGGAAAAATATAGATATATGATGTAGAAAGTGAGCATGAGAAATCTACTGATGGATAGAAATAGAATGAGAAAGAAATAGGTGAGGAAGAAAAATATCTAATAGAAAGCATTCTTAGTTTTATAGATCAAACAGACTAGAACAGTGAGGTATACGCTGGAGCCAAAGATAAAAAGAATTGCAAAATATCCAAGTCACAGTTCCCAAGTGAATAGACAATAAAACCCCATTCCAGATGAATCTGAAGGGGAAACTTTGATTCCATGAATGGAGGCTGCTCTTTAGGACGTGATGGATAATTCCAAGCAGTTCTAAGGACTATAATTTTTAAACAAGATCATTTAGAAAAGGGCATTGTTAAATGTAAGACACTGGTAGAGCTTTGGTGGACTTGGGGTCGATGATAGTCACTTTCTTCTGTTTGTCATGGACTTTGACACCTTTGAGTTGGTGGTAGTTTTCTTTCCATGTAGATTAGATCATATTTATGGACAATCTATACTGTCAGGTGGGTATGATGAAAATGGCCTCCTGTAGTGTCATAGCTAGCAGAGTGCCCCTGTCTGAGGAAGATCCCTCCTCCCCGTTTTTCTAATTCTAATGATAGCAGTGTGCCGACTCAGCTGGAAAAGTACTGGTTTGTCAGCATGGGGATGACTGGCAGTTCAGATCTGAATACAAAATGTCCCTTTCCTTCTCATAATGGACTAACTTAAAAATAAAACCCACTTTCAGCAGTTTTGTTCCTTTTTGAAAAATTCCAGAACATCTTGGTGGAACAAAAATTCAGTTACATAGAGCCTGTCATACTTGTTAAATACCAAAGTTGAAAAGTACCTCTTTGCAAACAATGGCTACTAGGCCCATTTGCCAGAATCATTGTATGAAATAGAGAATCACAAGTTTGTGACTAAACTACAGAAAACCCAAAACAAAACTATATTAAGAAACTATGCAGTTTTCACAAGGCCCAGTTTTGAGGAAAAACATAAATTTTCCTTGTTAGGTAATTGTGAGACTTCTGTGTGTCTCTTTGGAGTAGATAATGTGAGGGGAAATTTTTAAAAAATATAATGTTAATAGTAGTAATAATAATAATGATAATAATAATAGTAAGTGCTGATGGAATGGAATTTATAAAAACTATGAAGTTTGGCTTATTGCAGTTCAGTGATTATTTTCCAAAAACATTGCTCTGAGTTCTGCTTTTTAGGAGTTTCATGTTTTTGTCTTAAATTGTTCCTCCTTTATCTAGATTTCTCTTGCAGGACTAGCAACCTTTATAGTGATGTGACATTTGCTTAGTACATTAATAGGAGACTGTGTGCCACACTGGGCACAGCCTAAGAATGTGAGACCTCAAAGCCTGCCCTCACTATGACTCACTTTCTCTAACAATGACATACTTACTCCAACATTCCTACTTCAACATTCCTACTTCAACAGGGTCACACCTCCTAATAATTGCATTCCATATGTATATACATATATGAATATATATATATGAATTATATATATAATATTTATGGAGTACAATTAGGCTAGATATAGTATATACTATATAATAAATACATATAATATATAAAAAGAGGGAGGGAAGAGACAATTTATTTGTAAAACTGTGACCCATAAATGTAGAATTTTTGTGTGGACTGCTCAGGTAACCTTGAACTATGTTGCAATTCTCATTCACTATGAAATACCAATGTTGCCAAAATAAAAAGACTTTCAAAAGAAAAAAGTGAGATATTATTTAAATAGATTAAATTATTTGAAATAATTTCTTTCTTTTCACATACATGCATTTATTGCATGCCTTTTAAATTCTCTGTACTCAGATCAATGCTGTCATAGTAGAAAAGTGTGAGGCAAGAGGCACAGCTTTGAAAGTTTCATCTTACTTTTGGCCTCTTCTTCTGTTGCTCTTTTCTTCTCTCCAAACTGGAAAGTCTCACACTGACATTAAACAACAGTCATGTTTCCTTTTTATATTTTCTATTGTAACCAATTTACTAAATTTTGATTTATTATAGTCTTTCTGAGACTAACTAAATTCACTCAATAATATGATTCCTAGTTGAATCCCTTTTTGAAAATGATATACTTTCAGATTTGCATGGCCAAGAGAATTTTCTTATGTATATTTGCTTCATTTTTAATGGACACCAATTAGGCTTCATCAGCCTCACTGTGAGTACTGTTGAAAATAAACACTATTGTACAAGCACCTCTATGACTTGTTCAAGAAGAACAATACTGTGAGTAATGCAGGTGTGGTAGGGATGCAATAGGTTCATGGTTAGCTTTTTAAATAAATCTCTATAGCGATTTCATAGTGCATGGATTAGTTTTATATTATCACCAGCAGAATAAAGATGTATCTTTTTCCCTCATCATAATCAACAATTATTCTTTTATTTTCCTTAACTCTTTATTTTCCTTTTGCTGGGTGACATGAAATCTCAGTGTAGTTTCACGTTCATTTTTCTCATGGTGAGTGATGATGAACATTACTGGATATTTTCACTTCATCTTTGAGAATTGTTCACCCCTCTCCTTAACTTTTTACAATGGGTTTTTTTGATTTCTAAATATTAGTTTCTTTAGGCATATTCATATTCTAAATACTAATTATCTGTCAGATTCTTAGTTTAGAAAATTTTTCCTCCATTCTCTAGGCTGTCTCTTTTTCTTGACACATTTTCTGTGTAGAAGCTTTGTTAATTCCATACAGTCCCTTTGTCAGTAGTCAGGAATGCTTACTGAGTGATTCTGATTCCTTCCAGAAAGTTCTGGCAGATGATTACAACATGAAGTGGGTTTTGTTGTTGTTGTTGTTGTTGTTGTCTTTTTTTTTTTTTTTTTTTTTTTTTTTTTTTTTTTTTTTTTTTTACTTTTCCTGTACCAAGTTTCTTAATTTTAGGTCTTTCCTGTATGTTTTGTTTTGTTTTTGTTTTTGTTTTTGTTTATCGAGACAGGATTTCTCTGTTTAGCCCTGGCTGTCCTGGAACTCACTCTGTAGACCAGGTTGGCTTTGAACTCAGAAATCCACCTGCCTCTGCCTCCCAAGTGCTGAGATTAAAGGCGTGTGCCCCCACTGCCCGGCTCCTGGATGTTTTTAATCCATTTGGAATTGATAGTTTTCAAAGGACAAGAAGAAGGGGCCTCGTTCATTTCTACATGTGGATGTCCAGTTTTTATTGCCCCATTGGTTTTAGAGCAGGTCTTTACTCCAATGTATCCCTTGTATCAGCTGTGTGCATTTGTATCTGGGGACTGTATCTGTTTTATTGATCAACCTGTTCATTTTTGTGCACACACCCTATTATTTTGCTATTATGTTTCTGGAGTAAATCTTGCCTTTGGTGTTTCTGGTTACTGATCCCTCCAGCAGTGTGCTCTCTGCTTAGTATCATGCTGACCACCTCTGAACTTTTATGTTTCCATATGAACTTTGGGTGATTTTGTTTTTCATTGGGTTTCTGTTGTTGTTGTTGTTGCTGTTTTCTTGTTTTTCTATTTCCCTTAAGAATGTCATTGGAATTTTGTTAGGGATTTTACTGAATATTTAGATTGATTCCGTGGTATAAATATTTTTATTCCTGCCAATCCAAGAGCATGGGGAAATCTTTCTTTCATGTTGAATATTTTTTTTCAATTGATAAGTGCACGGTCTGAACTTTTCATTGAGAAGTTTTATATTTCCTTGTTTTGGTTAGTTTATTTGTTTAGGCTACTGTGAATAGAATTATTTTCCTGGCTTCTTTCCCAGAGGAAAGAACATAGAGGAAGCTAGTGGATTTCAGATCTTGACTTTGTTTATTGTCATTTGAATGAAAGTGTTAATTCACAGAGTTTTCTCCTAGAGGCCTCAGAATCTATTGTATATGTGACCATATTACCTTCAAATCTGAATGTTTTTATTCTTCCCACAGAAGATTCACCTAATAATAAAATTTAGCTTTTGTTTGTTTGTGTTCATTTAGAGTTCATTTAAAGCCTTTTTATTTTAAGTATATCATACATAATATAACATGGAATACACAGTAAATTCTATTTACTAACTTATATTCTTACAGTATACACCACATCGAACCTTCTTGTGAAGTTTACATAACTGACCTTCTTTCAGTACTATTTATTTAGGTTTGTGGCCTTTTTGAGTGGCTAAAACTCAATGTAATAACCAAGGTTACATGGGTAATTAAGATTCAAAAACTAACTGGGAAGGGAACCAAAATTATTAGCTGTCCACGACAAATAATAAAATTGTAGGCAATAATTTTCTTTCACCCAAAAAAGTCACAGAATCCTATTGATGACTTTGGTGCAGTTTAGAAATTATTATTTTTTTGTTTCTATTTTTAAAAAGTTTCCCACAAATAATCAAAGAAAATACTTCAAATGACAATTTATCCTAACCCTTTCAAACTTAGTCCAATCTTTTTAATGACTTATCCTGTTTATCAGTTTATGGTTTCTTTATTTCTTCCTTCCTACTTTTCTTTCTTTCTTTCCTTCCTTCCTTCTTTCTTTGTTTCTTCCATCCTTTCTTCTTCTTCTTTCTTTCTTTCTTCCTTCCTTTCTTTCTTTCTCTCTTTCTTTCTAACTTTCTTTCTTTCTTTTTTTTTCTGCCTTTATTATTAGTCCTCTGAATCATGTGCCATATTTCTGTGTTCAGGAAATAACTTTTGTAAGGATGACACAAATGCTTTATAGCTTATATACAAATTTAAATTGAATAAATAAAAAAAGTAACTTTAAATTATGACCAACAAGAGAGATAAGTTATGTGCAGCTGAAGGGTAACCTATGGATGCTGTTCATCATGCTCTGCCCTTTATGTGCAGCTGAAGGGCAGCCTATGGATGCTGTTCATCATGCTCTGCCCTGCATAGGACTTGTACAGTCATTTACCGAGTTATTATTGTGGTAACATAATTGTAACTTACATTGGCATTTGGCTTACTAGTTTTGTATATTTTTCCCCAAATGGTACACAATGAAAAATTCTAATAATGGTAATTCTACTAGACCTAGCAAAAAGAAAATAACACACTTGCACATACATGCACATGTGCGTGCGTGTGCACACACACACACATACATACACACACACACAAACCTACACCACCCACCCATATGCACTCACACACAGCCACTGTACCTATATTTGAGGTTGTGGATAACTGGAAGGTTTAGTAGCTTGTGTGGCATTTCTGATATGGCAAGCAAAGTGACTATTAAAGCGGTATATAATGTAAATGATTTTAATTACAAAATTTACTGACTTTTTTCTTTTTGTTTTCTCTTTTTCTATTTTCTATTTTTTTTTACAGTAAACTGAAATTAAACAAACAATTCTGGAAATAGTTTTAGACATTTAAAAATAAAATTTTCAGTTATGGATCTATTTTATTGACCTTTCTTTTTTTATTAGATATTTTCTTTATTTACATTTCAAATATTACCCCCTTTCCTGGTTTCCCCTCGAAAATCCCCCTATCCTCTCCCCTTTCCCCTCCTTCTATGAGGGTGTTCCCCCATCCACCGACCCACTTCTGCTTCCCCATTCTGGTATTTCCCTACCTTGGGTCATTGAGCCTTTTCACAGAACCTTGGACCTCTCCTCCCATTGATGTCTCACAAGGCCATCCTCTGCTACATATGTGACTGGAGTCATGGGTCCTTCCATGCATACTCTTTGGTTGGTGGTTTAGTCCCTGGGAGCTCTGGGGGTGGGGGGGGAGCTCTGGAAAGTCTAATTGGTTGATATTGTTGTTCTTCCTATGGGGTTGCAAACCCTTTCAGCTACTTCAATCCTTTCTCTAACTCCTCCATTGGGGGCCTTGTGCTCAGTCCAATGGTTGACTGCGAGCATTCACCTCTGTATATATGTCAGGCTCTAGCAGAGCCTCCCAGGAGACAGCTATATCAGGCTCCTGTCAGAAGACACTTCTTGCCATCCACAATAGTGCCAAAGTTTGGTGACTGTATGTAGGATGGATCCCCAGGTTGGGCAGTCTCTGGGTGGCCTTTCCTTCAGTCTCTGCTTCACACTTTCTATAATCCAACCTGATAAACATGTGTTTATTTTTGTTGTATAGTAATGTTCTCTTGTTCAGATTTTAAATAATATCAATTCCAGAATTATTTAATCTTGTCTGATGCAGTGCTTCACATGTCCAGAGCTGGAGTTCAGTGCTGCTTTACCGTCTTTTTGTTTTTGGTCTTTGAAACCATGTTATCAAGGCTAACAATATTTATTGTATTGGAATATGTATTTATTACTCTGTGTTCTTGCTGAGGAAATGCATATTTTGACCAGCAAATCCTATCAGTGTTATTACTTTACTGTTGCATATTGTACTCTTTGCCATTTTTCTGGTTCATTTCATTTCTATGCAAAAGTTTCCATTTATTTATTGGCTGATTGAAAAGTAACAATGGGAGGCTGGCTGAAAGCACTTTTCCCAGCTGCTTAAAATCTCACAACATAATGAAAAATAATCCTAGAATTTCCAACGTCAGAAATACGGTCATTTTATATAATTTTTCTCTCTCCCTTTTCTTGCATTAAATAAGGATTTTTTCATTTTTTTTGAATTACATGAAACATTAACTGTTAGTTATAATTAGAAACCCTGATGCTAACATGGCTTTCAGTTAAAAGTCAGATTCACTGTAACAACTAATACAGACAAAAAAAAATATGTGATTTGGAAAACATTTTAATTTTCTTCATGGAAACGCTGCCAGGCCTTTTAAAAATGGAGGGAAGGTAGTGCAGAAGCAGGTGCTGCTGCTGAAGATAGAGCAGCCTCTGAGCTGACAAAAGGGCTCTCCTTTTCAGGATACATTTCATGTGGCAATGTGCTTGTTGCTCCAGCTTTCTCGGATTATCAACTGATCGTGTCTGTTGACACAAGCACAGATGCTTCTATTCAAGTCAGGAGAGTGATTGAGGAACATTTCAAGGAGAAACCAGGACATATGCAGTTGCAAATAGAGACATTTGCCATTCGAAGAGGCAGTCCAGTCACTCCTCTTACCCTGAGCCTGCACAGCAGAGAAATAAGATTGAAAATTCCAGTTCCAATTTACAATAATGATTTATATGCCTACTGTGTGGGCTTCCAGACCTTCCGATTTAAACGCAAATGCATTTGCACAGGTGGGACAACTTGCAGAATCAATTGAGAAATTTTTAGTTCTGATTTGAAGTACACTTCCCCTTGTTAAAGCAGTTAAGCCATTTCTGTGGTATTTTAGAAAGAACCTTAGCACCAGTAAACTATGTGATCTGATCAGGAATTATCTAGCAAGAGAGTAATTGTGGTTGGGTACAGGACTTGTTAAGGCTGAAGAGTCCCTGCTGCTCTTCCCTGGCCTCCCTGGCCCCTGGTGAGGAAATTATAACATATTGCCTTGTGCATATAATTAGTGTGATTTAGATGCTCTAGCAAAACTGACCAAGTCAATTGTCAGTAATACTTATATGAAAGATTATGTTTGCACTATATCATATGGGGATTCAGCAGGTGGCATTCTAAAGCTTTTCTAGGTCAAAGTTCCAAAACGTTCTACATTCTCCCTGAATTATTCCCAAAGTCTAGTAACCACATTGCCAGGTTTGTCATAGCAACACCACATTCCTGGTAACAATACTCTCATTTAATTATTCCACGGGTTGCTGAGGTAAGATAGCTAGAGCAAGCAATTTAAAGCCAAAAGGAAGCATTTCTTTTAGCTCACAGTCTGTGTTACCATGGCAGGGTATGAAGGCAGCCGGCGCTTGCCATTCTTGATCACATTATGGCCACAGTCCTGAGGAAGAAAGCAATGGATGTTCCTGATCATCTAGCTTTCTGTCTTAAGCAGTCCAGAATACAAAACCTGGGATTAGGGTACCTTACTTTTAATGTGCATCTTGTCAACTCAATTACTTTAATTAAAATAATCCCTTAAGAGTGTGACCAAAGGCAGATGCAATTCAAATAGTCATTCTCAGATATTTACAGAAAATTGTATCCTAGCTGATTCTAGATCTTTTCAAATTGAGAGTCAATAGTAGCCATCATATTGTGCATGCAAATGCAGGACAGAGGATAACCAAGAGTTTTTACTGAGAAAACCTAATACTACTTTTAGATTAGAAGCTGTTGTATTGCTGTTAGCTACTTAGAAGTTACTTTTTCATTCCCACTGAATTTTATCAATGAAAATGTTATGGCATCACAGAAGTGCTTTTCTAAATACTCTCAGAGTTGGTACTTGTGGTTCTGTTACCTGTGGAAAGAAGGAAATCATTTTCATCTTGAAGATGAAATCAGAAGGAACAATGAAAGCCTTCTACTGATGCAGGAGGAAAGTACACAGGAAAGAAAAGAGAATCACAGAATGAGTTTACAGGCACAGAAAATGGCTCAGCAGGTAAAGATGCTTGCCATGCAAACCTGGTGACTCTAGTTCTTCCTCCAAAACTATTTAAACCCAGAAGAGAACTGGCACCATAAAGTGTCCTCAGGCCTCAACATGTGGCATGCATGTCCTACTACATTCCCACATATCATGCATGTTCACACACAGAGACACACTACTATTAAAGTAATTCATCATAATAACAGATAGCAGTTTATTTATTATTATATAGGATACAATATTTTATATTTTATAAACTATAGCAATAATTATAATTATTATACACTTAACATTTTTTAAGGAATGGTGAGATGTAACTGTTCTATTTCCCATATTATTCACTCCCACTGTTGTGCTGGGTTTGACATTACCTCATCTCACCCCAACAGACCTACACCTGCCTCTGTTTCAACCTAGGATTTCAATGCTGTCATTTTAGAAATGATGCCACAAGGCGGTAGTAACCAAACAGACCTTGCTAAGATCTACTGTATTTGCCAGAGTCTACTTGGTAGACAGGAAAGAGGAGCTTTCTTTCTTTGGCTGGTCATTTTCTAGTTCAAAACCTTATGGGCTTGGAGTGTTTGTTGTTTTTTGTTTTGTTTGTTTGTTTGTTTGTTTTGTGGGAAATACATTTTGTTATATCTATACTTTTCCCAGAACTTTGTGGTTTTTTTTAACCTGAAGATAGCAATCAAGAGATTTTAACATTTATATTTGATTTAAAAAAAGACAAAAGACAAAAGAACAGAACTAATGTTAACTTTAGAGCCAAATTTTTATTTTTCTTATGGCAAAACTGCATTTAGAGCCTTTTGTTTACAGCCTTTAAAAAAAAAAGTCTGAATTGTGATTGACACTCCCTCTGTAAGAGAGTAAATTTTTCTAAGTAACACTTATCTTTTATAAGCACGGACACTCTTTTTCTATATTTCTCTCTTGTAAGTGAAGTGCCTCTTACATCTCAAGCTTCACTGGCAAACCTGAGCCATGGTCTGAACTTTTGTGATATAGGTGTATGTCTAAAAAACACAAAACAATAAGTAGTTTAAACTGCTTCCCTCATTTTGGAACTTGAAATTATTCAAACCTGCATCTATTCTCATGAGTCCTTTTATTTTATGGATACAAAGTGCTTTGTCTCTCATTCAATAACTTTAAACAATGGAGTATAATTTCTGTAACTTGTGCTCCTGACACCAGAAGAATTTATTTCAAGGACAAAGAATAAGAAAACCCCCAAAGTTATATTTTTGGAATTTTTAAGATGCAGCTATGCTTGCTTTTCAGCTCCATGACTCTGATGGGTTTTGTCATGACCATGTCACTTTATTTGGGATTCTGAATGTGAAGATTTTTTTGTCTCATTTATTATAGAAAGTCTAGTTGTTTTTCATAGGCATTACCACATTTTAAGTGAAGAATTTAAAATGTGCTATTCAACATATAATTTATCTGAGTATATTCATATTCACGTTTATTATGGGGAGAGTAAAATATTTAGACATTTGCATCTATGCAAACAAACAAATGTTAGAATCAAGCAAAGCTATAAAAGTGAAACATCAGTAACAAAATGCTAGTAGCATTTTTATTTAATAATCTGAATTGTCAAAAATTGCTGGGAATAAATTAGTATTTCAATGAATGCAACGACTGATGACAATTACAACAACTTAAGAACAGTTATATAGAAATTTTTAGTACTTTGAACAATTAAGAATATGGGATAATATAAGAAGTACAATGGATTTTAGTGTTTGGGGTAATTGATGATTTCTAGTAATTAATGAATTGGCAAACATTTGTATAACAAGGCAGGGAGTCATAGTCATTTCTTGGATGGTGTAATTTGTAAAACTGTATAATTTCAGTCAGGTCATGTTGGAGTCTACTTAGTTCTTAGCTAAGGCTACAGACCTAATGTCCCAGCCTGACAAATCCATTTGTTTCTAATTCTCTTCTTCAAGTTCATGTGGGGATATGTGGGGACTCTAACTTGGCATGGGATCAGGCTATAATTGTGCCTTACTCTTTTATGTTCATATGGATTAGATTAAGCATCCCATGACGCCATCAAAAAGATAAATTGCAAGTGTCTTGCTCTAGTTTTGTGTCTACTCCTAATGCTATCATTTATGTCCTTTGTGTTTGTTTTGTCCAAAAGTGTTTTCCTGCTTTGGAGATCATAATTTTTATTCTTACCACTTTCCTTCCTTCATTCTGAGTTGCAGACAACACATTAATCATACCCACGTTGTTTTTCTGGAAATAAGAGAGTTATTTGCCTCACCAATTCAAAGTTCAGTATCAGCTCTTTTGAGTCTCTTTGCATCTGTTCTATGATTTGCCAAGCAGGCAGATATTATCCCCATGACACTTTAAACACATTTTAAACAAAATTATTAACTGTAGTGTCCTAGAAAATAACATAAATGAAAATAAATAACACTAAAACAAAAGCAGGAGTCAGAAAAAAACAAAATGCTTCTAAAATCAGGTATAAAGTAACTTTAGTTAACCATGCTTTCTTTCTGATTTTCTCCTTCAAAATTAATACCTAATATTTGTTTTCTATTTGTTTTTCAAGACAGGGTTTCTCTGTATAGCTCTGCCTGTCCTGGGACTCACTCTGTAGACCAGGCTGGCCTCAAACTCAGAAATCTGTCTGACTCTGCCTCCCAAGTGCTGGGATTAAAGGCGTGTGCCCCAACTGCCTGGCCCTAATTTTTGTTAAGAGCCTTCACATATCCTTCGTGGCCCTTATTTTTATACCTTTCTTTGACTTGCTTGTTTATATATTCTCAAATATTACCTTTGTATTTTGGCTTTTAACTGCTAAACTTCAAGCTACTATATGTTTTTATCATAGGAAATCTTTTTTCTAGTTACAGAAAAAACAAAAGCTTATGGTTATTTTAGATTTTAGGGCTAGATGTGCTGGTACATATCTATAACTTGAACACTTAGAATATGGATGCAGGAAGGCAACATATGCAAGCCCGTCCTGGGATATACAGTGGACCCTTTGTCAGAGGTAAAGAGACATTATTTGAGGTAGAACAGCAGCAGCCGCAATGTTTGGATGAACTGATATGTAAGGAGGAGGTATTGGTAGCAACATTTGATGATGATCACTAGGTCTATTGTGACTACTCTTGTCTAGACTTTCTGCATATAGTCAGTCATTCAATTTCAAGAAACTCATTTGAAGTATGGCATTATCAACCCTGTTTCTTAAATAGAGAAATGGAAACTCAGAGATATAGATTTAGCAAGCGCATATGACAGATATAAAGCCTTATCTCATTATAACTCAAAATATTAATTTGAAGATAGAGATTTTCAAGGTACTTAAGTCAAAGCAGTTTTTTTAAGTTATGTAGGGTGATTTTCTTATTGGAGGGTACAAAACTATAATGACATAAATAACAAGATAAAATTTCACATTTAAGGATAAACTCAGATGGCAACATATACAACCATTTTCAAAACATACAGCTAGAAAAAATGTTGTGAGCAGTACCTAACACACCATAAGTGCTAGGAGATCTTATCATTACCTATTATAATTCACATTTTGGAATGAGGTTAACTAGAGATTCGGGCAGGGAAATCATTTGTAAATGAAGAGAACGTGTACAGAATCAGTTTTAGAGTATTATTGTGCTTTGTATAACTCTCAAAAATGCACAAAAGTTGAAAGTGCACATTTGCCTTTATTGCATTTTGCTATTCTTTCCCAATGTTGAGAATTAGATAACACTAGCTTGTGATTGTACATTAAAAATATCATTAGCACCTGCTTCATGTAATGCTAGGTTAAGTAGTGCAATGCGGATCTAATGTATAAGGTATATTTAAGGCACATATTATACATTATCTTTAACTTAGAAGATATTTAAAAGCTAATAAAATAGTTAATTATAACATTAGAACATAATGAAGTTTCACATAAATGATTCAGAGGAAATGGATGAGGTGAGAAGGGAGAGACTATTTAAAATTTACATGATCATCGAACAGATTTATGGGGAGGCATTTAAACATCATTCTTGAGGCAGTAGTATTTTGACAAATAATAATGAGAAATTCTTCTAGATAAAAATAACAAAAGAGTAAGTAGTCACAGAAAAAAAGGCAGAAATATCTGTAGGAAAATATAGATTAAAAATTAAGGGAGCTAGAGAGATGGCTCAGTGGTTAAGAGTACTGACTACTCTACTGAAGGTACTGAGTTCAAATCCCAGACACCACATGATGGCTCACAACCATCTGTAATAAGATCTGATTTCCTCTTCTGGTTTGTCTGAAGACAACTGCAGTGTATTTACATATAATAATAAATAAATCTTTAAAAAAATTAAGAAAATGAGCCAGTCTTAAAGGACATAATTTTTTATAATGCTCATAAGATAGGTGAGGCAAAATTTTAAAGAGTTTGAAGTATTATTAGTTTTTAGTTTTTTTCATAATCAATCAGAACTTGTAGCAAGTTTCCATGAGGAAATTACAAAAGCAAAATAACATGTGAGTATTTTGTTGTTGTTCCTGTCTTGAGATTGCATCTTTTGATATTTCCTAAGATGATTACAAACTCAGGAACTTCTTGCCTCCACCTCTCATGAACTGGCCTTGTAGTTGTGCATCCTGCTATATAACTGGAAAATTTTACATCTTTTCCTAATTTCCATGGGAAAGATGTAGTAGAAGAGAAAAAGATAGTAGGAAGTAATTTTTAATGGTTTTCAAGAGATGGCACTTTGGTGAGTGATTTTGGAGGGCTGCACAGAATTGTGAATGAATAATAGAGAAAACAATGATATATGGTGGCTGATATAAGATATGAAATTTTATTTCAAAAATTGGGAAAGCTAAGTATAAATTTCTGTAGTCTCAGTGATTGATCCATTTTAGGTGTTATTTCAATTTATTAATTCACAGTTTCATACATACATACACACATATAATATATATTCATATATATTATTCATATTTTGTATATGTCTGTGAATTTTAGTGGTATTTACCCCATTATCTTTTCTTAATCTTCTCCCACTAAAAAACTTTACTTACCAGAAAGTCCTCCAACTTTTACAACCTTTTGTGGTTAGGACCCACCTACTTTAATTAGGGTTGCTTTACATGAGTGTGGGTGAGAGCTATTGACCAGAGCATAGGCTGAATATATATTTAAATGTTTTCATTTGAAATACACTTGGATCATTTTTCTTCCTCCCTGTTCTCTCTCTAACCCCTCACAGGAACTATCCCTCAAGTTTTCTATGTCCCTGTTGTACTCTCAAGTTGGTAGACTCTTATTCATTGATTATTGTTGTTTTAGGTTTGTGTGCATGTACTTATATGTATGTGTGTGTGTGTGCGTGTGTGTATTTAAATAGAATCTGCTGAGTCCATTTTCATTGTTGGTTGCAGGGCTGAACATTCTGTCATGGACAGCTAACAAGGGAGCTTGTCCCTGTGAGAGGATAATTCTCCTGCAACCACTAGTTGCTGTAGTTCTTTGTGCAGGTGTGGGACCACACGAAATATATTTTCCTTCTGTGTTATAATGTCCATCGATAATGCCATTGTTCCAGTCTTATTTAGGCATGGCTATTTCCATAAAAGACTGTTATGCAGCAGAATTCTAATATTCTTATGTTTTATAGTCTCTCTGCCTCCACCTCTCCTCCTTGGCGCATCAGTGTAGGAGCTGTGTTGTTCTTAGATCTATGATTTATCGGTTGGAACTGGTTCCTCAAGATCTGTTGATCTCTGCATTGTGTACAGTTGTGGTTTGCTATAATAGTCTTCATTTGTAGTAAATAAAAGCATTAATGATGAGTAGTGGCTACACTTATATTTGTGTATTTGGAGATAGAAACCACAGATGAGGGGAATCTTGTGTGTGCTGTTGATCTTTCTCGACCTTGATTACATCATTCCGTCTAATCTTTCCTAGGCCTAGCTTATTTAATTTTTGTTTGCAACTAAATAGTAATTCCCTTTGTATATGTAACATATTTCTATTATCCATTTATTTGTTAAAAACATTTAGGTTGTTTCCATTTCCTAGTTATTTTGAAGGGGGTGGCTATGAATGTTGTTGATCAAGTATATGTCTGGTATGATATTTAGTCAATTGGAACTATGCCAAGAGTGGTATATCTGGATCATAGGGTAAATTTAATTTCCAGTGTTTTTAGGTATTGTGGTGGTTTGTATATGCTTGGCCAAGAGACTGGCAGGATTAGAAGGTGTGGCCTTGTTGGAGTAGGTGTGTCATTGTGGTATGGGCTTTAAGACCTTTCTAGCTGTTTGGAAATGTGTCTTCGTCTAGCACCCTTTAGATGAGGATGTTGAACTCTCAGATTTGCCTGTACCATGCCTGGGATTAAAGGTGTATACCACCATTCCTGGATTCAAGCTTTTCTTCACCTAGAATGTGCTCTGTCTCAGGCTGGCCTCGATCTCAGAGATCTGCTTGCCTTTATCTCATCAGATTAAAGGCTTGTTCTGCCTAGCCTGGACCTAAATTTTACTGGGTGGGATCTTGCCCCAAGGTCACCACCCCCTTTAATTCAATTTAATGTCCTTGAACACAGGATTCAGCTCCATTTCACTTCCTAATGCCTCTTTAATACTCAAACCATATATTTTGTATTTTTCCTTCCTAAACTTGCTATGCTTGTTCAAAACACTTTTCAGGAGACTTAACTGGAGAACTGTCTCTGTTGGGCTTTTTTGAGACTTCCATTGTCGATACAATTAATATAAATCTCTTTAGCTTAGCCTCGGGTAGATTCTTCAAACAAGGGCAAAAAAGCAACCACATTCTTCATGAAAATACCACAGAAAGAGTCTCTATGCCACATATAGAAATTCTCCTCTGAACTCTCTTGGTTCAGATCTGCACAGTTGAAATCACTCTCAGCCACAAAGTCTTCCATATTCCTACTAGAATGCCTCATCAGGCCCCATTTAAAGCATTCCACCACTTTTCAAATACAGAGTCCCCCAATTGACATTCTTCCAAACAAAATCATGGTCAGACCTATCACAGCAATACCTCACTCCCTGGTGCCAACTTCTGTCTTAGAGTTTTACTGCTGTGAACAGATACCATGACCCAGGCAACTCATAAGGACAACACTTAATTGGGGCTGGCTTAAAGGTTCAGAGGTTCAGTTCATTGTCAGCAAGGCAAGAGCATGGTCACATTCAGTCAGGCATGGTGCAGGCAGAGCTAAGAGTGCAAGATCTTCATCTGAAGGCTGCTGGTGGAATACTCACTTCCAGACAGCTAGGAGTAGAGTCTTAAAGTCTATGCCCCCATTGACACACCTTCTCCAAGAAGGTCACACCTTCTAATAGTGCAAGTCCCTGGGCCAAGCATATACAAACCACCACAGGGATTTTGGGAATTTTTGAAGATTCTCCATAATTTTTGCCACAGTGGCTGCAAGAATTTGTAAATGTATAAACTTATGGATATTAAACAACTCATTTCTGAACATTATATGGGTGAAAGAAGAAATAAGGAAAGAAATAAAATATATCCTGGAATGAAATGAAAATGACACCACATCAAAACCTCCAGAACACATTTAAAATAGTTCAAAGAGAGAACTTTATAATCCTAAATAATGATATTAAAAAATCAGTAATTTGGGAAAAGAAACAAAATTAAGAAGATAGCCATAAGTAATAAAAAAAATCAAGGCAGAAATTAATGATATAGAAACAAGGAAAGTAATATCAAGAGTAAATGAATCTAAGATCTTGTTCTTTGTGAAGATAAATAAGATCAACAATCCCTTAGCCCAGTTAAAAAAAAGCAAGAAATGGGGACACAAACAGATTCAAAATGAGCATGACAACATTACATCAAACAGCAAAGAAATGTAGAGTATTACAAGGGATATTATTTAGTTTAGATTATACTGATTCTTATAGATTAAATTATATTATTTCTTATAAGTTTGTTAAGAAATGGATGAATCTCTTCATTCATCTAAACTGCTAAAGTTAAACATAAAAGAGATCAGCAATTAAAACAACCAAAGCAAAGGGAGACATTGATAAAAAGTCTTCAGAATAAACTGTTCAGGTCTAGATGGACTCATGGTAGAATTCTTCCAGACTTTTAAAGAACTACCATTCTTAAACTCTGTATCATGGGGAGATTCATTCAGTCACTCTTCCATGTGGCACATACTCTATCTAGCATTTCCCAAGATCACTTGTAGGTGCAGGAGGGCAAGAGGAAGCCATGACTGAATTCCCAGTCACAGGAAAGTCCTGCCCCTCCTTCACAGGGAAGTTTATATAATATCCTTGCTTTCTTCCTAGAATCGGATGCTAAGTAAGTTCATTTAAATTTCATAATTTCTTGGTTAAAATAGACACATTGAAGAATAGAAAATTGTATTCTAAATGCAGATATGTCTGTCTATAGTTCATGTGCTTTGTTTGCAGTGTTTTTGTTACATTGTATTTCTAAATGATCTTAATTGCAGTTTCATCCAGATTTGAGGAGGGGAGTTATTCATTTCTAAATTGTTGAGTTTTATGTTTATGGCATCGATTTATTTCTAGTTTTACTAAAAACAGTCATCACGACATGGTCTAAACAAGATTTCTTTTAAGTCTATTTAAAAATAATCTTTAAAATCCATGTTTTTAGTATATATTATTCAAACACTTGACTTGTTATTTATCTTTTTTTTCTGAAAGTTACTTATGTGCTTTCTCATCCAGAAAAAGAAGTACAAGTTAGATTTTTATTGAGACATGGGGGATATCATGATTATTATAATTTTGTTTATTGGCTCATATTAATATATCATTTTAAACTACATTAATAGTTGTATCCAGTTTTGTAACCAGATTTGCTTATATTATTTGAAAATTTCTGGAGACTTTGGGGATCTGTCATCTTATTTTATGACTCTTGATTATTCAAGTTTGCTTTAATATTCAGCAAGCTACATTGGCTAGACTGTTTTTTTTTTTTTTTTTTAAGTTTAATGACTTTTGTATGTTATGTTTTCAGGAGTGTTTACAGAAAGTCATTTTTTTCTAGTCCCTAAATAAGGAAGTTTTATTTTTCCTAGAAAAGTTCTTTTTTAGAAAATCAAGTAAAATTATACTGGTATTTTTTTTCTGACTTATAAACTCTTACTAGACAGGCTTATATTTAAGGGCAATCCTTTCCACTTATTATCTATCAACTTTAAATCTCTCTACTTGAATAGTCTTCAGGAAAGAATTCTTTCCCCATATCCTTATTGTCTTCGTTGCCTTTCATATAATTTATTTTATACATTATCTTTAGCAATGTAGGTCTCCATATATATTTTTTTTTAATTTTAGGATGATTCCTTTGGCTGGAGCATAGAGAACCTGAATCATTAAAACTCTGAGTAATTCCAGTGTATTTTTACTTTTAAAATAGTGTCCTTCTCAAATCTCAGTGAGAACATTGAATTACAGTTGGGGCTTGCCTGACTCATCTCTAGGCTTTTATTTTTATGAAATTTTTTCTTTATTTACATATCATACAATATCTCCTTCCCCAGATTCCCCTCCAAAAACATAAAAAATGAAATAAAATAAAATAAAATAAAATAAAACAAAACAAACACTGTTCCCTCCCCCTTCCCCCTGCTCACCACCTCTTCCCCTCCTGCTTATTGGCCCTGGCATTCCCCTACACTGGGGCATAGAACCTTCACAGGGCCAAGGGCCTCTCCTCCCATTGATGACCAACTTGGCCATCCTCTGCTATACATATGCTGCTGGAGCCATTAGTCCCACCATGTGTACTCTTTGGTTGGTGGTTTAGTCCCTGGGAGCTCTGAGGGTACAAGGTAGTTCATATTGTTGTTCGTCCAAAGGGGCTGCAAACCCTTCACCTCCTTGGGTCCTTTCTCTACACAGCCACTCATTGGACTGAGTACAGGACCCAATGAAGGTCTCCATATTTTTAAGGTGCATTTTTCTTTTCTGTCTATATTTTTCAATATTATACACATTTACTCCATATTTTGAGCTTTATAAATTGGCCTCTCAGCAACAATTTGTTTTTATGTGAACTGTATATTTTACACTGATTTTTCCAGTATTATTTTTTGACATGCCATTTTGAGACTCTAAACCTAATTTCTTATGATCTTTTCTACTTGGCTTTTTTATAATGTTATTTCAACCAAATTTGTAAAAATGTTTATTAAATTTGTGTACATGCTAGATTTTTAATAAGGCATATATGGATAATGCCAGCCCATGATATCTGTGTTCTAAATATGTCTATTTTTATGGATGTATGTATTTTTCAGATATTGAGAAATATCTTTCAGCTTTTTGAACAAGTAGCTTTCTTAATGCATTTTATTACTTGTTTCTAAATAACAAACTTAATAGAAGCTGATATTACAGAAAAATACAAAGCAGAAAGTAAATTAACTTCTCGTATGGAGTATCTGATTCTACACCTGTCCTCCTTGTCATTGACACTTCCAAAATACATGCAGCCTTCCTTGCATTAACATGGTCATTTAATTTCTGTTAAAAATGTGTGTCCTCATAAATTTTAGTTAAGTTTGGTTTCCTGGAAATTTTTATTCTCCCTAAAGCTAATAACCATTGGTTTAAAAAGTTATTTGTTTTGTTTTTCAATAATGTTTTCATATGACATAATTAACTTGATACTTTTCCCAGAGGATAACTGGCTGTTTAACAATTTTAGGTCCTGTGACATTCTACTCTAACATCACTGCTACACTAGTGTCGCTCAGGGGAGAGCAGTTAGAGTTTCCTTTTATGCCAATCTGGATAAATCCTAGCAATCTTCTTACCTACTTTTGTAAAATAACATCCATCAATGGTTTTGTAGGACTAGATAGTGGAAAGTTTTTCAGTTTGTTGTTTTTAAATATTTTTATTATTTATTTTAGATATTTTCTTTATTTACATGCGAATTTCTCCATTCCCAGTTTCCCCTCCAAAAAACAAAGAAACAAACAAAAACAACAAAACCAAACCCCTGTTGCCTCCCCCTTCCCCATGCCTGCCACCCCGCCCTCTCCCACTTTCTGGCCCTGGCATTCCCCGACACAGGGGCTCAGAACCTTAAAAGGGCCGAGCTCCTCTCCTCCTATTGATGATTGACTTTGCAATGCTCTACCATACACATGCTGCCTGAACAATCAGACCCCTCCATGTGCAGTCCTTGGTTGGTGGTTGAGACCCTGGTTTTGTTTTTGATGGTATCAATATGTACAAATATAAAAATGCCTCATGTTTTCCTTGATGAACTATTCTTATGCTTAACTATAAGTTGCCAAAATCGAGGTTAGAAATAACTTACTTTAGGATAAATAGGTAGTACATATTATGTTCTGAATTCCAGGTTTCAAGTAGAACACACCGTTGGGGAGGCAGGGAAGCACAGGGTGGCAAAATCTCCCAAATCACTTAAGATCAGTTCACCACCAAGGTATTGGAATCTCAACAAGATACATCCTAATGCTTGCATGTGTTTATATTTTGTCTGAAAATCTCAGCAAAACCATTAAATACAGAATTTCATGGACTTTTACTTTGTCTGATCATATCAAATTTTGTTTTGTCTAATACTCTCTGCTTTTTTCCACTTTCTTAGATGATGATTATGTAAATCTTTGGACTCTTGGATCCTCCCTTAACTCTGCTATCAACTGGCTTCTCATTTATTGTCCTCTTTTTTACTCTAATTTTCTGTAAGCTACTTCATTTTTACCTCCTGTTTTTTGTATATAGTTCCTTTTTGGAAATTCTAATTAATAATACTATCTAAAATATAATTCATTATAAGCTAAAATAATAATTCAACTATAATTAATGTATCATTAACTATAATGATTATAACTTATAGGACCCTTAATACTCTTTGAATATTATTTTACAAAAATGTTTTATTGTTTCATACTTGCACTTTAAGACATCTTTGGGGCCAACAAAATGGCTCAGCAAAATGTATTCAGAAGAAAACTGACTTCTTCAACCTTTTCACTGATCTCTGAATGTACAAACACAAATTGCGCGTACCCACACATGTACACACACACACACGCACACACACACAATATAAACAGAAGGATATCTTTGAAGTCATTTAAAATCTTACATGGTTTCTTCTCTGTGAAGTAGAGAGTTTGTCTTTACTTGCTCTACATTCCTAATAGTTCCTCACATCTGTTTTCATCAAGAACATCCTTCCAATGCCAGAGGATCCTTGGACTCTCATTAGAGAAATATAAATCATTATTTATCTCTCCATACAAAAGCATTGTTCTTTCTGTTGTTTCATTAGAAAATATGTGATATCAAATCTACAAATACCTAAATTTTAATTATTAAATCCTCTGGATGAGAATGCTTCAGGCAATTAGTACTTATACTCCAGTTCCAATTGTGACAGTTATCCAACAAACCTTTAGTTCACTTTTAGGAACAGTACCAGTTAGAACTATTTTGAATAAAGTATGCCTAGTGCACAGTGTAAACTGCTGTGATGCTATCACATGAAAAGACTGTTAAACCTCTCCTAAGCAGAATGATCTTTTCACAGTTGTGGTGGTGAGTAGAGGGGAATTACAAGGCTGTAGTCATCCCCAATTATGAAATATATTCTTTATAATCTTCTAAGGTGTCTTGTGTTAGATTCCCACTACTTTAACAGAGGCACAAGGAACTCAATTTATAAACAAAAAAGGGGTTTTGCCCAAGATGAATTGAAGCCATTGGTTTTAGCTACAGGGAGTTTCCCATGGTAATGGCAGAGCATGCATGTAAGAGCAAACCATTCATCTTCACAGTCAGGATGTGAGAAAGACAAGGACTCATAGTAAATATGGAAGGCACAACATTCAGTGACTAGACATATTCACATAGGGCTTGTCTCTAAGGTTTCCATGCCTTCCCAAAGAAGCCATGCTGGTAACTAAACATTTACCATACTGACCTTGGGAGACACACGAGATACAAATAATAGTATGTCACTCTTGAAAACAAAAACAAACTGAACTTTCAATAAAAGTATCATAAAATATATTGATCCCTTTTCTATTTACCCTTCTTTTCTATCACCAGTAAATTTAGTGTAAGATGTTCTTTCACCTAGGCTATGATGTTAAAGCTGTGTGCCTACTTCTCTGTTTTCTTGCTACTCTGTATGTTCTTGTTGTAGCCAATTTTGATGAGCTTTAAACTGTGGACTATGTGTTCTTCACTGACCTGAGAACCGTGTCGAGAGGCAAAAGAGCATTATTGACTGTGAGGCTTGGGCTTGAATCTGCTCATCCTCATTAAATAGCAGTGTGATAAAAGTAATATTATCTTCAGACTTGCCCTCCTTAAAAGTGTTGGGGAAGAAATGCTGACTTAGGATTTTCAAAACTCTCTGTCCTAGAACATACCTGGCTTACAGTAGGCCCTTCTTAAATGTTATCTACCAAGATAATTACTGTTCATGTTGCATTTATGCCTTGTAGGTTTTGTGGTACAACGTGTTATGCTGCTGAATGTGTGCATTCCAAATCTGTTTGTATATCTTTCTATTTATGTATTGAGATTTATTTCAAAGTGTGTGTGTGTGTGTGTGTGTTGTACACGAGTGGAGGTGCCTGAGTGGTCTGAACTATTGGATGGATCCACTGGAGTTGGAGTTATAGACAAAGTCTCCATTATGTGGAAGTTGGGTCCTCTAAATTGAACCTGGGTCCTCTTCAAGAGCAGCAAGTGCTTTTACCCACTGAACTACCAGACACTGCATGTGTATCTTAATATTCTGAAAGCATTGACTTCTCTGCATCTTCTATAAGCTGAGCTAGTTAGATATCCATGAAATTATATGAGCTAAGATTGAATGGAAAAGAATTTTAATTAGCAAATTATTTAATATGTTGTTTAAATAAACTCAGAACATTTTGCAATGAACTATATTAGTATATGCACGAATTGAAAATCATGTTATGTCAGAAAATGTAAGAAATATGCATAGTTAAATAGAATATTCTGAAAGTTCAAAGAATTTCCATCAGTGTGTTTTGGTCTTGAGTTCACTTTCACATTATTGACTTTTACTTCTAATTAGTAATGAAAGACCCATTTAACTGAAGTTAGCTTCCATGAAACACTGACACCATATGTTCAATAGAATTATTCATATGTGACATTTAAATTGTATTTTAATATTTAGCTGAATTTAAGTTCAAAATAGAAATGCTGTAAATACTTTTAAGTAATAAGTAAATGTACTCAACCATTCTGAGAAACTAAAGCACCAATTTTTATAGAAAATGTTTAGATGAAATATTTTTACATAAAAACAATATTGAAAGAAAGACTTGAAACTCCAATTTTAGACATCTAGCATATGTAATAGTATACATAGCAAAACAATCATACTTCAATGGCTTGTGTTTAAAAATGATCACTCCATGGTACTCAAATAGAATAAGTATGAATTTATAACTAAGTTTCTGTCTGGATATTATTGCGACAAATATAGCATACCACTCAGTGATCTACCCATGCACAGTGCTGGGAAGAGCTCTATTATAGGCTTACTGTATACTTCCCAGTTGGCAAGTATATTTCAAATTTGATTTCCTGCACTCATCACTAACCTACACATTCTGCTATATAGAATCCTACACTCATAATCTGGACCTTGCATCTCCAAGTTCAAACTCAAAAGCTAGATTATTTCTTCCTATGTATAGAACTAGAAGTAAATATAGGCACCCATATGTCAGTTTCTGAAAAACAGCAGGCAGAACATAGATCATAGAAAGTTATAAGCAAAACATTGTTGACCTTGATGAAAAGCAGAGATAATGATAGTTGACTTGTTCATGGGTTTTTTTTGTTTATTAGTTTGCTTTTTTTTTTCTTTTTTTGATAAAGCAGAACAAAACAAAAACCTAATTATAGATAGAATGTGTGTTCCCTTCTGAGTTTCCTCTCAGTTCTATACTGAAGAATTTGCATTTGTTTTCATTCAGAAAACATTTTGAAGAACTTGTTAGATTTTTCTAATATCACTTCAACATACAAGGCAGATTACTAGTCTCCAAAATTAGTTGCTTTGAAACTGTAGATGAAATGTTCTAGTTATGATAGCAACATGAGAATGTTCACATAAGCTCACAGAGACTAGAAAAGCATGCACAGGCTCTACATGAGTCTGCACCAGGTCCTCTGTGTTTATATTATGACTTCTAGTTAATGTCTTTATGCTATTTCTTACAGTAGGTCTGATCTTCGTGCCTTCTCTGGAGTTCTTTTCTTTCTCTTTGCTTGTTTTGTCCAACTTCAATGTCATCATTTTTGTAGTGTCTTATTATATTTTATTTCATTGTACTTTTTTAAAAAATTAAAGACAGAATGAAAGAAAATGAAGCCACTAGAGTAAAAGTTAACAACTTAGATGTCATTTATACCTCTGGGTGAGGGAAAATAGTTCTGAGTGACAAAGAGTATATGTATCAAGCACTCAGGTGCAGATATTATATTCAAGCATATTTGACCAATGTGTGTGTGTATGTGTGTGTGTGTGTGTGTGTGTGTGTGTGTGTATACATTTTTATTTATTTGCAATTTGGTGTGGCTTTTGTTTGTGTGTTTGTTTCAGAATAGTGGTATTTTATTTTGTTTTCTTAGTTTGGGTTTTGTTGTTGTTATAGTAAGTTTTTTTATTATTGGATATTTTCTTTATTTACATTTCAAATGTTATCTCTTTTCCCAGTTTTCCCACCCTTGGAAGCCCCCTATCCCATCCCACCTCCCTGTGCTTTTATAAGTATGTTCCCCCACTCACCCACCCACTCCCACCTCTCCACCCTCAAATCTCCTACAATGAGGCATCCATCACTGAGCCTTCACAGGAGCAAGTACCCGCCTCCCATTGATGCCAGACAAGGCCATCCTCTACTACATATGCTCTAGGGCCATGGGTGTGTCCATGTGTATTCCTTAGTTGATGGTTTAGTCCCTGGGAGCTCAGGGGCATCTGGTTGGTTAATATTGTTGTTCTTCCTATGGGGTTGTTGTTGTTATATTAAGTTTTTTTTCTTGAGATAGAATTTAAAGTTGAGTGGATAGGAAGGAGGAGATGATTTGAAAGGACTTCCAGGAATTGGGAATATGATCACAATATATTTAAATTTAAAAATTGTTTTATATAATACAATATAAACATTTTGTAAAGGAAAAAAAGAGCATTCTTATCAAGCATATGTAGGAAAGAACTTGTCTTTTGTTCCAACCCAGAAAATTCAAAACACCAAACAGAAGAGTTATAGATATACTATGTGTCTGTTTATAACTACATTTCAGGACACATTCTGATTATTCATCAGTGTATGCAATTTTCAAGCATGAGTTTCTGTAGAAACCTACACGAATGAAAGCATAGTGATTTTTGTGTCTCATCACTAGATCAATTTACTCTCTATCTGATAAAGCCTAAACACAGTATAACCACAGGATTAATCCAATGACTATAAAAGATGTATTATCTGGAGGTAATATAATACAGAGAAATATCTACTTGTATCAACAGATGAGAGAAAATTTCACAGAAAAACTAAATTTTTTCTCATGAAAAAAATTAGGGGAAGTTTTCAAATACTTATAAAATTTGACTATCTCTGGGTATCACTGGCCACTTCTTTCCTAATGTTAGGAATTCACTTGGTTTCTTGAGCTTCAGGTTGGGTTTTATCCTACTTTCCATTGGTCAACACATTTCCCACTTCTTTACTGATTTTCCAGAATATACTGTGTTCCATTGTGTTCAGCATTCCACTTTCTACAATTTCTGAGGTTTAAAATTTCATTATAAATATATATTGTTCTCATTGTTGCTCATATTGTAGCCTTAGTTATCTTAATTCTAGGCTATTTTGACTCCTAAATTCATGAACCAAATCAAGACTTGCTTTTCAAAATCAATTATTCTTCTATAATACCCTTTCATTGAAGACCACCCCTTCTCCTTCTTGTTCTTTCATTCCTTCCTTATTCATTCAACAGATATTCACTGATTATTTTTAGGTATTAGTCACCAGATTACAATGTGTAATGCAATAGTAGATAATTGGCAAATAGTGCCCTGAGGAAAATGCAATTTAAATGAATGTTTAGCAAGGTATTGCTCATAATTATTGTGCAAAAACATTAAAACTAAGGAGGACTTTTAAAAAGGACTCAATGTCACTTTCCAGACCTACTGAACCATAATCCCTAGCAAAGGAGAGAATGTCCATTAACTAAATTTTGAAAATTATTCCCAGGTTATAACCTACAATTTTAAAAACACACTACTTTATATAAATTAAAACCAACCAAATTAGTACATAATTATATGT
Source organism: Mastomys coucha (assembly GCF_008632895.1). Lineage (NCBI taxonomy): Eukaryota > Metazoa > Chordata > Mammalia > Rodentia > Muridae > Mastomys > Mastomys coucha. The sequence continues at coordinate 22,373,644 of NW_022196903.1, read as the reverse complement.
CATTAAAATTCTATGTAAAAATGTTATAAGTTTTAAGGTAGTTTGACAAATAATAGCTTTCCATTACCTTGGTGGCACCCAAGACCAAGGTTACACATGGTTATGTAAGTTAGTGATGGATCACATATTAGATGTGGGAGTAAGTGCCTACTGTGACTATTTATTTTTGTTCTACTGAATGTACTTCAAGTCTGTACAACCATTCTTATTACTATGATGATGTGAAACACAGTACTTACTCAAAAAGGAAAGGCTGAGTTAAATCTGAGTCAAATATGGGTGGGACTTAATAATTAGTATGTACAGGGTCTCACTCTTTAGAATGTGAATGCCAATTAGGCTTAACAGTTTCAAAATCAATTGGCCATACATGCATGAATTTATTTCTAAATTATTTTTTTCTACTATGTTGTTTATCTTTATACCAGTATTATATCTCTTTGGCAATATAGTTTGAAATCAGTTTTCATGGGATAAATAGATGGCTCAGTGGTTAAGAGTACTTCCTACCCTTCTAGAGAATTTGTAGGCTCTTTTTAGTGCCCTCATGGCAGTTCACAACTGTCTGTAACTCTATCTACAGAGGATCCAATGCTATTTCCTGGCATCTGCTTCCACCAGGTATGCACATGGTGCACATATCCATATATAGCTAAAATGCATAAAAATAAATATATTTAAAAATTAGTGTGAGTGCCAACTTTACTTGTCATTTTCAAAATTAGTTTTGCTTTTCCTAGATCCTTTAATATGAAATTATGGACCCATTTATCAATTTCTACAAAGGATTCACCTGAGATTTTGATAGGCATTGTTATTAATTTGTAGATAAATTTGAGGTTTTATCATCTTAGTGTTAGCAGGTTGTGTTCTCTATGAGCATGGAATTTCTTTAAATGGATTTCATCTTATTTTTAATAATGATCCATTGTTTTGATGAATAAATCTCATACTGCTTTAGCTAGGCTTATTTCTAAACATTTTAATTTTAATGTTACAACAAATGAAATCATTCTCATTTTCATTTTCAATTGCTCTTTAAACAAATATTATTAAGTTTTATTTAATGTATATTAGTGTTTTGACTGCAGGAGTGTCTGTGCACCTAATGTGCTCTACGCCTAGAGAGGCAGAAGAGGGAGTCAGAATCTCTGAAACTCTGAATGTTATTTGAGAATTCCATGTGGGTTCTGAGAACCAAACTCAGACACTCTGTCAGTATTCTCTAATGCTGAACCATATTTTCATAGCCCCCTATGTTTTTTGTTTAGTTTAGATTTTGAAATATATTGAAAAACCACAATTTCTTCTTCGAGCATCTACCTCAATTTCTTTCTTCAGAGATTTAAGTTTTATGTTGTAGCATACTTCTCCCTCCTTAAGTCTAACCCTGTGTATTTTCGAGGCTATCGTGGATGGAACTGTGTGCATGATGACTTTGTCAACATGCTTCTTACTGCTATACAGAAAGGCTGATTTTTATATCCTGAAATTTTGCTGAACATATTGTTCAAGAAGTCTTGTGGTGGAATTATAAGGATCTTTTATATGTAATAGTGTATCACCTGCAAACAGTAATTTGACTTATTTTCCTATTTTTAACCCTTAAGCTCCTTCTCTTGCATTACTGATCTAGTAAGGGCTTATAACCTATAAGTCTAAAAAAGGATGGAGATGATAGATAAGTCTTTCTTAATCTTGGTTTTAATGGGATTATTTCAAGTTTTACCAAATAGTGATGATGTTGGCTATGGGTTTTATCTATATCCTTTATTATACGGATGTCTATTCATTCCTTCCTGTGTTATAATTTAAGACCTTTACCATGATGATATGTTTGATTTGTCAGATTTCTTAAAAGGGGGAACAAAATACCCATGGTAGAACTTGTAGATACTAACTATGGAACACAGACTAAAGGAAGGACAATTTAGAGACTGTTCCACCTGGAAGTCCTTCTTATATTCAGTCATTAAATCTAGACACTATTGTGGATGCCAGCAAGTGCTGGATGACTGGAGCCTGAAATAGCTGTCTTCTGAGAGGCTCTGACAGTGCCCCACTAATACAGAAGTAGAGGCTCACAGCCATCCATTGGACTGAGTACAGGGTCCCCAGTTAAGGAGCTAGAGAAAGGATCCAAGGAGCTGAAGGGTTTGCAAGCCCTTAGGAGGAACAATTTGAACTAACTAGTACCCTCAGAGCTCCCAGGGACTAAACCACCAACCAAAGAGTAAACATGGTGAGACTAATGGCTCCAGCAGCCTATGTATAGCAGAGGATGGCCCTGTGAAGGTTCTATGCCCCAGTGTAGGGGAATGCCAGCGTCAGTAAGCAGGAGCAGGTGGGGTAATGAGCAGGGGGAGGAAGGAGGGAACAGGGGTTTGTTTTAGTTTTTGTTTTTTTATTTTATTTTATTTTATTTCTTTTTTCTTTTGGAGGGCAACCTGAGAAAGGAGATGTTGTAAATAAAGAAAACATTTAATAAAAAAAAGAAAAAAGAAGAAAAAAAGATACATTACTCTATGGGTATAATAATAAGTCATTAGGAGTTGGTTTAACACTGTATCTATTTACCCAAATAATTTGAGTAGGTTTTCTCCTAGTTTCCATAACATGTCAAGTCATAGGTCTTGGCCCAACAATAAGGCCAATAATGGGTTTTATCTTATGACATGAGACTTGCGTCTAAACAGAAAATGGTTGGTCATGCTCACCATGTTCCTGCCACTGTTGCACCAGTGATCATGTCTTTCCAGGACAGTTGTCATTACTAGTTTGTTTATTGTTGCTTGTTTGAGACATAGTCTCACTCTATAGTCCTGGTTAGCCTCCTTAAGGTTCACTATTTGTCCAGGCTGGCTTAACATTCATGGCAATCTGCCAGCCTTAGATTCTCCAATTTTGAGATTACATTTATGAGTCACTATGCCTTGCTATGGTCAATAATCATCATTTTATTGATCATTTACAGAAAATATTTTTCATTGGTTCATTCATACAAAGCTTAGAAAAAATTATTTTCAACCTAAATGACATTTTAGTGCCAATTATAGCCAAAATTTTTGTGAGTACATCTTTTATTCTTTAAAATAAATCAAAGTGTGTTAAGAACTAAATTAACAAACATGTAGTGATAGATGACCATTTCCCACAGTTAATAGTAAAGTTTAATGTTTCTGACTCTTTCATTAGCCTTAATTTATTTTTTGCATTACACTACGATAAATTTCTAGAAGCCTTAGACATATTGCTTATTTAGATTTATAATAATTATGTTTGAAATATAACCTTCAAATGTACATTATCATGAGTTCATGATGGTCTAAAAGAAACATTTCACCCACTAAATAGAATATTTCATTTTTCAATATTTTGAGAAGGTTCTTACTACATGCTTTTAATTCAAGATCCTCCTATCTTACTGAAACCCTTCAAGTAAATAAATATCTCTTTTACATCATTAAAATTTAATAGAAAATTAATAGAGCTGTGAAAGAGTTAATTTTACTTCATAGGAAGAAGACGAATGGTTCTGATAGTTTATTGTGACCTTTGGACACTTGAACAAACATCACCTTTCTGAAGAGAGGATGTTTAAACTAAAGACATTTAAATTATTTACTCTACCTTGAGTACATTCAGGCATCCCCAGTAAGTGCTGCGTTTAGGGACTAGGGACTGCAATTCCTGACCTCAAATATTCAAAGATTATTTAATGAAGAAAACTATTCTAATTCATTTGGATAATAATAGCCTCAGTCACCTGTCCCTCCAAGTTAGGCAACCTTAAAAGCCACAGGGGAGCGAGGCTGAAATTGCATGCTTAGTGACTTTAAGATACAGGACTGCTGTCACTGGGTTTATCCTCCCTGTGCATTACCAGGCTGATGTTAGAGTTATGGTGGCCTCAGCCTGGGAAAATTTAATCTGAGCTACATTGGTTTTTTTTATTGCTGTGTAAAAATAACTCCAAAATTCATAGGCTTATCACTAAGTAATTATAACCAAACTTAAAGGACATCCTAAAAAAACAAAAGCTTTGAAAGTAGAAGACAGAACAGTTGGAAAGAAGAAGAGGATCAATGTGAGAATGGCAAGAGGGAGTGATGGGGGTAAATATGTTCAACACATATAATATGTGTGTGTTATATTATGTATTATATGTGTGTGTGTGTGTGTGCACGCTATGTGTTCAGTACATAATATTATGTACACACATACACGTATGTGTAATATAGATAGCCTAAAGTATAGAAACAATAAGTGCTTATTACCTTACATAACTTTTAAACCTGAGAATTCAAGAAGAGCTTAGCTGGGGTGTTCAAGGTTAGTGATTTGCACAAGTCAAGATGCAAGCAAGAGCTGAAGTAATCTGAGGGCTTGACTGAAGCCAAGCAGTTACTTTCTAGAACATGGCAACTGCTTCATGTAGCTGCGAAGGACCTGCAAACTTTACCTCAAGCCTGCTTGAGGACTTTCAGGACCCTGTGTTGGTGCTTCCCTGAGCAGGGGTGACATATGACAAGACAAAGCAGAGGTTAAAGGCGACTTTTATGGCCAAGCTTCAGGAGCCATGACTATCATCCCTTGAACACAGCATTGTTTAAATAGGTCACTTTTTTCAGGGTGAGAATGAAGCACATGAGTGCTCAGATTCAAGCAGGAGAGGGCATGGGGGGCCATCTGAGAAGATGACGACTATGCGGTGTAGTAATTCTTGTAGACTGTCAATGAAATTGGCCTTGGCGAATTAAATTTTGTGTGTTCCTTCAAGGCTTCCAAATCCCACTGCTCTCACCTTTGCCCTCTCGTTCTCACATCTCTGCCTGATGCCTTTTCTATTCCCAATTCATATCCTTATTTAGTACTAATTTCATTGCTTTTTGCTGCATTTAAGATTACAAGCATTCAGTAGTAAACATTATTTTTAACTCCTTTATCCAACATATATATTTTAGTTCATGGCTAACATGCAAATATTGTTATATCCATGAGCAAAGAAGTCAGAGATTAACTCCTGTCATCTTCTCTCAAGAGCAACAGGGTGTCCGCTGAATTTCCCTAACCATTTTAGAAAGACAGCAATCATTGTTGATAGGCTTAGTGTCTTAATCCAGTATTTGAAATATTTTGACATTTATATTTGTAATTAGATTTAAAATATCTTTCTATGGGAATATTTTTGTTTTATTTTGTTTTTATCCCTCTTATTTAATTTTTAAAGCTTTCATATTAAAATTGTTTGGGCCGATAAATCTTTCTTTAATATCGTAGTGGTCAGCCATGAAGAGGTAAGTGAAAAGTAATGATACCATCTAGTTGATGATCCAAATGATTGATTGAACCCAATCATTTAACACTTTTATAAAGTCAATATCAGGGAAAGAAACGGTACTCTTATTATGGTAAACTGTATTTGTACCGTCAGCATTCAGTGATTTATTACAAACCTGTGGCTAGGATTAGGATATTATAAATGGGGAAAAATGGAAGGCTCATTAATTTTTTATGCCCACAGGTAGAAGACATGCAGTGGGCTAATAGAGAGCACACGCACCCAGCATCTGTCTGCAGCCTGCCGTGCAAGCCTGGGGAGAGGAAGAAAACTGTGAAAGGGGTCCCTTGCTGCTGGCACTGTGAACGCTGCGAGGGTTATAACTACCAGGTGGATGAACTGTCCTGTGAACTCTGCCCTTTGGATCAGAGACCAAACATCAACCGCACAGGCTGCCAGAGAATCCCCATCATCAAGTTGGAGTGGCATTCACCCTGGGCCGTGGTACCTGTGTTCATAGCAATACTGGGAATCATTGCCACCACCTTTGTGATTGTGACCTTTGTCCGCTATAATGACACACCTATCGTGAGAGCTTCTGGAAGGGAACTTAGTTATGTGCTTCTTACGGGGATTTTTCTCTGTTACTCGATCACCTTTTTGATGATTGCGGCACCTGACACAATCATCTGCTCCTTCCGACGGATCTTCCTGGGACTTGGTATGTGTTTCAGCTATGCAGCACTTTTGACCAAAACAAACCGAATCCACCGAATATTTGAGCAAGGGAAGAAATCTGTCACAGCACCTAAGTTTATCAGCCCAGCATCTCAGCTCGTGATCACCTTCAGCCTCATCTCCGTACAGCTCCTTGGAGTGTTTGTGTGGTTTGTTGTGGATCCACCCCACACCATCATTGACTATGGAGAACAGCGAACACTGGATCCCGAGAATGCCAGGGGAGTGCTCAAGTGTGACATTTCCGATCTGTCACTCATTTGTTCACTGGGATACAGTATCCTCCTGATGGTCACGTGTACTGTTTATGCCATTAAAACCAGAGGGGTCCCAGAGACGTTCAATGAAGCCAAACCTATTGGATTTACCATGTACACCACGTGCATCATTTGGTTAGCTTTCATCCCCATCTTTTTTGGTACAGCCCAGTCAGCAGAAAAGGTAAGCAGCAGGAGAACCATTTGACATCTTTTCCCTGGATTTATTTCAATTTAATTTATTTGAGAATTATTTTAACTACTAATAATTCATTTATAATCTTTCAAGATACTTCAGTATGTATTATTAGTGTGTGTGTCTGTGTATCACATTGAGTGTATATGGCCTATGAATGATTCCCTTCCCCCCACCACCAGTAACACAATTGCATGCTCTTTGGCAAGGTTGAAGATTGACAGACTTCACATCATTTTCTGGGTCTCTTTCACAAGCCCTGTTATCTACAATGTAGCTGTTGTTTTTCAAATGTTAATTAAAAGACAGAGGCAGAAAGGGCAGATGGGCTCACAGGGGTGAGCTGTCCCAGAGAGATCCCACTGCAAAGCAAATGACATCTTTTCTGTTCTGTGCAAACTCTGGGAAAAAGCCATCGTTGACAATTATGATTTCAAGCATAGACGCAGAATTTATAGTATTGCCGCCAAATCCTAAAGACACTGAAATGTGTTAATACACTCAAAACCACTTACCACATCTTCCCAGGCCCAATTCCTATTAATTTTACATTTACAAATGTTTATGATGGATAATTAAGATAGCAAAAAGGTTGTTTATATTTGTAGGTGAAGATCAATGGGTCCCTTTAAAGTAATTGCCTTTGTCATTAATATTCAGTTCACACTTTCCTACATAAAATGCAGATAGTAAAGGAAGTCTTCAGATGAGATGTGGTATTTGCTGATGTAGATACATTCAGTTCCACACAGGAGGAAGCTGAGAACTAAGGATAACTCTGAGTTCACAGGTTGGGAGTTGGGATGGAAGAGCTTTTAGCAAACAAGGTGATGTTATATTTCTATAAGGATAATCCTTCAGCCTCAATGTGTGTGTAAGACAGATCTCTCAAAGAGAAGACTTAAACATCTGCCTACCTTCCTTCATTAGAAAAACATCAGCTATCATGGGAAATTATATTCCTGAGGCTATAAAGATCCAGGAGAGATTCTGAATAACTTAAAATCTCAACAGAGTTCCATTGGAGTGTCCTCCATGTGGGACAGTGAGTGAGCTTATTGGGTTGATCCCCCAGTCATCACTGGATCAATGTGGTCTTCAACAATGTTTGGAAGGGGAAAAAAAGAACTTTAGAGAATTCTGATGATTAGCATGAACTTGTCATGGCTTGGTGATCCCTAGAACTATCTTGATGTCCCGGCTTTGTGGAAGCCACAGACATTTGATGTGGGACCAAGCATGAAGAGGGGAGTTAAAAGTAAGACAATTATAGGTAGACCCTTAGTAATGAAAGGATGTATTTTAGTATAGAAAGATAGAAATATATTAGAATTAAACTTATATCTGGGGAAAGAATGTATGAACTGGAAAATAACTATATCAAAGCCCAGCGTTTAATTTGATTTGTTGGTTTAAGCTAGAAAATAATATATCTTCAGAATTTGAAAGTGGCCAAATATATACATAACTAGGAACAACTATGTAAGCAGTTGTTATATTCATCTGGTGTTGAAACATTTTCTTGTCTATTGTGATACCTACAGAAGGCTATCACAATAATGTCTTCTCTTCTTCTGGTGAACAAGTATCTGAAACAGAGGATATCTTCTGTCCAGTCTAACTTGTTATTCTTCCTCTTCTCTTACATTTTCAACAGTAGAATTGTTATTGGGGAATGTTTGTTTGTTTGTTTTTTTGTTTTTGAGAATTCAGTGCTTCAATCTTAAAATAAATAAAATTGTCATCCTGTATCAAGGTGCTTAACAACATCACAGTACTTCAAATTTGAGTTCTTAGTGGGACTTTAAAGTTATTAAAGTGTTCTCTCCCAGAGAGGAGCTCATGATTTTCTACCATAACTGAGGAGCTATTGTCAGTTGACAGCTGCTAGGGAAGGAGAAGTCTTTCTTCTTTGGGGATGTGGTACTCATATAGACTGCCCATGCTCCAGTGGGAAACTCCCACATCCATTTACATATTGGCAGCATGAGATGAGTTAGTGTTGTTTGTTTGTTTGTTTAAAAATAAAGGGAAACAAATTGGGAAAGGCATTTTCCTTGGGTGAGGGACCTAAGGAAGAATAGGAGGGAAAATGACATCATAGATATTATCATATTACATCGTATACATACATAACACTCTTAAAGAATAAGTTTTAAAAATGAAATATTTTCTTCCTGAACAGTAAGACTCAGTGTTTGTAACTGTCTCCTAAAGAACAGCAATAGATAAAGATTTGAAGGTGAAATGAAGATAGAAATACCAGGGAATAGAGGCTGCCTGCTGTGATGCTGAGCCTGTGAGAGGTGTATATCTATTTTAAAATCTCAAGTTATATTTGCTTTTATGAGTATGGACATATCCATGCCTTTAGAGATATGGTTGAATGTGGTTAGCCAATTTCTGTTTTTCTTTCTTAGCTTTGTGGAATAAAAGTGTATTTTAATAACAAATTGTAAAACAAATACAAAATATGCTAACTGGAATTTATTTTATATTTATGATGTGATTAAATGTGAGACAGTCTGAAGAACTCAATAATAAGTAATAACTGTTGGGATTTTGAAAATGTTATAGAGATGTATCATTTAGTCTCTGGGTTGTAGAATTTAGACTGTCACTGCAGCAAGAGCTATTGGATCATAAATAGTCTTTGCCACTGAGGTACTTTATATAATAGAATTATGTGCTGTCCTAAAAGTTACCTTAAAATTTACTGTCTGCTTTTCTTTCAAAGTATCTTTTGTTATTCATGATAATAGATAAAATGCTTGAGAGTGTTTTAACATTATTAAAGCTATTGGCATGGATATTAAAAATGAACTAAACATTTCTGTCTCTAAAATAAGTCTTTAAACAAGTTTATTGACTTGGCAGGAGGAAGAGCTGATCACTCCTTCATTTTCATTTATAATGCTCACCCAATTAGCCCAGGTTATCAACTTGAAGCATTTACAACAGCTAGGCAACACACACATCCATTAATTCAGCAGCTCCTTATTGAGTATCAAGTCTGGCATTGTGCTAATTATTGAACCCATGTCAGTCTGCCTCTCCCCGAGTCCTTGTAAGGATCAGTTTGGCTTTCAGCCCATGTGTTCTTAATGCCTGCCAGGCCAGCAAGATGCCAGACTCAAGGGCAAGGAAGAGGGTGAGGGGTCATATTTGAGATGAGAAAGCAGATAACTATGCATCCTATATCTATGCATTTAGTAACACCGAATTTCTAACCGAGAAAACAGCAGGAGGAACAATTTTCTCCCAATGTATATATCATCATACTGTCTGAGAGTAGTGTCTGTGGCAGGAAAATTGTTGAACCATGCAGCTCTCTCTGAAGTTACAAGAAGTAAGAAACAAAGTACAGATAGGTGAGTGATCTGCATAGATGTTTCTCAATCATTTTTATATAATCATGTTCTCAGTTATACAAAGAGCATTTGGAGAAGAACCATAAAGACCGAGAACTCTTTGAGATACATCATGCCTGCTTTCAGTGCCAAACACCGTTTACATTCTCCATCTGGTTTTCCTTACATTTGTAATTATATAATTTGCTCATACTTCTGAATTCTGCTAAACATTGGACACACTTTTCTTTCCTTTTCCTTATGGAGAATCAGTATAAAGAAATATAGATTTACTGATGCATTCCATAGGTATAAACAAACTCACATAATTGTTCCAAAAAGATAAAATTATGTTTAAAATCATTAACTTTTAGTCAGGGAAAAAAATGATTGTTAGTGGTAGTTTGAGGCTGATAGGGTGGCAGAAATATCTTTCCTAATTGGGTTTATAAATTTCAGATAACCAGACAATCGTTATGACACTGCCAGACATCAAGGAGTACAGTGTTTCAACTACAGTATTAGATGGAAAAACAAAAAAAGAAAGCAATGTTAGAATAAAAAATATATAAGAATAAAAAAATATAAGGCTGAAAGTTAATATCTTAGTTAAGGATTCTACTGCTTCTGACGAAGCGCTACAACCAAAAGCAAGTTGGGGAGGAAAGGGTTAATTCAGCTTACACTTCCATATTGCTGGTAATCACCAGAGGAAGTCAGAACAGGAACTCAAACAAAGCAAGAACTTGAACTGATGTAGGAAAGGACTGGTTACTGGTTTTCTCCCTATGACTTGCTCAACCTGCTTTATATAGAACTCAGGACCACCAGGTCAAGGATGGCACCACCCATAATAAGCTTGGCCCTCTGCTATCATCAGTAATAGAATTGAGAAAATGTCCTACAGGCTTGTCTGCAGCCCAATCTTATGGAGGCATTTTGTTAATTGAGGCATCTTCCTCTCAGGTGACTTTAGCTCATGTCCCGTTGACACAAAAATACCTAGCACGGTTAGTAAAACAAACAAATGAACAAACAATCACCCACAACTGCCGAACAAAATGTCCTAAAAGTCAAATTAGTGCATCTGAACCAACTTTTCTACCCTTGCCATGCACAACTTCTGCCTCATAACTCAAGTTGAAGACCTAGCATCATTTTCATCCCTGTCATCTAGTGACTCAATTTTCATTTTCTTTTCCTATTTGTAAATGCAGTCCTATGTAAACTTGTAGACTGTACAGTCTATCTATTAGATATATTTATCTGAATACACACATTCCCATATAGAGTTTTTCATATATTATATTCTCAATAAGTGGCTGTTAAATGAGTGGATATTGTATCTTATACAATAATGAAAATATAATAATATAAATACTTGCTTAGGATTTATTAGTTAGTGAATAATTTGAGTCATTTATATATTTCTTTCTGTGATCATCATTACACCTTTTGTTAGATTTTTTGCCAATCAAATGGTTGGACACATATATTTCTCAAAAAGAATTTGTTACTTCCTGGAGGGTGCCACACAGGAGAAATTGCAGTGGGTAAGGTTCTTGGAGATGGCCCACTATTTTGCATGACCCCAATGGGTGAACCTTGCAAAGGCATGGCCCCAGAGACTTTGTCACAGGGATTGCTTTTTGCTGATGATATGCCTTCTCATGTTAGTCATAGATGTATTCCTCATATATCTGACATGGAGTGATTGGCAAAAAAAGACCTTTCTGCCTAAAGTCTATTGTGATTGATTCCTTGGTATTTGCCTGTTGGGCAAATTTCCAAGAGATCAACATTAAGATGAACTTTCCTAAAATAATGCTGCTTAGATGAATTACTGATTTTATAGAATTCTTTATTTGATTCAAATAATTTTAGGAAGTTAGAATAATTGATAGATTAAAGAGATGGGTTTGGTTGTTTTTACAGACAAGTATAATAAAGTTAGAATCAAAGATAAATCTTACCCCCTCCTCATAGATTAAAAAGTAAAGGCTGAATGAAGAGGAATACAATGAGCTTTCATATATCACAAACATGTAGATTGCACTAGGAAGAGAAATAGGCTTGCAACAGAGTTAGGACCAAGGAAAAACATTCATTCTAGGTCAGGTCTAAGGATGAGGCCACAGGTGTGCATCATGATAAAACAAGGCCATGGACATATAAAATTATTGCTCTGAGCTTACAATGAGCTTATAGAGTGAAACACAGATAAAGCAATAGCTTTGAACTCATTATCAGCAATCCTGCTGTCACTCCCTCGTATGCAACATTTTTTCTGTGAGGTAATTTTTTTATTACCTAGAGAACTTTGTCTTAGGGGATATAAATGGGCTGAAGGAAAACATAAAATTATTAGAGCCTTCTTGTTAGAGCTTTACTCTATCCATATCAAATATATATCTATATACATATATATCTCTGTCTGCATCTATGTATGTAATATATGAATGTATGTATGTGTGAAATTGTTGGAAATTGCTTGTTGGGACTTCCTTATTAGAACCTGCCTTGCTTCATCTCCTAAGTTCAGAGTGTCTTGTCAGTCACAGAGAGTACCAGCCCTAGATGAGTAAGTTTTGCTTCTGTTAGCACTACCTGCCCCGACCTGCGGGGCATTCAGCAGGGACTCAGGGCAGGGGAGAGAGACTGACAGGGAAAAGAGACATGAAGAATGAGAGCAAGACAGTTGTCTGATCAAGCTCTGAAAAACTTTACTTCAGGGATGGCAATATAAGTGTAAACAAGAGGAAGCGTCAAGGAGAGGGGAAGAGCCCCCGGGGCTTTCTGAAGGCCAGGTGGCAATCTTCAATCTCTGGAACCAGCGGTCACAGTGTCCTCCACACCCACAAATATTCTTACTGTTAGACTACATAAGTTCTCTCAGGGCTGTATGTGTAAGCCAGTAATTTTCCACAAGGCCATGGTTAAGGCTATGGCTCCCAGCAACTACCAATGCTGACCCTGTAAATCATCTGCAGTTCTTAGCGAGGTGGTATAGGGTAGGGGCAGCAGCAAGGTGGTATAGGGTAGGGGCAGCAGCAAGGTGGTATAGGGTAGGGGTTGGCACCAAACCCAATTGCCAATACCACACCTTGCTACCTTCCTCTGTTTACCCTGGATGTTGAAGAAGCTGGCCTTCCACAAATTTCACTTACATGTAAAATAAGGCTATTAAATATTTAAACCAAAAGATTATAAAGAAATGATAGTAGTTGTACTTCTTCCTGTGTAAAATTCACAAGCAAAGGAGAAGCACTATAGAGAGGCTACTTTGGGGCACTTTGCCTCTTCCTTCTGTTTTCCACGTGTCTGTCTCCCTGTGTAGAGTAAGAAGAGTGTGAGGGTAAGAAAATGCCTAGCTGCAGTGACTATAAGGAAGTGCACAAGCTGGAAAATCAATGCCACAAATTAATCTCTGGATATGCCAAGTGATCTGAGAATATATAAGCAAGAGGTCTTACCCCCCACTGATAGGAGTAACAAAACAGTCACATTCCATCTTTGCTGAAACTAAATCTTAACCCAGAGTTCATTTAAGTTTACATATTCTGGGAAAAGATAGGGTGGTGGTTTACTTTAAAAAAAATGTTCTTGTTTCATTATTTTTTAAACTAATACATACCTTATCCTAATACCGTATCCTAGTGTTTTAGAGTTCTACAAGTGTGAGTCAGGAAAAGCACTTAGCACACAGTGAGCAGTGCAGCAATGCTGGGCTTCAGCATCATTAAGGTGTCATCCATGGAGACAGCGAATAAAACTTATTGGTTTTTCTTACCCTTGTATTCTATAAACATATAGCATAATGACAAGTCTGAAATAGTCTTAAAATATTTTTTAATGACTAAAGTATTAAAATAAATGGAAGTCAAGGATCCTAATCGATTTATGCAAACAATCTCAATTTCTTTCTTTCCTTTTTTTTTTAAAGATTTATTTATTTATTTTATATGAGTACACTGAAGCTATCTTCAGACACACCACAAGAGGGCATCGGATCCGATTATAGATGGTTGTGAGCCACCATGTGGCTGCTGGGATTTGAACTCAGGACCTCTGGAAGAGCCGTCAGTGCTCTTAACTGCTGAGCCATCTCTCCAGCCCCAATCTCAATTTCTTTAGCCATTTATCCATAAACCAAAAGTGTTTTGTGAAACATATGCTTCTGAGTATAGTTATTTAAATACATCAGTGAAAAAGGGATATGAGAGAGACATCAATCTGTATCGGGAAGAAGATGTTCCTGAGCCAATGTGTAACTAGCTTCAAATATTTAGCAGAAAATTGTGGATGAAAGCTCAGTGCCAAAAAATTGCGGTTGCCAAAATGTTTGTGTGGCAGTTGGAAATGGGGACGGTTTTAAGTGTTGTGAGAGAGATCTCTCTGAGTAGTAATAAAATACCTGCTCTATAGAAGAGTCCACATAGGGAAAGAGCTTACAGCATCGGGATTACCAGTGTCTGCAAAGCCTGGATGTCAATGGAAAAAGCTGCAGGATAGACTTCTCTGACAAGAGGTCCTTAGAGCCACATGTGTCCTTTAGACGGAAGAGGGTGGATGGACATAAGGAAGAATGTATGTTCTGCATGTCTGCACCTGGAACTTACTCTGTAGACCAGGCTGGCCTCGAACTCAGAAATCTGCCTGCCTCTGCCTCCCAAGTGCTGGGATTAAAGGCGTGCGCCACCACTGCCTGGTGTGAGTGTGTTTTCCTTGCCACCTGTGCTCATTTGAAGTGGTTCCCTTTGGAGAATTTAGTGATATCTCACATAGCACTATTTCATGTAGTGTGGTAGGTCTCTTTCCTAGATGACACCAATTACACCAAGATGTATTAATTTATCCTAGAAGAGGAGAAGCAAATGACAGCAGAAAGCTAAAAGAAACTATTTACTTGATCTTACTTTTCCAGGTAAATAAAATGATATGCATGTGAACATTTAGAAGAGAAAAAAAAATGAATTTCTTAGAAACACATAGGCATGCCTAGGAAGGAGCTTGATTCTGCCTTGTCTTGAGTTTTTTTGTTTGATTGTTTATGGTTGTATAGATATTATAGCTACAGAAAAATATAACTTTACATTACATACTTAGTGTAATTCTCCTGGAGATTTTTATCTTATTTGACATCAAAAAGGGATATTTGTTCAACAAACATGTTTAGGTTCCATAGTGTCATGTTTGGGATTCTATGGGAAACTATGGTACTAGATCTATTTATTATAAACATTTGGTTTTTATAGGTTGTGGTACTTTCTCAGACTTTTCTTGTAAGCTAAACAGTGCCCAGTTTGCAATGCCCAAATTACAGTGTCTTCATGAGCTAGACCATTACAGACTTACCTGGGAAGGTCAAAATCACAGTTATTGATATGAGCAAAGTTACGTGATTCTAGATTTAATTAATATTATGTTTTCAGAATAAATAGACTATGGCTTTCTTTCAGAATATTTAGAAATTTGTCATTTTAAAAGATGTATTTTTATTTCTATTGATAAAGTGTTAATGATACCTAAACCCTTAATATTAGGGAATGTAGTAACATGTTTACTTATTGTAAATTCAAGTTGCCTTTTCCATGGTTCAGAAGAGACTTGTGTCTTATGGAAGCATACACAATGCCAGAAAGAGCAGATGACAAGCAAATAGTTCCTTTGGGCTAAAAGCACAATACAATATTATGTAGTGAAATTAAAAATATATGTAATGGAGTATCATATAGATTAATATCACTCACCTTTAAATTGTGAAAAATATTTAATCAAGTGTTAATATAAATTCCACCTATGCAAAATATATGTAAATCAAATATATGCAAATATTTAAATGAATGAATGAAAACAAAAACTCAACATTCTTCTCCTTCTGCACCTTATATAAACCAAGACTGCTTATCATCAAGGAATTCATACAGTATTTCCCACTGAAAAATCAGCCAACAACCTGAAGATGCTATGGTTATGCTCAGATAAATATTCAAAGGGATTCATTTCAGAATAGTGACCCCTAAATTCTGCTTTCTGTTCTAACCTCAGTGTAAGGAGAGGGATTATTCAAATTATATACTTTTGAAGAATAAAGCATTTTTGGCAGATGTGATCTTCTGTGGGTAAAGGGCAGAGAAAGAGAAGGATGTATAGTACTTTTATATCAGACATAGATGGAGTGTGGTATGGAAAGCATAACTGTTGGGCTCTATTTGGCCCTGGTTTGGGCCTTGAGGACAAACCTGAGGCTGGCTCGAGTTTTGTAAACTGTCTCAGTCAGTTCTGTACTGGAGTGACTCAGCACAACCTGCTTAAGCCTGCCTTTGCCTAGCTCCTGCTGACTTAGAGTAACTGTAACTGTTGGTTCCATTAGTCAATCCATACCCATCTCCCTATGTCATCTCACCTCAGCAGAAAACTCCGCCTCCTCTCTCAGTCCTTTATAAAGAAAAGATTGATACAATAAAATGAGTTCCTGCTTGGACAGACTCCCGGCTCCGGGTGATTATTCTCCAGAGGCAGGAGATCCAAGCCACAACACTCACAATCCGGCTCAGCCCCGAGAGAGAGGCTCAGCTGGACCGGGTTCTCTCCCTCTCTTGCCTGGTTCGAGCCTGCCCAGCACATAACTACTCTAGAGATGACTCATTTTGCAATGGCTAGAATGTATTCCTCCTTTTATAAGTACCAGTTCTTGCTTGATAATGCCCTTACCTTTCAAAAATATGTCAGTCAGTGTCTTAGGGTTTTACTGCTGTAAACAGAGACCACGACCAAGGCAACTCTTATAAGGATGACATTTAATTGGGGCTGGCTTCCAGGTTCAGAGGTTCAGTCCATTATCATCAAGGCAGGTGCATGGCAGCATGCAGGCAGATGTAGAGCTGAAGGAGCTGAGCATTCCACCTCTTGTTCTGAAGGGAGATAGTGAAAGACTGACTTCCAAGTAGTTAGGATGAGGTTCTCAAAGCCCACGCCCACAGTAATCACCCACTGCAACAAGGCTACACCTCCTAATAGTGCCACTCCCTGGGCCTAGCATATACAAACCATCATAGTCTGGAAAAATCACAAGTCCACATCCATCCATCCTGAGCAAAGAAAAAGACCTCTATTGGTAATCTTTCTCAATTAGCCTGGCCTAGCAATCATAATTATATATCAATAGTCATGGCTTATTGAGATTGAAGAAAACCAATAGTACAATTATGCAAGACTGCAACACAAATCAAAAAGAATAACTAATTCCAAAGGAGAAAAATCACGGAAGTAGTTTAGAATATATTTGAATTTTAACATTCAGAATTCTCAGACAGAACCTAGAGGATAATGGATATTTACCCATATGTCTCGCTACAGGATACCTAAAGTAGAAAAAGAAAAATCCTAGACATGGGAAACTGAAACAAATGTGTAGGAGAAATAGTCTTGTGCCTGTTCTTAACAAATGTCTGGGATTCCACTAATGTCCCACCAAGCTCAAGCTAAAATGGCAGTATTTTGATAATTATGCTTACCTTTTCTCTGCACATCTAATTATGCTTTTTGAATGAGTCTCAAGTAAATAATATTGAGCAGCTATTAAAAGCAATCACTGTTGATAATATCCTTATATTATTAAAAGGAACCTGGAGACAAAATATAGAATAGAAATTTATTTACTTGAATGAAGTTAAACTTCATTAATTCTGTATTCCATAAATTGTTGTATAACTTAAAAATTGAAGTAGTCTTACTGTGTGTTGGTGCATACTTAAGAAACAGAGTCAGGCAGATCTCAAAGAGTTCCAAGCCAGCCTGGATTATATAGGCCAGCCAGAGCTACATAGTAAGAGCTTGCTACAAAAAAAAAAAACAAAAACAAAAACAAAAAAAAAACAAAAACAAAAAACAAAAAAACAAAAACAAACAAACAAACAAACAAACAAAAAACCCAAAAAACTACACACACACACACACACACACACACACACACACACACACACACACACAAACCCAAAGAATGAGAATAGGAAATGTGTAAGGGAAATACAAGGAGCAGTGTATGTCAATTCCTATCGCCCACCTTATCTGTTAATAGATACATAATTGTACTATCTATAAAAGCAAAATGAAAAATGAAAGATTATTCAAGATTATCAGTTTCATAGAATGATGAAAGATGGGTAATGGAATGTTTTCATTTGTTTGATTAATTTGATTGCTTAACCCATGTGCTACAACACTAATTGGATGCAGTAGGAACTAAATGAATATCTAAATAATCTTTTGTAAAGCAATATGAAAATGCACTCTCATACTAGGATACTTTAATGTTTACTATGCTTTACGAATCTTATAGATACATGTATACACAAAGCATTTTGAATTATGTTAGCTGACAACTGGTGACTGCACTCTGCCACAAATAATTGCTAAATATTTTGCATGTGCATGTACCTTTGCTCTGTTGCCTGGTTTTAATAAAATGAAGAAATGATTAAGGATCTGTTATTAGGTTTCTTAGCATCAAGACTTGGTGAACTTGAAGCAGGCAGGTATCTTATACAATGTAGAGTCAATTTTAGAAATTGTGAGGCCAGAGATGGTAGAGGGAAGTAAATACTATGTCCTTTAGAGAAATGAAGCAAGTTGCATGAAAAAAGGCAAACTTAAAGCACATGTGGGGATGTGGTGAGAACAATAGATGGACATTACCTCCTGGATGGTGGCAATACTAGATTTAAATATTCAGGAAAGGAAAGGGCAGATATTGCTTGCAAAAGCTGTAAGTGAGAAACTGCTCAGTTTGGAATAGTCACAAGAGGGCTGGATGATTATATGGTCCTATTTACTCTGCTAATAGTACACCATTTACTTTGAAAAGGTATTTCCCAGTGTGGGCAATAGGTTACATGATTATTTGTAAGGTACGGGTAGCCAGTAGTTCAGAGCCATACCGTGGAAACAGTTCTGCCAAGTTTGTATGTTATTTACCAGGGGTTTGAGTATATATAAATCTCTCAGAGCATGAAGATAGTCTCACTATAAGTATGTTAAGATTTCTCCAACCTTGATGAATTGTATGAATTGTAACACACAAGGATAAGAAAAAGTAAAATATGTTTATTGAAGAAGTGCAGGCAAGATACGTTTGGACATATTTCCGAGTGGATTGGACACAGAAGACTAAACAGGGTCTGGTTCTTTCAGTGTACAGGCTGTTGAACTACATTCGATAGCAAAGCTTATCTGGGCCAGAAGCAGGGGTTATATCTAGCTCTGCTTCAGAAGGAGCTGAGGTTTCCCTTTGGTCTTGGCTAAGATAAGGAAAACAATTCGCTTTGCAGGGAGATAGAAACCAAAGCCTCACTTATAGTAGGCAAATGCTACCTTTGAACTACGTCTCAAGCCCTTTAAATTTTTTTCTTGTTATTATGCTGGGAAGCAGTCCTTTTCAATTTCTGACTACTGCATCTAGCCAAGAATGGAGAGGCATATTTGAGGTTATAACATGGAAACGGGGTAAAAACAGCTTTCATGAATAAAAGCCAAGATAAGCTTCAGGAAGAATACCATTTGCTTTGTGATTTTGAGTAAACAAAACTATGAAATAATGAAATAAATGTTAAACTGTCTTTAAGTTTACTTATTGTTGGTATTGGGGGTCATGTTGAGGTCAGAAGACAACTGGTATGAATTGGTTCTCACTTTCCACCATGAAGGTTTCAGGGATTAAAGTTAGGTCTATAGACTTGATAGCAAGTGCTCTTATGTACCAAGACATCTTGCTTGTCCTTGAAAAAAATCTTAACAGTTGAAATATGGGGCCTGTGTAGGTTCAAGCCAGACTTCACGCCAGTGCTGAGAGGAAGAATGGGACAGGAGTTTACATCTATAACCAAGAAGCTACCTCGAAAAGACAATAGATCACAAAGGAAAACTTAGTTTTCTCCTATGGAGTTTCACTGGGTAAATATCCACTCCCATAAGTAGATGGCTAATACAAAATTAACTCAGTGGCATTTTCGTAGATTCTGTTTTCCTCATATTGTTTTATTTTCTTATCTTTTATAGGTTCTTTGCTTGTATATTGAGGTTGTAGGTTTTTTGTTTTGTTTTGTTTTGTTTTTTAATATGGGTTTGGTATGTGTGTGCATGTGTGTGTGTTTGTGTATGTTTCTTGTCCTTTTTCTTTTGACACTGGTTATTTGTTAATTTTATTTCTGTCTATTTCTAAAGAGAAAAATAATTCAGCCATGGAGTTAGATGACTGGGTATGTTGGGATAATGTGGAAGGAGATGGGGAGGGGAAATTATGATTATATTATGTTCTATGAAAAGAAAACTTATTTACAATCAAAGCAAATTATTTCTTAATGGTAAATCAAATGTAAATAGATACTACTGTTTTATGAAAACTTGAATATTAAATGAGGTTGGGCAAATTTTAGGGTCATCTTGACTTTCTCTACTTGCCTTTGCCAAATTTAGACAATTTCTGTTTTTCTTTCCAGTGTTTTTATTTTTATATAATTTTGCCATCTTGTATATAAGTCTAGATTTCTTATTATCTTTTTAAAATTATTTTTTAAGAGTCACATAAATGATTCTTTAATGTAATATGAAAGAATTTGCCTTTTGGCAGAATTCTAAATTCTGTAAACAGATTAGTTCTAAACTAATATGTAAAATCAACCAATTATAGGTTTGCATTTTTATTGGCTTTAAACAAATTAGGTTACTGTCATTTTTATTGAATTAAAATATAATTACTTCTTTAATCCTCCCCCCAAAGCCTACCATACCCTCCCTATTCCTTTGAATTCATGACCTCTTATTCTTTAACTACTATATATATATATGTGTGTGTGTGTGTGTGTGTGTGTGTGTG
>NW_022196903.1:22348127-22352939 GCF_008632895.1 Mastomys coucha | reverse complement strand
TGTGTCTGTGTGTGTGTGTGTGTCTGTGTGTGTGTATGTGTGTATATAAGTATATAAATGTAACCTGTTGAGTCTTAGTATTGCTTATGTGAATAGCTAACTGTGGTGGTTTGTATATGCTTGGACAAGGAGTAACACTATTAGAAGGCGTGGCCTTGTTGGAGTAGGTGTGATACTGTGGGCGTGAGCTTAAGACCCTCATCCTAGCTGCCTGGAAGCAGTCTTCCACTAGGCCTTCAGATGAAGTTGTAGAATTCTAAGCTCCTCCCTGCACCATGCCTGCCTAGATGCTACCATGCTCCCACCTTGATGATAATGGACTGAATCTCTAAATCTGTAAGGTAGCTCCAGTTAAATGTTGTCCTTTATAAGACTTGCCTTGGTCATGGTGTCTGCTCACAGCAGTAAAATCCTGACTAAGACACTAACCATTTGGGTTTACATAATCATTTGGGTTGCTCATTTCTGGGGAATACTAATTCTTCCTCTCTCAATAGTTTTTAATTGTCTGTCACTCTTCATCTATAGGGTGGTACCCAGTGCAGCAATCCAGTCCTTTACTAGTGTTTACCAAACAACTTTATAATTTAAAAATTGCAGTGATTCTCACCACACACTCATATATACATGTACAATCAAGTAGACACATTCTCATACATTCCCCCACACAGAGCTTCAGTAGATTTCAGACTCTGAAGCAATTTTAACTGTTAGAGTTTTCTCTTGCCAGTTGTTTTCTCTCTAAAGTTTTTATCTGATTTGAGATGAACATAGTATTGAAAACTGTAAGCTTGTCATCAAAACTCTTTTTTTTTTAGATTTATTTTTATTATTATAAATAAGTACACTATAGTTGTATTCAGACACACCAGGAGGGGGCATCAGATCTCATTATGGGTGGTTGTGAGCTACCATGTGGTTGCTGGAATTTGAAATCAGGACCTTCGGAAGAGCAGTCAGTACTCTTACCCACTGAGCCATCTCACCAGACAATCATCAAAACTCTTAAAGTATTTAGTATATCAGTAAGGAATTTATCACCATAGCTCTGCTCTTTCTTTAAATTAACACTCACATAGGGTTAAAATGACAAATCAAGTATCTTTCTATTGAGCACTTGGTGATATTGGCTAATTATTGTTAAGAACTGACATTGACAAAGCACAAAATAAGTACAATTAGAAGGCAAAAATGTTCTCCAGATAGTGACAAGAGAAGCAGCTATAAGTAGAGGCAGTCAGCACCACATGACTACAGAGCACATTTCCAAAATGAGCCTTACTACTTGGTTTTCTACTTTGCTTATTATTTATCATCTTTATACACAGCACATGCATACATTTGTCTGGCGCCCTGGGTTTTATATCTTCCTCTTGTATAAATTCTGAGAAACCAAGCTGCTTTGAGTCTTCTTGCTTCTTTGTCTTCTCATCTTCCTTCTGTTCTACTTGCCCCTGATTCTGGCCTCTCTCCCGGTGTCCTTCCCTTGAAGTGCTCATCATTAGCATAGCTTCTCCTAGGCAGACTTGCTCAAGCCTGCTGCTCTGTGTTCCTGAGCTCTGTCCTTTCCGTGTTCAAAGAAAGGATCTGGAACAAAACAACACTAAAACCTGAAAGCAACACTTCAACCCAAATTGTGAAATTAGGCTATGGAAAACACAAAATCTATTGTACATAAAATAGTCACTACTGAACTAGATTCCTTTTATATGCCCCCAAAGTGATGAAATTCTTTACATATAAAGCCATTTCCGTTCATCTCTCAGAGATAGAAACCTCAAAGACACTCTAAGTCACTGTAGTGAATTTTGCAGAAAAGTTATAAATTTTTGAATTTGTATTGGAGGTTGAACTGTGGATAAACTTACTCTGTCCATGAGTTTGGGGACTTTTAGCTATGACTTTATATTTCTCCACTGTGTTTAATTTCTGTCTTATAACTTCTTTTCCAGTATGTGCTGTTCAGAGACTTATACTTGGCAGCTTATTTTGACTTCTCTTTTAATCCTGTTTTATTTCTGTTAATGAATTATGGGATTGTATTTTTCCCTCAATGTGCACTGCAGTCATATTCTTTCACTTACGTCCGTGGTCAAATCTCCAGCTCATCTCCTTGCTATGTTGAGGGCATACATGCCAATCTCCTGGGTTTCCCATTTGTCCTAGTTTCTTTTCCAGTGCTGTGAAGTAATCATATGGCCAAGGCAACTTATACAGGAAAGAGCTTATCAGGGCTTACTATTTCAGAGGGAATGAGTCCATGAGCATCATGACGGGGGTGGGGTGGGGGAAGCATGGTCCTGGAGTGATAGCTTACAAATTATATCTGATCTATAAACATGAGTCAGAAAAATAGTGAATTGGAAATGGCTTAGGTATTTTAAACCTCACAGCCTAACCCCAATGACACACCTTCTCAGGCAAGACCATACCTCCTAACATTTGAATATATTTACCTACGTGACCCATTCTTCTTCAAACCATCACACTATTTGGCAGTGATTCTTTGATTTATTTCATGATGGAATTTTATAATACTAATGCTTTGTCATTTCTTCATGGCTCTTCTCCTTTAACCACATTGTATTTGACACCTTTACCTGTTGAATACACATAGCGTTGTTGGAGGCAGATGTGTTCATGAAGTTAAATATGACCTGTAGAGCATCTGGATTAAAATGCTTGACTACATAATTAGTCAGTTACTCACTAGAAATTCTTATTTGTGTTATCAGTCATCCTACAAGTAAAACTACAATTACATAATTCATTAACAGAAATAAGATAAAATTATCAACTCCATGAGCTAAGGCTTAAAGTTCCTAATTTTTTCTACCCAAGATTACTTTCAATTGTATTGAAATTATTTTTCTAATCAAACCATAAAATCTCTTTCTTCAAACATTACAAATTCTTCACACATGTATGTTCTCTGTAATTCTACATTATATTTCTAAAATTGTGTTTTATTTATCAATCTCTAACAGCTTTGGACTCCATCTTAGAGATCTGAGGCCAGCTCTGTCAGTAACCAGAGGCTGTTAAGACAATACTGCAAAGTCAGGATTTCCAGTAATGCCAGGAACCTGGATAGTCTCACACCTGTGGAAGTGCATATCCCCCAGAACAGATGTAGCCATTTGCTTTTAAGAGCTGCCTTCTCCTTTTTTCTGGGATACACTCAAACCAACTAAGGACACTGTCATCAGCTGCAGTAGACATAAAATTCAGCTGACTGAAATGTTGATAGAGTCCAGGTGATCTTTTCAGTGGTCTTGAACTCTGCAACACAGCTATCTATAGTTATTACTCTGTTAGTAATTCTTCAGGAGGAGACAGTAATCTTGATTCTTCTGTTATTTTCCCCAACTCCCATTCCTTCCAGTCCTGAAATGCCTGCCAAAGTGCTTTGCAAATAGGTTCAGATAAAAGTATTTGTTAAACTGGATAAAAGGGAAAGTGGTAAATGTATTCAAGCCAAGTCTATGTCAATGTATTTGAAACTGATTTAAAGACAAAAGTAGAGAAAATATTTGCATCAAGAGGCAGAAAATGGAGGTTCTTGTCTTCTTGCTTTGCCTTTGATCATGTAAGTTATCTTCTGTGAATTTTATTTTTTCCGTCTCAAATAAAGATGAGACCATCTCTTCTGAAATTGTAAAATGTTCTTATTGCAGAGAAAATTGACAGTTGCATAAGAAATGGTCAACCACTTTGAGGCATGACCTAATTTTTAACCAAATGCACAGGAAGATTGTTGTGCATGTGCAGTAAAGAATGCAAATGAATGCACAAAGCATTTTAGAGGATAAATGTAGTTATGGCAGATGATTGGTCTCATAAACCCCAGTCAAGTTCATTCATATCAACATAGTATCTTACAAATGTATGATCCAGAATCTGAATTACTTTTCTGAAGAGCCCTGTGGGGCTTCCACTCACACCATATGTTTCTTTCAGGTTTTCTTTCTCTTTCTTTCTTTCTTTCTTTCTTTCTTTCTTTCTTTCTTTCTTTCTTTTTTTGAGATATCTTAGGCAAGAAAATGGAAAATACACCAAGCACTTTGATTTTTCAATATCTTTGCTCTCCAGTTTTTTTTTTTTAAGAAAAAAGAAAAAGGGGCAACATATTGCCTAATTCATCAGATTTTGCTTGCTGCCTCATTTTTTTTTCAGTCAACTCACTTTCTTCTACTGAAAAACTTTGAACTTTTGGCTGGGGGACTTGGGTGTGACTCCAGAGAAGTTACTGTAATATGGAATCTCTTGCTGGAGACTGGTTTTGATTTTACCTTACATTATTTATCTCCGTGCCCCCCTCTACCACATTTTCCATGTACTTCCAGTTAATGTGGTGTCATAAATTACTCTTTCACAGTGCCTAAGGAGGAGAGAGAAATTATGTCTGCTGAATAGACGTCTCCTGATAAGTAGTGAATCTTGATATCAAGAATCTGTTAAATTCCCTTGCATTCCTTTGATTTCTTTTTTTTTTCTCATTTGATTTTTTGTTTTTCTTGTCTACTATCACTCAACCTGAGGTGCTTGGGACAAAGACAATACTTGAAAAATCTTTTAGTAATAGGATCAAGAAAGGTTGTTAGTTTCTTGAGGAAAAAAAAAGTTATGATAATTTAAAGACTTAATTCAGATAAAATAGGCAGACATGAGTTCTCTTTCTTTGATGAAAAATGTTATTAAGCAAATATGTGCGTATATTATTCATATAATATATAAATATATATGCATATATACATATGTATTAGTGAAAGTTATATGGATTTTCATTTATTTATTTATTTATTTATTTAT
>NW_022196903.1:22339893-22348117 GCF_008632895.1 Mastomys coucha | reverse complement strand
ATTAAAGGTGTGTACCACCACTGCCCAGCTGGATTTTCATCTTTTAATTCTAACTCCAACACATTGTTGTAAGTCCAGTTCTAACTGGAAACAGACTGATCCCATACATGATAGTTGTTTATTCTAGGTTATTTTAAGTATTATAACGAGCAAGTAAATTGCATTCAGTTTTTAACATGGAATACAGGGCCCAGTAGGATCATTACAGCTCTGACTTCTGTTTCTGAGTATGCTTGATACAGATCTCTATGTGGCCTTCCAATGAATGATGCTCCTACTGTTACTCCTCTAAGCATCAGCTCTCCATTGTCAAATGTGACACAAAGAGTATTTAGCACACATATCAGATTTGAGAATTAAGCAGAGCTAATAGCCATCCATGTCCTACTGTTGGTACTGGTGAACACTTAGTGAGCCTTCATGTTTTTGCCAAAATGACATTAATTCCTTTGATAATTTCTACCCCTGTTTTTCCTACTCTTATACTAATGGGCTTGAGTTGGATTCATTTTGAGTTTATATATTATTATGTAAGTCTCCTACAATTGCAAGTTCTTCCTCTAAAGCTAGCCTAAAACAACTGTAAAGTTTTGACATTTTCATGAAGTTTGTTGAAGTAGAGCCTAGTTTTCAATATTAATTATTTCATAATTTCATCCTTATATGGAAGCTTCTGTCACTCTGAATAGAACCATTTTATAATTCAGTTTGTTTTTCAGGGATTTTTCATTGTTTTTTATATTGTAGTATTTCCTGTCAGGTGCCAGTCTTTAGGTGTACTTTTTTCATTTGGTGAACTTTTTTCATTTGTAATATGTAATTAGGAGCAATTAATATATATATTTTTTTTTTGGAGAAAACAGGTATACACCTGTTGAATATCAGCCAACACAGAAGCATCTTTCTTCATAGTGAAATTCATTTTAAGATCATTTTGGAGCATGTCTTAAGTAAGGTTACATATGCCACAGCCTATTTTGGATAATGCTTAAAAATTGTACAAATTAAAATACAACTTTATACATTTTCTGTTTCCCCTTTTATTCCCCCAATTCACTCATGTACTTTCTACCCCCATATTCTCTTACTCAAATTTATGGCTCTTCTTTTCTTTTTCTTTAATATTTTTTATGCCACATCATTTTACAATTTAATCTATTGGTATGAGTTCCTAGGGCATGGCTTTTTTTCACAATGGTTTTACATGTTTGTGTTTGCAGAATATTATAATGCATTAAGACTGTTCAATATGATTACACGTTAAACCGAAAGGATCCATTACTGTCACTGCACCCTCACACTGTGAACCAGGAAGGTGTGGATACATGGTTGACTTAATCTCGTGACACATTTAATAACTGAAGATTTACATTTAATCATTGACCATTCTGTAGCCTTTTGTCCTTCCATTTGTAACCATCTCTAGACTAGTTGAATTTCTATATGGGCTTCATTCTCACATGAAAGTTCTTACCAGCTGATCCTACAGATTCCAATTCAGTTCCACAAAAGAGCAGTATTTGGGTTCTCTATAATTGGGAGGCCCTTACTTAAGAAAAGTTTACAAAGGGTTTCAATCTTGTATTTTTCTTAATCACTGATCCTCTTTTCATATCCAATTTCTCAACTACAATGCTTTGGGATAGATGGTCCATTTCAAGTCATCTGTTCAATTACTGAACATATATTCTACATGTGACAACAAAGGAAGGGATATATAGTTCATCTAAAATAAAATGTCATAAAAACATTCTGAAATCTCAATGTCTTTAAATATTAAAGCTAATTAAAAATTGTTAATGTGTATACAAAGACAATTAATACTTTTAATAATAGAATATTCTATTTTTGTATGGAATGCTATTATAATATATTATTCTATTTCACATCTTAATTTAGTATATATTAAATCAACATTTTCAAATTTTACATTTAAAAAACAGTGTCAAATTAGAGTTCCCCGATTTAAGAAACAAAAATACAGATGTCCAATTAAATATGAGTTTACAATGAAAAAAAGATAACTTTTTTTATTACTTAGTTATGACCTATAGAATATTTGTTAGTTTGAAATTAAGTCATACCTGAATGCTCTGTTTTTTGTCGGGCAGGTCTACACTAGGTTGATGAGTGCCCATTGACGAGATGAATGCAAGTAATAAAGATGGTTGTAATCCTCAAGTTATTTGCTATGAGAATTGAATAAGGCCATATGAATAGGCACAGAAGACTGAATATTTTCATGTAAATAATTTTAAATAATGAGAAGTAATTCATAAACTAGAACAGTATCCAATGTCTAAATGGCATGGAATACAGTGATGGGTGTTTATGGTGAGTGGAATAAAGCTCTCTCAAAGATATGAACATGTTTATCACCTGAGTCTATAAGTATATTATGGTATCTGGTAAAGGAAAACCGAAGTGAAGGGTGGAACCAAGATTACTTACCCACCAACTAGGAAGTTTCGCTAAATTGTGGGTTCAATATAGCCCTAAGAAAATTGAAAAGTGGAAGATGCAGACAAGGTCAGAGCCACCGAGGCAACCCCAAGACCTTGGCCAGAGCACACTCTGTGAGGGCTTGAAGCTCCAGTTTAAACTCTTGCTGGTGTGAGGACTGACTCCTCCAAAGTCTGCTGTTTAAACAGTTTCACTTCAAGCACTCACTGAAGCGTTATTAAGTTGGGCTAATATAAAACCCATCACATTTAAATGTACCTTCCTGCATCTGTGAGGAGACCAAATTGCTTATTGGCATCCCATTTGCCAGTCAGTGGAGAAACAAAAACAGACGGATCATGCCGTGGGCATCTGCTGCACTGGCTCAACATGTTCAAGTCACTGGATACTAAGCTTTACAAGGGTTCGGGCACAGCTTTGTCTCTCTGCATCTTCTCTAGTAAACACAATGCTTCACACAAACTTGTAGAAAACTTTTTGGAGTAATCAAAATTACTGAGCAAATAAAGAATACTGGCTTGTATTCTCCACATTGTCATGGTTTTAAAATACCTTCTTGAAAAGTCAAAATAAACTCTATTTAAAAAAAGCAAAAAACAAAAAACATTTAGACTTATAAAGAAAGCAAACAAATGTTCAATAGCATATACCTAATGGTGTCCAAATTGCCATCAGTATTAATATTTAGTTTGATGGAAAATTAATGAAGATAAAACACTTCTATTTCCTTATTGTTTTTTAGTCACAATCTCAATGTTTCTGTGTCTTAGCTCTGCTTCATAACCAGAAAAATTAGATTATACCTGAGTTCCTGTCCATATTAAGATGAAAGTAAAGAGGGGAGTGCATTGAAGTTGCCAATTAATTCTGCTCAAATCATACAGGCAGCGAGGAGGCATTCCTCACTATCTGCTCCAATGTTCTGAGTTCCTGAATGAAACACAAACACACACACACACACACACACACACACACACACACGTAGCCTTATAGTTTACTATGCCTTAAACAACTCAATGGTTGGGCCATTCCAAACCTTCAGTGGCTAACACTTCCCTTCCGATATTCCTGAGTTATTACTTACTAAAATCTATATTTCATTTTGTTGCCCTAGACCCAGTCAGGTGGCAGGCTCTGGGGCCGCTCTTCCCCAGCTCTTACATGTTGGCTGTCTCTCTGTCCTGCCTTCTCAGGCATGGCAGCTACTCCTTTCCTGGCATGGTGGCTATATTCTCCCCTCCCTCTCCCTCATGCCCCTCTCTTGGTCCCTCACCAAGGAATCCTAAAAGTTCTGCCTCTGTCTTTCTGCCCAGCCATTGGCTGTCAGCAACTTTCCTTACCAATCAACTGTAGGCAGGGTCCCTCAGCATCTTACATGTAGAAGTATGGATTCTCCTGTAATTTAGGGGACCAAATTAACACAAGTATCCTTAGTAATCCACAAAGGTAATGGATATAGAAGCAAGTTGGCTGTGACAGTGTGATAATACAGAAACTATACATCTATTCTCAGAGTAACTTAGAATATAGAAGCAGTGGACATCCTTCCAAAAATATCCAGTCTGGGATGTGACCACAGGATCACGTTGCTCTGAGATGCACCATCAAGCTTGTGAGCACCCAAGAAGAGTCTTTGCGAAAGTTTAGACTGAACAATACCACCACTAGTCGGAATCAGGGGCAGATAGTTGTGAGAGAGTAAGAGCTATAGATGTTGCTTCTATTTCCTCAGATAAATGGATGAGATGAGAGCTGTACCCAAGGTGTGTGACTACATGGCTTGTGCTAAGCCCAGAGCATTTCCTTCTCTGTTCTAACTATCTCTGGGTCTAGGCCTAGGCCTGGAAACTTTGAGCCTCTAAACAATCTAGTCTTCCAAGCTGACTGATTCAGTCTGGCCTCTCTCAGTTTCTACCTGAATTCCTCTGCTTGGCCTCATATTAACTTTGGCAATATGTTCTAATCTTCTGACTCCTTCTCATTCTCTGGCTTGTTCTGTCTTCACCTGTGTCTAATTTGTTCTCTTTGCAACCTGTCTGTCATACAAACACCTCTCTCTCTCTCTCCCTCTCCTTCTCCACTCCCTCTACCTCCTTCTCTTCCTCTCTCTTCCTCTCTCCATCCTTCCTTTTCTCTCTCTCCCAATTCTTCTCCTCCAGCCTGTCTTTCCTTTGCTGTTCTCTAGTGAGTTGGAAATATTCAACTGATTTATTCTGTCAAATTGTTCTCTCATTTGTAATTTGCCTGAACCTCAATTAGAGGTAATTTTCAAACATGGCTGCTTCCTTCTACAAACTAAAATTACCTTCATTAGTAGTGATTAAAGGTGTGTAAAAAGGGTATGTCTGCATTCCAGCCTGATCACAAAGACCTAGAAGTCTTTGGATGTGATCCCTTGCCAGAGAAGCCATGTTGCTAGATTAAAATTTCTCTACAGGGTGATAAATATAAATCTATTTACAATTTTTGTATGCAGACATCTAGTTAGACCCACACCATTTGTCGAAGATCCTTTCTTTTTTTTTCTCTCTTCCTTTCTTCCTTCCTTCCTTTCTTTCTTTCTTTCTTTCTTTCTTTCTTTCTTTCTTTCTTTCTTTCTTTGTCTCTTGCTTTTTTTCTTTCTTTTTAAAATTGTATTGTTTTGATTTCCTTGTCAAATATCAAGTGTGTAGGTTTATTTCTGGGTCTTTGATTCAAGTTCATTTATCAACCTGTCTATTTCTATACCAATACTAGTCAGTTTTTATTACTGTTGCTTTGTAGTATAGCTTGAATCTGGAGGTATCTGGTGATACTTCCAGAAGTTTTTTTATTGTACAGTTGCTTTAGCTATCCTGAGTTTTTGTTCTGCCTACAAGAAGTACAGGGACAAAGTTGGAGCAGAGACTGAGGTGAAGGACAATCAATGACAGGCCTAACTAGAGAACCATCCCATGGGCAAGAATCAATCCCTAACACTATTACTGATACTCTGTTATGCTTGCAAACAGGAGCCTAGAATAACTGTCCTCTGAGAAGGTCCACACAACAGCTGACCAAAACTGGTGCAGAGAACCAGAGTCAAAATTGAGAAGGAGATTGAGGGCCAATTCTCTTTCCTGTCTGCTTTGAGAGATGAGAAGAGATATATCTAAATTCTAATCTTCCAACACTTGTTATCACTCCATTGGGAGAAAATTTCCTTTAAACATTTTTATTTCCAGTGAAATTTTTATTTTGTAACTATAGCCTCTTGTATTGGCTAAGTCTCTTTTCATAATATCAAGTTTTTGTTTTAATTTAACTCAACTAGTCTTTTAAATGTGAAAACTGTCTTTTATACTCAGTGGCAGATATTATTTATTTATTTATTTATTTATTTATATTCAAATGTTGACCCCCTTCAGGTCCTTCCTCAAAGAGTTCTTCCCCCCTCCCCTTTAACTCTAAGGGGGTCCTTCTTGGGCATTCACCCTCCCTGGGGCATCAAGTCTCCACAGAATTAGGCACATTTTCACCCATTAAGGCCAGACAAGGCAGTCCTCTGCTACATACATTCCAGTGGCCTCAAACCAGCCCTTGTATGTATGCTTTTTGATTGGTGGCTTAGTCTTTGGGATTTTCCAGGGGTCCAGGTTAACTGACACTGTTGGTCTTCCTTTTGGGTTACCATCCCTTTCAGTTCCTTCAATCCTTCCCCTAAGTCTTTCACTGAGGTTCCGAACTTGGCTGTGAGTATCTGCATGTCTCAATCAGCTGCTGGTAGAGCCTGTCAGAGGACAGCCATGCTAGACTCCTGTCTGCAATCACAACATAGTATCAGTAATAAACATTGTTTTGTTTTTTAATATTTTTTCTTGCTTGGCCTTTTGACATTCTTATGTGTTGCTGTTCACAGGTCGAGCCAAGATCCCCTTGTGGTAGGACATCACTTTAGTACTAATAATTTTAGAAGACTGATTGAAGTCTTCTCTTCAACATTAATTTCACACATTTTTGCTGCAGTTTTAGTTATTTTTCAACTTATATTATTTGTACACTCCTTGTCCTTTGACCCACATTTCATTTTCTTGTCTTCAAAGGATTTGATCCCATTAACACAAAGTTAACATAGTCGATTCTTAGGCTCATCTTGTTCATCATAATGGTTTCTTTGGTGACTTTCTAGACACCTCTTTTCAACTTCCTTTCAACAGGATAAAAGGCAGAACTCATAAAGCTATTCTCATCACAATCCCCCTGGAGGAAAGCATTACTTAAGGAAAATCACAAGAAGTATAAAACATTGTCTGTTTGTTCATAGATTTGTCCAAGATGAATTCATCCTAACATCTCAGGGAAAACATCATATCAAAGTTCATCATATCGCATGCTCACACCAGCAGATATTAGAATTTGACAAAAATAGAAACCAGGGAAAGGTTGTGTCTTAGTCAGGGTGTCTATTCCTGCACAAACATCATGACCAAGAAGCAAATTGAGGAGCAAAGGGTTTATTCAGCTTACTTCCACATTGCTGTTGATAACCAAAGGAAGTCAGGACTGGAACTCAAGCAGGTCAGGAAGCAGGAGCTGATTCAGAGGCCATGGAGTGATATTTCTTGCTGGCTTGTTTTCCCTGGCTTGCTCAGCCTGCTCTCTTATAGAACCCAAGACTTCCAGCCCAGGGATGGCACCACCCACAAGGGGCTCTACCCCCTTGATCACTAATTGAGAAAATGCCCCACAGCTAGATCTCATGGAGGCACTTCCCCAATTGAAACTCCCTTCTCTGTGATAACTCCAGCCTGTGTCAAGTTGGCACACAAAACCAGCCAGTACAGATTGTTTACCTTATCATATGCTTGATGGCCAATGGAAAGTAGCAGAAGACATCATGATGTCAGCCTCTGGATTTCACATAAACACACATATCACCACATGCATGTACATAAGGATGCATACACAACTATGCTACATACATACTCACATATAAAAATATTGACAGAGATTCCAAGTCCCATCAAGAACTGATGATAAACTCTGTATGCCCAGATGATGCCTAGAGGATATATTTAATATCTCCAAGTAATAAAATCATTGCCAACAAAGACCCTAGGTCAATACAGTGGTTAAGAACTCTCTTTTACACATACACCAATGGGACCATAAAAGAATATAAAAAGATAAGGCTAATTTTCCATCTTGAGAGATATCAATCTTTTCTAGATTTTTATTTTCTTCAAAAGAGTCTTTAAATATTTTGTTCTATTTCTCCATTTCAAACATTTGTTAAATTTTTCTTGATGTCTTAACAAGAATGAATTGTAATATTCCAGGTCAGTTCTGAGAGCGGATTTCATAAATCCCTTTATTAATAAGGAAATCACTTCAGCTGTTATTTGGAAGTCATGTCTGCTCTTGTATTATGTTGAGTTGTTTGTTTTGTTTTTGCTTTTTTAAATTGTCTTTTAAAAGTGTATTTCAGCTGAGTCAGGAATGTCATTGAAAGTTATGTGATGGTTCAATTCAGTTTTTAAAGGCAATACAGTTTATCAAAAGAAATGAGACATGCAGTGATACTAAGTAAGTAAGCAAATAAATCCTTGCTTCTAAGTCTGCTTTGTGCGAGAAATACTTTGTGTCATTCAGTCCAGGTATAATTTAGTATTTCTGTAGTGTACCTCAAGGAGATTTCACCTTTTCTGCCTTGAATAGTTGGTGTGCATTCCATGCCTGCATGGATATGTGTGTGTGTGTGTGTGTGTGTGTGTGTGTGTGTGTGTGTGTGTGTGTGTGTGTG
>NW_022196903.1:22267434-22339883 GCF_008632895.1 Mastomys coucha | reverse complement strand
TGTGTATGTGTGTGTGTATGTGTGTGTATGTGTGTGTGTATGTGTGTGTATGTGTGTGTGTATTGTATGTGTTTGTGCACTTAAAGTTTTCTATACATTTATATTATAATAAGAATAATTACTCAACTGTCTCAACTTTGGAATCTCTGAAATATCATCCTTCACCTGCATTATCATCATATTTTCATTGTCTATGCCATGACTACAGAGATGAGTGATATTATTTAGGATTTCTTTTTTGCCTTTTACCCTAGATACTTTTTTTTCTTTACTGTGTTTAGCTCAGAAGTTAGATTGCTCTGATTTTGAATTTTGACATTGTATTACCTCTAAGTTTTTAGCATGGTTAAACCAGTACATTTTCAATGAAAAAAAAATCTGTTTATTGGGAATAGCAATAATATCAAAGGGATTTTTAGAACCTTGGATAAGGTTTCTTATCTGATAAATAGTATGTCTTCAGTGGATAATAACGGTACTTATTTTTATTATTACCTAGCTTTATTGTGGTTTTTATGTTGCATTCATCTTCCTAATATACCTAGATTGTAATTGATTTATTTCATGATGAATTTGGCTTGTATTCGTCTCCCCCATTTTCATTTAAATTAATTACAAATCTGTCAGCAGTCCTCTGAACAAATATATGTTTCTGAGTCTCATGAGGTAATAAAATAAATAATAATAAATCCTTTTTCAAGGATCTTTCTGTTATAAATGACAATTAAAAATCAAAATCCATCAACCTGACATGACATCATCTATGTCATCCATCACTAATTAATGTTCTAAGCATTAATTAGAAGAAAAAGCATCAAAACCTCTTTGATCTCAAGATATTATTTCCTACCCTTAGTTTCAGTGTTCTAACATGGTTTCACTTTTTTTTTGGAGCCAACGTTTATTACTTTGTCTAATAAAATAATTAGGAAATAGTAACAATGATAGAATATACATTTTAGCATTGTGCATATATTTGTACTTGATCAGTTCTCTGGTTCTTGTGAACATAGTTACTACCTCGTGTGCATCATATAATTTAACAGTGCTTACATATTCATATCTTCTAGGGTTTAGATATAGCATGATTTTTATAGCTCCCATCTATTCCCAATCCAGGTGCTAGTTCACTTAAGAGACAGTCCATATCACTTAACCAATTTACTTTCCTTTCAGAAGTTACTAAAATATGTAACTAAAATAATAGATGGATTTCATTAATTTAGAATGACTATGCCTTGAATATTTGACTACTCAAATCCTTTTGTTGTAATTTATTTGTGAACTTAATAGTCTTGAGAGGTAGAGCTAATAAGAACCTTTATGTTATGAGGACTCTATATTTATGAATGACTGTCATTTTCTATGAGGCTTTTATGAAAAGCAACAAAAATAATTTTATGGTTGTAGGTTACCCCAACATGAGGAACTATATTAAAAGGTCATAGCATTAGGAAGATTGAGAACTATTTATGTAAGCTGAAATTGGAAACTGTGGAAATGGGAAAACTGGTCAAAAGGTAGAAAGTTTCGTTAGTGCATGACAGCTAATGAAAATGTAGTGACTTTACTTAACTGATGAGCTATAATCTTGAAATTTCCTACGTCCTCACCATTAGCTTAGTCCTGGTGATCATTTTATAATGTGTATGTGCATTAAGACCTGACCTCAAGCTATATACTTTAGAAGAGATGATGTTTCCTTTTCAATTCTATATAAATAAAATATTTTAAAAGTGAATTCAAACCTAAAAATGCAAACGGTTAGTGTGTAGCTATTGTTTCTTAACTTATCTTTGTAGACTCAATTTGCCATCAGCTTTGTAAAGATAATCACTCACAGAAGCGAGCAGTAGGTCTTTTGTTCCATGATGTGAAAAGTACTAATTTTTGTCTCAGATTTGGAGAGGTTTTCTCTTCACCAATGGTCTGTAAGGGTCCATAAAGAAAGGTCCATTGTTAGATTTGGGATTACATGAGAAACCATTCAATCTGCACATTCTATGAAAAACAAAAACAAAAAACTGTGGAATGACGTGAGCTGATGGACTATTCATGCCAACCCTAAAAATACTAAATCACAGCCAGTTTGATTTATGTTATGTTAATTAGTGGTTAGAATAATTAGCCTTCATACTAAGTAACATACCATCGGAAAGCTGGTTGGTGAACAGAGGCAAACATCATGGTCTTTATATGGATTTTATATGACTATAACTCTGCTTTTACAGCAGATCAATTTTAGGCTCGTAAAGGTTTGCTTGCATCCATCAACGTGCAACCTAATTGGTGACAAGAGTTGCAACTCTGTTCACTACTGTACTTTGGATATTTGAAACTGATAAATGACTCCAGCTGCACAATTGAAGACATCCATCTTTCCTTCTTGGTCCGAAGGTGTCTGTAATTTGGCTTCCCTACCCATCATTATTATTTGCAAGCTTTTGAATTGGATATTTTGTACAAGAGTTAGTAATAAATACTTTGTTATTTGGAGATTAGTGGGTAAGAAATTCTTATCTATGATTGTTGGAACATAGTCACTTCTCTTGTATAAATACTAGCCAAATATCTTAGTAGAGGAATAAACTGACAAAACAGAAATGTATTTATTAATATGCATGGTCCTGACAGAATAATATAGAAATAATTGATTAATTTATATGTTAAAATGTAATGTTTCCAGAACAATCAGTCCTACCATGTATATTCCTTGGTTGGTGGTTGAGTCCCTGGGAGCTCTGAGGGTACTAGTTAGTTCATATTGTTGTTCGTCCTAGGGGGCTGCAAACCTTTCAGCTCCATTGGTCCTTTCTCTATTGCAAAATCAATCATCAATGGGAGGAGAGGTCCTTGGTCCTGTGAAGGTTCTGTGCCCCAGTGTAGGGGAATGCCAGGGCCAATAAGTGGGAGAGGGTAGGGTGGCAAGCATGGGGAGGGGGGAGCCAACAGGGGTTTGTTATTGCTGTTTTTGTTTGTTTGTTTGCTCCTGGGAGGGGAAACTGGGAAAAGAAAAATCATATGACATGTAAATAAAGAAAATATCTAATAATAAATAAATAAATAAATAAAAAATATATAATGTTTTATAGGTATATTGAGACATAGTGTAAAATAGTCACATATAAAAGCATTAGTTTTATATGCATGTGTATCTTTAATATAAAAGAGGTAATTAGGGTGTACTGGCTGGTTTTGTGTGTCAACTTGACACAGGCTGGAGTTATCACAGAGAAAGGAGCTTCAGTTGGGCAAGCGCCTCCATGAGATCGAGCTGTGAGGCAATTTCTTGTCTGGTGATCAAGGGGAGAGAGCCCATTGTGACTGGTGCCATCCCTGGGCTGGTAGTCTTGGGTTCTATAAGAAAACAAGCTGAGCAAGCCATTAGAAGCAAACCAGTTAAGTAACATCCCTCCATGGCCTCTCCATCATCTACTGCTTTCTGACCTGCTTGAGTTCCAGTCCTGAAACCCTTTCCTCTCCAACTTGCTTCTTGGTCATGATTTTGTGCTGGAATAGAAACCCTAAGACAT
This sequence comes from Mastomys coucha, assembly GCF_008632895.1. Classification (NCBI taxonomy): domain Eukaryota; kingdom Metazoa; phylum Chordata; class Mammalia; order Rodentia; family Muridae; genus Mastomys; species Mastomys coucha. Next base: position 22,336,350 of record NW_022196903.1, on the reverse strand, counting down.
AGGGGATAAGTTAGTAAGGGAAAGTCTGTATTATAAAGGAAGAAAAAATGATATCTACTACCAAACTTGAAAACACAAAATATAGACATACCTTAATTTAAATTTTAATAAATTTGTATCTTGTTAAGTACAACATGTATAAGTTAGTCAGCAATTATGAAGTATTTTGGGATTTATAATGACTTATATGATTTCCCAAAAATCATACTGACTTTTCCAAAGTGGTTCTTGCATGGAAAATTTTGGTATTTCTTTCTGAAAATTCCTTATTCATATTATGTCAGATAAACTCTCATGAGTAAAATGAAGGTAGAAAGATAGCTAATAGGTTATGCCATGTCACCATAACTCCCAAGTCTCAGTCCCTTTAAGGCACTCATGAAAAGCTTGAAGTGGCTTGGGTGACTTTCTAAGGACATGGTCCTCTAATGAGGTCACTCTTAAAGAAACTACCTGGAAGTTGGAGGCAGAATATGTGAGAATGTAGCATGGACTCTGTCATATAGCCCCACAGTGATTGGTGCTATATCAGCTCATGCCACATTGTTCAAGTGACTTACATTATCTGGTCATATATATCTCTTGTTATATAAATATGGGTAAAGGATTCTTCTTACACTGGTAGTAGGGGAATGGAAATTCTGCTATGGTAGTTAACTTTTCAAAATATCTTCCTTACCATATTTGAAAAACAGCACCTAATAATTATACAAAGTAAGGACAATGTTCATGCAAGCATATAATAAACTTTGCCCAAATCACATTCTATTACAATTATAAATCCTTCCACTTCTTATCTCTTTCAATATTCTTAGTAATATCCTTTTTAATTTCAAATCTTTGTATTTCTTTAGATTGCACATATGAAAGAAATCATGACAAATTGTTCTTTATGAGTTGGGCTGATTTCACATAGCATGATGAACATGCATTTATTTCCCTACAAATGATGTATTCATTTTTTCTTTATGGCTGAATAGAATACATATATATATATATATATATATATATATTTCCTTTTTAAAATTTTTTTTGAGACAGGATTTCTCTGTATAGCCCTGACTATCCTGGAACTCACTCTGTAGACCAGGCTGGCCTTGAGCTCAGAAATTTGCCTGCCTCTGCCTCCCAAGTGCTGGGATTAAAGGTGTGCACCACCACTGACTGGCTATACAACAATTTCTTAATGCATATACTAGGTTAGTATTTCAGTATACTTTATATACTTATTTTTGAAGTATACGTTAAATTAAATTATCTTAAGCTGAAGTTTGTAAATATGCAAGAATTAGAAAGCATCAATATGAATATCACCATATCTGCTGCTAAAAGGTGTGTTTTTTAACAAAAAGCTTAGGGTAATGATTTCTTCAAAGCTCCCTTTACAGCTTCAGAGCTTCTTTCTATCTGGTGTTATTCTCATTTCGATATTTTACAATCCCAAAGTGCCATTATGGGACATGTGTACCTTGGTCATCTTATTTTGTTTGCTTAAACTTTTATTCATGAAGGGAACACTAGGCTAATGATGTGAACCTTATTGCCTTCTGTTAGTTCTTTCCTTTCCAGAGTCACTCATGTTCATCTTACCACTGTGTGTTCTGACCCACTTTCTCCGCCCTGCTACCCCTTTGCTTAGTAGCTGTGTTCTTTGTCTGCATGCTCACAGCTGAAAATGTGTTTCTTCATGATGGGAGAACATCATGTTCTCACAGATCAGCAACTGCATCAGAAACAGAGATAAAATGAGCATCAGTTCTTGTGACTTACTCCAGTGGAGCATCCTTGAATCTCATTCCCTAGCTTTCACCTAATTTCAGTTGCTATAGGAATGGGGCCCCTCTCTATGTAAAGTCTGAGACCCGTGACCTCGACACTGGGTGGTGGATGTCAGGTTCTGTTCTTGGAACATGAAGCTAGGGACCGTTCTCTGAAAAACAGACAGGCCTATCATCAGCACACTCTGCACTGTAGTTGGTCCTTATGTCTACTCTCCACTTGTCCATATTGAATAGCCCAAATTACCTGTTATAAAGTGTGTTTTCATTCAGCAGCATTTTTATGAGTGCAGTTTTAAAGATGTATTACCTAAGCGGTAAGCTGGAGAGAAGACACTCTCTAATAATTTAGCAGCATAGCACATGAGAAATAAAGTCGGAAACTCTATTTTAGAATATAAAATTAGAACACTGAGATCTGTAGAGTTCTTAGTACAACAGTCTTAGCACTTAAACTAGAGGTTTATTTTTCTGTCAATATTGTACCAAACCTTCTTTACAAGTCAAGTACAAATATTCATATTTACTCTTTAAAATTAGTATTGTTTTACATATGCTAATTTAAACAATTTGCATATTAAAAGAGACTGCACTAGAGTTTTTCTCTTACACTCTAATCAGATAGTATTGGAAATTTTCTCTCTCCTGTAAACACATCCTGGAGCAAGGCTCCTCATTTGCATTTTATTTAAGAGTGTTGCCCTTGCCGACTATCCCAGAGAGAGCCTACCCTAGTATGTCATTATATAGCTTGTCATTATATAGACTTGGCATTTTACTGCTATCTCATTCAAGGATAAGTGGCTGCTTTCCATTTTTTCCCCATTCTGAAATAATCAAATTAGAAATTTGCTGAATTTTTTTCATCCTTGTAATATCAGTCTTAGTTCCTGAAGCTCCAATATTTATAGGCAGTCATTACCTCCTGTAATGGCGCATCCTCCATTTAAGACAAGGAGTTTATATCTAATCCCAACAGGATGTATGGTAACTATAATCAATCCAAACTTGTTTCTGATCCTGCTGTAAGAAGTAGATCAAATCTAGCCAGTAACCCCTGTAAACACTTTATAAGCACCTTTTCAGCCAGACATTGATCACCCCATAACATGCTCCCTGCTGCTGCCCCTGAGTTCTGGTCAATTTAAATCCATATTGCCCACAGGTGGCCTGCCCAGGCCTGATGTCAGTCTTCTGGGACCCATCAACATGTTCTTCCTCAATGAAGCAGCCTACACCGGGGTCATGTTCTCAGATGCAAACTGCCTGTCTTCCTGGACCTTTTCTCTGACATGGTTTAAGTCTCTTGATTGCTAGATTTCTAGAACTGGTCCATCTTCTTCTGGCCTTGTCTAAAGTCATCTAGACCCCATGATGACAGCCTCAAGCTCTCTCTCTCTCTTATTTAGTCTCTCTTATACACTATAGATTCTAGTATTACCTGTTAGCATTGCAGTTCATTAGCACTTCCATTTTGTTTTAATTAGTTGGACTTATACTCTTCCTTTCACTCTTTTCCCCAATCCCTCCATGTTTATTTCTCCTTCCATTTTGTGAATATTTCTGTGGACCCAGGTGATTATCCAATTTGAATGTAAGAGTGTTATTTTGGGGATTTTTTATTCCTTTCAATATGATCAAATGGGGTATCAGATATATAATGAATATTTTATTGTACCTACAACAGCTTCAGAGTCCAAATATTCTACAAATGTGGTCTATTACTCAATAATACAGGTTCACAGACAGTCAGTATCTCAAGTACTTCTATCTAAGGCCAAGTTTTTTCAACTACTCTATGAGTTTTAAAAAATCATTTTCTATCTCCATACTCATGTTAAGTTGTATTTTTAAAATGTTTTTGTGTGTGCTTGGAATTGAACTCATGCACTTGCACATGTTAAGCATGTAGTCAACCCACTGAGCTATGCTTTCCCCCTTACTCATTTTAAAAGTTTTGTGGAACTAAAATGTTTGCATTTACTTTTATGATGCTCCCTGCAGTTAAAAATAAATAACCTGTGCAGAACTTTTTGAGATTCATTTACAAAGTACTTGATATGCGGATAAGGTCTTGCCATTATTCAAATAAATATCATAATACTGGTTGTTTACAAATCTGATAAAAGGCCTTTGTAGAGGAGTTATGAAAATAAAGTAAAGAAAACAATTTCTCTTTAAAGTTTAGAAAAAATTAATTACTGTGGTTTTCATAAACAAACACATTAAGAATATAACAGAAAACAAATAACTTAATGGTCAGCAAAATATACAAACATCCATAAATGCTAATTTGACCCAATGAAATTAAAATTAAGCTGAATCCCTTTTGGGTTAATACCATGACTCATAATTTATATTTATAATACATTAAAAATTATGTAAGTGAGTCCTACTTAGATTACCAGCAAAGAATGAGCCTCTACTGTAAGATAATTGGTCATGCTTTTTTACACTTATTATTCTGTGCCAAGAACTATTTTATTTCTTGTGAATTAAATTGCAGAATGTATTCCATGCAGTTTCTCTCTGCATGCTATTGTTCTGACATATTATTTTCATTTCTGACCTTTTAATTGCCAGCCCTATATTTCTAGTCACTGCTAGAGCAAATGGCTCCTACACCCAGATTATATTCCAGAGCTCCCAGGGTCTCAACCACCAACCAAGGACTGCACATGGTAGGTCTGCTTGTTCTGGCAGCATGTGTATAGTAGAGGATTGCAAATTCGATCATCAATAGGAGGAGAGGACCTCGGTCCTGTGAAGGTTCTGTACCCCAGTGTAAGGGAATGCCAGGGCCAATAAGTGGGAGAAGGCGGGGTGGCAGGCATGGGGAGGGGGAGGCATTAGGGGTTTGTTCTTGTTGTTTTTGTTTGTTTGTTTGTTTGTTGGAGGGGAAACTGGGAAAGGAGAAATTTACATGTAAATAAAGAAAATATCTAAAAAAATAAATAACTAAAGTAAACACTTAAGGTATCAAAAAAAAAAAAAAGAAAGAAACAAATCAAGAATGGAGATCAGGGTTTTTTCTAGAGTCTAATATCTGGCATATTTGTACAATCCTTGGCCTGTGAGCATTGACTATTCTATCTCTTTCATTCCGTACAAGGCTCTGTCACCAAAATTTCCAAGTGTGCTAATATTTTCCAGAAATTTCTTAAATCTTCCATTATGTCCTCATTACTAACACCTCTAGGAAAGTTCAAGGCTCTGCAGTTTATCACTTAACACTACCAGATGTGTTCCTCCTCATCTCTTAATTTCCGATAACCTCTGCTCTCTAAAGTCTGTACTTCACCAATCCAGGAATTGTTTCTTACAAAGAAGGATGTGGAGAGCATGTTTGTCTAGGGATTGAAAAATCATTAGAGATTTTGTGCTGGCTTCAAATTCATAACACATACTTTCTCTCTTCAACCCACAACTCTACTTAGGTTGCAGCCATTGTGAAACTTGATGCTGTTAGACCTGCTTTCTGTTAAGAGATGGCCTTTATTAATTTTGTATGGAAAATACAAGACCCCAGAATCCTTTTCTTCTCTTCCTCTTTTTCCAGACCAACTTAATTTCTGTCACAGTTTGTGTATTTTTATTTGTATTCACTGACAAAGCCATGTTAGGCTCATTTTTTTATATTCTTACTATTTAACACATGCTGGTTTGCTCAAAAGATGAATTTCTGATGATTTTTCCCAAATAAATATGTATATATATTCATAATCACATAATTTAGATTATATAAATAGGTTATAAAATATCAATGGTATTTAGCACTCAGAAGGGAAATAACATTCATAATGTCAGTCACAATGTCATTTTAAAATAGCTCTCCTATTACCTATTCATTGACATCACTAACAAAGTGCTCTATCTTGGACAGATATAAGTTTTGTTTCGTTTTCCTTGTTAGTATCATAGAAAGAAACATGTGCCTTGGAGTTTTCTTATACAATATGTACGTTCTGGTGTTGGTAATGAGCCAATCTCTCCCTCTCCCTCCCCCTTCCCCCCCTCTCCCTCCCCTTTTTCATCCCCCTCTCCCTCTCCAGCTCTCTCTCTCTTTCGTGTGTGTGTGTGTGTGTGTGTGTGTGTGTGTGTGTGTGTGCGTGCTTGTGCATGTGTGTGTGTGCAAACCTAAGTGTGTGTCTTACGTTGTTTTGAATTAAACTGGAGATTAATTCATATAACTGAATCTAATTATATTGCAACAAATTTACTAAAAATGAACAATGAAAGACAGGAAGCTAAAGACCCAAGAGGTCTTAAATATAAGCAAGCCAGTTGACAAAGATGGCCACTCCAGGTTGTTTTCTCTTCCATTTGAAGTAACACCAAGCATGTCATTAAATAAATGTGGTTGCTTTAGGACTCAGGTTATCTGAATGCAGGAGGACTTTTGATACATTCAGACTCTATTGAATTTGAGTTCACAAAGGAATAAAAAAGGAACAACAGTAACTATTAGAGAAAAAATTTAAAGGAGATTTTAAAAACCGGTTGGAACAATAAAAAAATTGGAGAGAGTGCTAATTTAATTCATAATAAGCTTAATAATTGGGATCTTCTTTTGGACTGCAATAACATTGAAGCTAGTAGAAGAGACCCTGTAAATTTGTGATCAAATATCAGATGTGAGGTAGGAAGGCTTACTAAAATAAAGGAGTCCTTTAGAGGTGGTTCTCAACTTTCAGAGAATAGAAGAACACCCTTGGAGAAGAACTCCTGGTCAGGGAGCTCAGTGTCTGGAAAGAGTGCTGCTAACTGGGTTAGATCTTATCATGGCACACACGGCTTCTCTGGAATTGATGATGAGCCTGAATTCTGCTGTTGGGTGGTGATTTCTGGGTGACCCTCAAAAAGAAGAATTTACTTTTCTCTTCCCTTGTATACTTCTATCCATCACCTTCTAGTCCGAGAACAAATACAAAATTGTAATATCAAGAAAAAAAATGTATGTTTTGAATGTAGAGAAGTAGGAATAAAGAATATGGTGGGGTTACTAATGACTGGAGGCAGAAGAAAAATAAGCAGAGGAAAATGTCAATCAAACTGTACATTTTTAGTTGGAACATAGGTTTTTGTATTGTGTTGCACAGTGGGATTAATGAAAATATAGTTAATAATAACTCTATTTAGACTGGCTTTGAAAGGAGATTTTCATTACACTCATAAAGAAGTGAGAAGGAAAAGATGGAGGAGGAGAAAGAGAAGGAGAGGGAAGGGTACCAAAGTTTGTTGGAACCTGCTCCATCAGTAAAAGTTGAACATACAAAAGGGCACATGTAAAGAGATCCAAAATTGGAGAGAAAATAACCTCACGGTCTGAAAAAATATAAAATCTGTTCTCTAAATAATTCTTAAATTGATTTTTATCAAAGAAGAAAATTGCGTATTTGTTTTAGTGGGGACTTTAAAAGTTATACATGTCTAAAAAAACAACAAATATCCATTTGTATTCTACTTTGTGCCAACAGTAAATGCAGAAGAGGCTCTCTATAGGTCAGTACCTTTGATTTCTTCTAATTAACAAGTAACTTCCATCAGTTAATGTAAGAGAAATACATAATTTATGACCTGTAATCAAATTTCACATAATAAAAGGCCTAATTTGACACCATGGCTACATTATATCCATTAGAGCTCATCCTTTACAGGTGCTGCCAGTAAAGCTCGTGCATATTGCTATAGAGAAGGGGGAAAGGAAGGTGGAAACATGAACTAAATTATGCTATAAAATATTTAATATCAACTGTCAGCTCATTAATCAGACAATCAGTGGAGGCAGCCAGCAGCACCATTCCTGCCTTTCTTGGAGACACAATGTCTCCTGTGCCCAGGAGTGTTTTCTGCTGTGGACTTTTCAATTGCCCTGGGGTGTGTGTCAGAAACAGCTTCCTATGCTGTTATAATGGCGTCCTGGAAACCAGTACTGTTGCCAGTAGGCTTCCTCTCCTGAGGCCCCTGCCAGTGACCAGGAGCCAAAGGGCTAAAGGCCTTGCATTGCAATGAAGGTAGAGTCAGAGAATGTGCAAGGCACCAGAGTTTACATCACATCATCAAACTTTCCTCCCCTTGGATAAATGTGCAGCACTTCCTTTAAATTCCTGCCTGTTTCCAGTCTTCTCTTAGGAGACATGTCAGACTGACTGTATTTCACTGCCTTAGCCTTGGTTCCCAGTTCTCATCTACAAATCTGCTACTTGGCATTCTGAGGTTTTTTTAAATTTTTATGTTCTCTCTAAGAAGCAGGGGTCCCACCAATCCTCTCCTGATAAATGCCACTCGGAGCTCTTCTTTCGTGTCTGCTCCACTGATTTCCCTTCTTCCCTCATGCTTTGCAACACGGATCTTTCAACGCGATATTGACCGGGCAGTGGTGCGGCATGCCTTTAATCCCAGCATTTGGGATGAGTTCGAGGCCAGCTTAGTCCACAGAGTGATTTCCAAGTGTGGCTATACAGAGAAACCCTGTCTCGAAAAAAAAAAAACAACCAAAAAACAAAAAAATAAATCCACAATACTGCTTCCAATTTTCTGTCACATGAATAGGTCAGTTCCACAGTGCCAGCCCAAATTGACAAGTAAAATGTTGTTTCACTTCTATCAATTGCAGATAGATTATTAGCATTTCAGAGAACATATCTTCCATTCAGAAAAAAATAAAGCAAAGTTGAAAAACAATTTCTGAGCAGTTATGATGTTAGACAGGGGTAATAGGTCAAGTTAAAAAAAATGCCCATGGTGGGTAACTCCAACTGAAACTGTTCATGTTGTTTTACACACACACACACACACACACACACACACAGAGAGAGAGAGAGAGAGAGAGAGAGAGAGAGAGAGAGAGAGAGAGACAGACAGACAGACAGACAGACAGACAGACAGACAGACAGAGGCAGAGAGAAAACAGGATTTAGAGAGAACACAGATACATACACTGGTCCTTTAGTGAGAGTAGCTTTTCAGTTCATCTTTACAAATGAGGAAGATCAGGTAGATGTAGCTTAAGATGCTAAGGCAGGTAGAGGTCAGATTGTGCTGGTCAGAAAGCTTGGAATTTGGAGGCAGAAACAACTATGTTGGAAAGGCAGCCTCTTGGCACACTGTTTTGCTTTAATTGGCTAATGTCAACTTGCTACATCTAAATTTCCTTGTGTTTTGAATTTGTAAGGCACTTAGGGAAATAAACGATGTAGCAAACGTAAAGCTAAAACACAGAGTACAGTTTTGCAGTAGTTGTTAACATTTCTCAGTTGCACATCCACTGTTTTTGTATGTTGCTGCTTCTATTTCAGGCCACCCAGGATGTGCTCATCTGGTTTGCACAGATGCTGAAGTTCCTGATTGCCATGAGGCTCAACATTTCTTAACTTCCTTCAGTGTACATAGTATAGAATATTGCTCTATTTCATGCCTTCTCCATGGAGATAGTAGGCTGAGCACTGTGTTGGGGACAGCAGAAGCACATGTCATTCTATTAATAAACCACAGATACAAAAAGATTTATAGTTTATTTGTGATATCAAAGTTTCTTAGGGCAAAGATTAAGAAAACCTGTGTATAAAAAATCTTGCGGTGACTTTATGAAGAACAGATAAGAAACACTTCTCTTTATATTTATAGTGTCCCTATATTACTGGCTAGGTGGTTAGGTGTTTTGTTTGTTTGATTTTGTTGTTTGTTTGTTTTATCAAATTGATACAAACTGAATTATTTGAGGTGAAGGATACTTCATTGAAAAGAGGACTCCATCAATTTGGGCTGTAGGTTATCATGTGGAGCATTTTGTTTATCAATGATAGATGTGGGAGTGCTCAGATAATTGAGGGCCATGCAACTCCTAGGCAGGTTGTCCTGAGAGGTATGAGAGAGATCAGTGACCATGAGCCAGAGGAGCAAGAAGACAGTAAGAAGCATTCTTTCTGCTTCTGTTTTAGTTCCTAACTTCAGGTTGCTGCCCTGCTTTCCCTCAGTGATGGAATTTGGTAGCCAACTGAATCCTTCCTTCCCCAATTTGCTTTCGGTCATAGCCTTTATCACAGCAATAAAAAGCACACTAGGCCATGATAATTTCTTTTGCAGTTGCCCTACGTATATGGCAGAGAGTTTGAGGACACAGTGACTTCTCCATGGCAAGAGAGATAGTGACAGTCACATGATGTATGTGAAACAATCATTTTAGAGATTTACATTCAGAAAGAGTAGTCAGATTACAGATGCAGTTAAAAATATACAAGAAGAGTGACCCAAACAGAATTTTCCTAAGTCAGAAAAGTACCTATCATGTGCCTTATTTTCACTGTGGGTCACAAAGCTTGAGACTCTCTGCCTCTTGAGAGCAAAAGTGGAGGCACAGATACATTTCCTGCAGTAGAATTGAAGAAGGGGCAGGCTTGGTTCTGTCTGTGCTACCAGTGTAGGAAATATCACTGAGCACCCTTAGAGCTCTTATCTACTCTATGAAGTCTGGTGGAAATAAAAATTCCTATTCTAGATAGTATTTCTTGTAAGATTATAACTATAAACTAGAAGAGACAGAGCTCAGGGTCTCCCTGCACTAAGTCATTGACTTTGCAATTGGTATGAGCAGACTACAGCTTGCTCACCTGGCTATAACAGTTTTGTGATGGGAGTCTCTGCAGACTGATCTTAGTTTCTGATACCTCACTGATCCTTATTTGGGATAGAGTGGAAGTTCTCTCCAGAGCTCTTTTTTGGCCTAGGACCAAAGGCTGTCTCAGTGCTATAGCACAGCTTACAAGTACTTTTTTTTTTTTTTTTTTTTTTTTTTACTATTATATTGGGCCATATCTACTTGAATAAACAGTTATACATTATTTAAATACTGTGTTTTTTGTTTACTTAGCTGATTTTTAAATTGTTTGCCATTATAAAAGGAGGCCATTAGTAAATGCTCACATAAAATTATTTATGCTGTAAAATTAGTGGAGCATACTTTTTATTGGCAGTCATTTACTTTAAGCAGATATGTAGCATTTCCAAGCATTAAGTTTTATTCAAAGGGAAAGTGTTGTATACATTCTCAAATGTTGCATTTTGTGATTTTAGTAACCTGGGTCAGGGGAGTATCCACATGCTTTCAGGAAAAGTACAATTTGTCTGCATTGTTAATCACTACTGGAGACATTGGCATGTATGAAAAGTCAATTTTTGAAGACTTGAAGTGTATATTTTTCTTTAACTTTTTTATGATAGTTGAAGAACTATACAGAGCATTCCTTGAGATTTAAAGAACATAGTTCAGAATATTGTCAGTCTAATTTTCCCCACGAGGGAAGGGCTCACTCAAATACTCCAGGAGGCCTGATCCAAATACTTTCTACAATTTCTGTATTATACCATAATTTCCTTTTTGTTTGATTGGCAGTTGGACACAGGGTCTCACTATGTAGCTCTGGCTATCCTGAAACTTGACTTTTCCTGGTAGACCAGGCTGACCTTGAACTCACAGAAATCTGCCTGCCTCAGCCTCCTAAATGCTAGGCTTAAAGTCATGTGCCCCCATGTTAGACTTATACATTCATTTTCAGTTTGACTGATTTTTGTCTATGTGTTTAAAGAGATAAAAATATAGGTTATGAGCCAAAGACTTGAGAATTTATGGTGTGGTAGAAGCTAGGGCTATTAAAATCTAGCAGAGTTGCTAGGTGTGATATAAAATTATGGTGAATATGGTCAGGTGAGATGCTCTAAGACAGAAATAACATTTGCTTCCCACAGGGTTAAGTTTAGTCCATCTACTTGACTATAAAAATGATGAGAACTTACACTACTAATAGAATCTGTTTGGATCCGAGAGTGTTACATTATCCTGGTGACACTACTCTTTCTTGAATGACCATGAAGACTGATTCTCAAAAGTCACTACGAGAAGAAAACTAGACCCACTCAGAGCTGAGACTTCCCCCGACAATCATACCATAGGAAGCTGTTCTTCACCACTGCAGTAGCAGAGAGAGAGATGTGCCTCCTACAGCAGCCAATTCTAAAGAAGAGAACCTGGAAGGGTGTGAAGAGTGCATCTTTTGAGTCTTTGACTCAGCTTAGTGATTAGATAAATCACACACCCTCCACCTGTGAGGAACTTACAGGAGGATGTAGGGAACCCTCCAGATAGAGTTCCAAATGGAAAGCTCTAAGGTGGCCATTATTTCTTTCTTTTTCTTTATAAATGAGAAAGCAGCCTGGTATAGGTTAGAGTGTTGGTCAAAGTCACAGAGCTAGTAACTGATGGATCAAAGTGTCTGGTATTTTATTCAGTGAGGAGGCCATAGTCAAAGAAGCACAGCTGTAAGTCTATGTGATTGTCCATCTGTTCATTTTCTTCTAGCAGAGAGGCTGCCAGGGGAGTTTTCAAGGGCCCAGACCCTTCCTGTGCTAAAACTTGTTCTTCAGGGAAAGATGATAATTACTCTGCTAGCACATTTCTATTTATCTTTTGTACAGATTACTCTCTTTTGTCTGGAGCATCTGTAGCGACACTTTAAGGAAGGATCTCCTTTGGCTCAAGGTCACACTCAGCTTCTCTGCCCTCTGTCCTGGATCTGGAATACTCTGTCTCTCCTGCTGGGCAGTTGATGTGTGTATCTTGTAACAGAGCCCTTGTTTTCTTAAAGTTAGATTCCTCTTAACCCTTATTTCCTACATTAGATATATTAGTATTACTTAAGATATTAAAGCAAAAGGACAGGAGATTTATTGTAAATACTTTTTTTAGGAGAATTTTTTCTCTACATTTTGTAGAAACAAACAAGTGGAAAGGTGGGATGAGCAGTTAGGGCAGCTGCCACCAAGTCCAACAACCTGAATTCAGTCTCCAACCCTCACTGTAGAAGAAGAGAACAGGGGTCTGCAGCTTCTGACCTCTGCATGTTTATTTGTGATTTCTGCTCATTACTTTTAGATTGTACATTAGCCTTTCTAAGAAAAATAATTTACTGAAGAGAATTACTTAGAGATTTATATGCAAGGAACACCTGTGAAAGTGTAGTATAGGTCAAGTATAGTTCCATTTCTATAACCAACACTTATAACCTAACAAATATACATAAGCTCAAACTGTGGGGTAATTTAGACATTAGAAGAGCAATCGTGCTTAGTGATGTAGCACCACACAGTTGACACAAACCTATCATATTTATAGAAAACTGGCAGGAGCTAAAGTAGTAGGAACAAGGATGCAAGAGAGAAGCAAGCTGGGTTAGAGATCAGCTGCATTAGGGGATCCCATGCCTGCGCAGTCCAAGTTTCCACATTTATAGACTATATAAAGAATATTACCCAACTCATGGAGTGTAAATGGATTGTGTTATATTAAGATAATGAATGTAATGTTTTGAGCACAATGCCTCACTCATAAAAGTTCTTCATAAATGTTAATTATGTAATTACTTGGTTTATTAGCCTTGCAAAATTCACCATAATTAATGTTGCACAAAGAAAGAATGTTTTGTTATTTGTTCTTCCTCTCTGAGGTCAACTTATCAGTTTAGACATTGACTTTATAAGGAAAAAATTGAGGAATAGGGAATAGGTTCTATGGAAATGTAAAGTCTGTGTGAATGATCAAAGTATTCTGGAACTGAAGAATAGATGTATACAATGTAGACTATACTGCCTCGTCTACAGATATATTAGCTTTTTATTAATAAATTATTTCCAACTGATATTTTATTTTTAACAGCACTTGTATCATTAGCTTGATTTTAAACATAAATATCTGTGGGTAAGAAGTTAAATTTGTTAAGGTTCACAGAAGGGATATGATGAAAAATGAAACAAAATATACATGCTTTTTGCTTCCAGTTCTTTATATGACCTCATTCTTTCTAGTTTGAGAAACTTTGTAAAAAAGTTCTGTGCATTTAGTTTTACATACTTATAAAATGCAAGCACTCTAGATTTGTGAGTAATCATTTTTTCCTAAAGTTCTGTGAAGAGGCACATAAAAGTTTTATGAAAACATAAATGACAAACAACAATACCCACTTTATTTTAAATGACTGTAAAATGTAGAAAACAGATCTACAGTATTTTAGGACCCATTTAGTTTTCAAACATTTATAACAGCATTGGATTAAATTTCATTGTAATAAAGAAGAAGATGGGCTACATTGAGAAAATTTTCTACAGAAAGAAATGTAGTTTCTGTGAAATAGCCCATTGCACTGGGTAACTCTAAACACAGAATGTGTGTTTGTAGGACAAGGCTTATTTCTCAAATCTCAAGATGAATCAGTTTGTTCAGAAACTTCCAAACTTACACTCTACCGTATTTAGGGTAAATGTATATTAAAAGAATCCTTCTAATTGTTTGAAATATTCTTTAAAAGGTTAAGACATAGAGGAGGGATTTAAGCTTATTTCTAATTGTTGATGAATCTATCATTACCTAAGAGACAAACTGGTCTAAGTTCGAGTTGAATAGTTCAATGATTTTGCATATCCTGGTTGATATGAATTAGCTTTGTGGCTTTCAACATATAACCAAACTGCTTTTCAAAGTAAAACTATCTTTTATTCTTAAAGTAGAAACCTAGCAGGAATGTTCCAGAGTTAGAGATTATCTGCGTGAAGTCGTTAATATATCATGCAGGTTCCATAAAAAGTGATGGCTGCCTGAGTTTGAGTCTCACTGAAAGCAGAAGCCTGAGGCAAAAAAGTGAGTGAACCCGAGGTACTAAGAAGGAAATACTGGAAGCAAGTGCGTGGGAGGAGCAATGAGGTGCAGCAGGAAGAACAGGAACATCGACATAGTGCATATTCAATCAGATGTCAGCCTCCCTAGGCTTCCTCTACCAATCTGTGTGAGAAACAAAAGACAAGAGTTATTACCCACAGCACAGTTACTTCTTTGTAGCTTTCTTTCTTTCTTTCTTTCTTTCTTTCTTTCTTTCTTTCTTTCTTTCTTTCTTTCTTTCTTTCTTTTTTTTAAGAAATAGGTCCCATGCATAGGTAGAACCAATTTACAATGCAGATGGGAGGTTTGACTACCAAATGTTTCTAAGGCTGATCTTTCTACTATGGTGGTTAAATCAGGAAATAATGAGTTAAGCACCATGTCGCTTCCTTATAAGAATCCTGGTTAGCATGGGAAGAGAGTGTCTTTAGCAAGGACTTGGGTGAAGCAAAGATGATGGGCACATAAGGGAACTTGGATATTGAAGGAGGGAGAAGAATTAACTAGGGCACAATGTACTGGTTAAAGTTCTTTGTAAGAGTTATTCATACATCCTGAGATAATAAGATATAGATTTAAATATCAAAAGGGTTTCTGAATAAGAATTGGCTTAGGCAATCAATCAACAAAGAGTAGAAGACCAACTATGTGCCATCTGTAAGATGGGGAAACAAAAACTCAGTGTCCAAGAATTAGAGGTAGGGTGATGCATTGCTGTGAATACTGGGTCTAATTAAGAACCAGGAGCTCCAATGTATGAGTGCAGAGGAGTGTCTTCAGTGACATGGTGAGAAAATCAGAAAATTCCCCGGTGTTTAGTCCCACTTTCCAATACTTGTATGATGTTCACCACATTGCTGAGGGTGGATGTGTTTTACCATTGTAGAGATTCTAATGCCAGTCAGCTCTGGAAGCACCTTAATAAACACATTCAGAAATAGTGTTTTCCACTCATCTGGCCATCAGGATATCACTCAGATTAACGCATCATGAACCCACCCACAGGTAATTTTCAGAAAATGACAGACAGAAGCAGTAGATAGGGATACAATTCTAGGAGAAAAATTAGTGTTTCGAACTTTGATATTTGTCAGTATGGTGGTATGTACCAAACTTATTCTTTGCCCTTCTTCTTGGGTCTTAATATTTTTCAAGGTTTTCCAAGCAAAGTGCTAATACTGGACTACAAGGTCCTTTTTTTATGTGTTACACACAAGAAATATGCACATATAGAAACTTACCAATATAGAATCAGTTCTAAGTGTAGTGCTAGGTATCTCAAGCCACTGGGATTAAATTTTCTTATATGTCTCAAATGTGTCTCAAGTTCTCCTTGTTACTATAATGCTAGTCTAGTCATCTGAAATTGATAATGCTTTATAAGTAGTGTGTGAATCTCATGCATGGATATTGTTATAGTAACATGTTCAATGTGATCATTATTTTCTTTTCTAAAATAAAAACCTTTCTAAGATTCCTCATTCATATGTCTCAGCAGGGAGAGCTTTTTACTGCTATAGGTATTGAGGCACAGGTTAGTTTTTGTATCTGTTATAAGATGCTTTGGTTCCCTAGGTCTTCATTGTGTAAAGACTGTAAGGTTTACTTTCCATCTCAAGCTCTACTTTTATTTGCACTCACTGCATAGATAGCTACAGTACTGTAATAATTACATGCTTTAAATAGTGCTTATAAGTTGATATTCCATAGCAAACATAGCATGTCTTTGAGATCTATCTATCTATCTATCTATCTATCTATCTATCTATCTATCATCTATCTACTATCTAACATAAAGTATATCTAAAATAACTGATATAAAGTGTTACTCTGTAATTATACTCATAGTATCATATATATGTTTGTGACCTCCCTAGAAATAATGACATAAATTTCAATAAATTGTTAGAAATACCATTATCATATGCATACTTCTGAACCAATGTAATAAAAATAGAATAATTGGGTCAGTCCTAACACTGGTGAACTAACATCTAGATGTGGTGATGGCTCTAATTCTCAAGTAAAAATACAAACAGTATAGAATTGAGTTTACTGGCTGCTGCTGATGATTATGGTAATAGTTGTGCCAAGTCTGCTTCATACTTGCAACAATATTCCTGCCTCAGCCTCCTGAGTACTGGGCTTCTAGAAATGAGCCACTACTCCAAACAACAGGTCTTTAAACAAACCCATTTCATGTAAGTGCTATTGATAATACAGTCAATATTATGACTTCTTTAAAGGTCAATTTTACCAGGTGTCTCCATCGTGAAAAACAAACACCTGTCATGCCAATTAATGGTTGTTTTAAGATCTTGCAAGGTCAGGCTGCTGCTGAACCAGTAATTTTTTTTTTAGTCAGGTGACAGATTTTACTTGACAAATGACTGAGACATAGATTATGGTTATTCAAACTTGAGCATAAGACAGATATTTCCCTGAAAAATAAGTGGACTAAACTTCTTTCTTTGAGGAAAATAATTTGTTTCCAATGGTGAAAATTGAGCTGTCAGGGAAAAAAATAAGTTGTTTTGAAAGACTTGGGTCATTACCATGAATTTCATAACTTTCTACTTGTTAAATGATTTTTTTGATTAGAATAATAGTGACATTATCAAATGTAGTATTTGGGTTATGGTGTAATGGAATATGTAAATAACAAACTTTATGCAGCCTAGTGAATGAGTATTTACCAGTTAATAAATGTATGATGTTATGAAATTATTGTGAATACATAGGTGGCTAGTTGAAAATCTGTTCAAAGTACAAAATGGACCAATAGCTGTTGATACATTAGTGTATGCAAAGGTCACCTGTATGGCTTTGAATTCTATATCACATCTAACCTTTAAGAACTACCACAGTCAAATAACTTGGTAACATAAAAATATAATTATTGGAAAGATTATTAAAATACCTTTTCATTTTTCAATCTTATTATTTGTGTGAGACCAGTTTTCATAATAGCTTTAACTGATAAAAATCTTATACATTTACTCTAGAAGAAAATAAAATACCAATTATCTTTTATTAAGCAAGAAATGAAAGAGCTTTACAGAAATGGAAAATAGCTAAAATTTAATAATGCTTTGTTTTTTGAGGTAGTTTCATAATATGTATCTTTTGAACACATGATCATTTTCTATTAATTCTAAATGCATTTATGAATGACAATTCTATGTATATATCAAGATGAGTGACCCTTATAAATAAAAATGCTCATGAATACAGAAACATCTGTAAGTAGGTGAAGAACTTCAGGGAAAGGATCAAAGATCTCTTTAACTGATAATTCAGCACCACTGAAACCTGTCTTTACTTCTTTATTTTTACCCTGATCTTCCTTCCTTCCTTCCTTCCTTCCTTCCTTCCTTCCTTCCTTCCTTCCTTCCTTCCTTTCTTCTTTCTTTCTTTCTTTCTTTCTTTCTTTCTTTCTTTCTTTCTTTCTTTCTCTTTTCTTTCTTTTTTTCTTTCTCTTTCTCTCTTTCTTTCTCTTTCTCTCTCTCTTTCTCTCTTTGTTTGTTTGTTTGTTTCTTTCTTTCTTTCTTTCTCTCTTTCTTTCAAAGTTTATTCTTTAGTCATTTTTTACAGTCCAGACTTTATTCCCCTCCTGGTCCACCCTCCGACTTTTCCACATCCCATACCTCCTCCCTCCATCCTATTTCCAAGAGGATGTTCCCATCCCCCAACCCCACCCCACCAGACCTCCCCATTCTGGGACCTCCAATCTCTTCAGGGTTAGGTGCATCTTCTCTGGCTGAGCCCAAACCCGGCAGTCCTCTGCTGTATATGTGCTGAGGGCCTCATATTAGCTGGTGTATGCTGCCTGGTTGGTGGCTCAGTGTCTGAGACATCTCAGGGGTCCAGGTTAGCTGACACTGCTAGTCTTTCTGTATACCCTGACTTTTCTGTAAAAGAGAGTTCTGGCTTGAATTGCTATGAGGGTTTGTATGTAGTCTAATTCTAACTTGTTATGCCATATTTGATTGATATCCCTGAGAGCCCTGCTCTTTCTGAAGGAAAATGGAGGAGTGAATCTTGGGGGGGGACGGTGGGAGGGGCAAGCACTGGTGAATGTAGAGGAAAGAGAAAGTGCAATCAGGATTTAATATATGATAAAAGAATAAAATTTTAAAAATACTACATTAGAGAGCAACAATTTAAAATATTCTTCAAGTCCCTCAGGTACCAAGCACTTTCACATTCCTAGCTCCTGCAGAGGTTCCTGGATCTTCTTTCTGGGATACTACTAATCAGTTCACAGAGCTCAGTTACTGCCTGGGGACCTAGAGCACAGCTGGCCTGCAGTGCTGTTCACACCTTGACTTCTGCTGTTTACCTTGCTGCTGAATCCCTCTACTTGGTTAATAAATGAAGCAGTGATATATTGCTTACAAGAATGAAGGAGGTAACCAGTTCAAAATTATTTCAAGTCGGAAAGGGTAAACAGTATGACTTGAGTACCGTTTTGATGTATCAGACAAATTCACGGTTTCCTTTTTTATGACTGGAATCAAGTAACCATGAAGAAGTTTGACAAAAGGGTTCTGGGGAGGTGGCTCAGTGGTTTAAAAGATTAGCTGTTCTTGTGAAAGACCCAGGTTCAGTTTCCAGGACAAATAGGGAAGCTCATAAATGTCTGTATTTCTTCCTTCCTTCCTTCCTGTCTTTCTTTCTTTCTTTCTTTCTTTCTTTCTTTCTTTCTTTCTTTCTTTCTTTCTTTCTTTCTTCTTTTCTTTCTACTAGATGTTTTCTTTATTTACATATCATACAGTATCTCCTTTCCCAGGTTCCCCTCCCCCCCCAAAAAAAATGAAAAGAAAAGAAAAAAAATTTAAAAAAAGAAAGACAAAAAAAAAAAAACCCTGTTCCCTCCCCCATCCACCTGCTCAACACCCCACCCTCTCCTGCTTCCTGGCCTTGGCATTCAGCTACACTGGGGCATAGAACCTTCACAGGACCAGGGACCTCTCCTCCCATTGATGACCAACTTGGCCATCCTCTGCTATACATGTGCTGCTGGAGCCATGAATTTCTTGTTACAGGTGATCCAACATATTCTTCTGGCCTCTGTGTTTGTCTTTGTTCATGCATACAGACCCACAAGCAAATTAGTTAATTAAACCTTTAAATAGTTTGATGAAAGCATCAAGCAATAGTTTTATGAAAACAGAATCTTAGTTCACCAAAATGTGTTAATATTTTAAATATTAATATTTAATATTATGCTTTCTAAAGACTAACTTTAATACCTTAACATGGTGATTGAAAATCTAAGTTCATAAAAAGAAGAAAAAAGAAAATCTAAGTAAGTTCATGAACAATATTGTGTCAAATTTTTTGGAAATAAAAATCAGATAATTTTGAAATAAGATTTTAAAACCCATGTAACAAATTTATGATAATATTAAAATAATGAGTAAATTTAATTTGAATCTTTATTTACTTTGAATATGGCCCAGAATATCTACTTGAGCCTTACTACATTAAAACAGGTAGTTGAACTATACAGAAATTGATTGAGATGTATCGATTTGGCAGACTGGAAAAGTATTTTAGTGACCTTTCTAAAGTAGTCTTATGATGTGTGTGTGTGTGTGTGTGTGTTAATTAAGATAAAGTAATTTTATTTCAAATAAAAAGAATGAGTATGCTTTCATTGCAAAGGTACGCACTATTCTAGATTGGCTGACTGATCTGCACAAAAGAGACATTTTGACCACAGGAATGAAACCCATTGATTTTTAATACTAATACTTAGTGATATTGAGTGCATTCTAAGAACTGTACAGACTCATTGGAGTGCTTGCATCCCTGCATAGCATTGCATCCTAGCTGTTTTGCTTAGAACTGTACAGACTCATTGGAGTGCTTGCATCCCTGGATAGCATTGCATCCTAGCTGTTTTGCTTAGAACTGTACAGACTCATTGGAGTGCTTGCATCCCTGCATAGCATTGCATCCTAGCTGTTTTGCTTAGCCATAATAAAAGTCTATTAGCATACTGTGTGGGTTCACTTTGCACAGCTGTCCTTGCCAAGGGCTTCCCTGCAGTTGCTCCATCATTGGGGTAACCAGCTGTTACTTATTTAAAGCCTCCATCATTTTGTATGACAGAGTAACTTAATTATGCCCTGCTTTAGAGATGTTAAATGAAATTATCTTCAAAACAAGTACACTTCATTTAATATTTTTCTCCATCAAGTACTTGAACTGTGACATTTACGTCACGAGCACTAAGTAATTAAATGCTTTATAAATTGAGGCTTTCTGATGGGGTAATTATTGTTGAGGCAGAACACTATCCTCAAATACCTGTAACAAACACTGTGGTAGCTCATCCGCTTGTCTTGGCTAGAAGGAATTTGGAAAAAATGAAAATTTGAAAAAAGATTGAATAAGCTGTAGCTTGAAACACACCCTTCAAGTTTATTAATACTACGTTTTTCAGATTTGTACTCTAGATAGTGTAGTTGTTTTAATGTGTTAGTAGATCACAAAATTTGTTCACTCAATCTTCACCAGCAACTGGATAAAGAGGAGGAAAGAAAAAATGAAGGAGGGAAGGAAAAGTAGGAATGGGCAGAGAGAGAAATATAAAAGCACAAAGGGATTACTAGGGGAAAGTTTTGCTTTATGACAAATTAGTTTTGCATACACACATACATCCTGGGTTACATATTAAGATTGTACTATGGATGGAGTGTCAAAAAGTTTGAAAAGAAAAGGAAACCAGGAATTCACATAAACATTTTATGGAAGTTTAAAATTTTCACCACAGAATATAATGTGGACATGTTATATATGGCCTTTAGTAAATTGAAGAACACACTATCCCTTATGTTCTGGGAGTTTGTCACGAAAAGTTACTTAGTTTTTCCCCTAAACCTTTGAGTCTATTGAGAAGCTCACATGATTTTTATCCTTCCTTACAATGTTCTAGAATATCACATTTATTGATTTCTATATGTGGAACTATCCTTGTATCAGATATAATTCCTACTTGATAGTACACAATTCTCCTAAGGTGTTGTTGAATTCCTTTCCAGCAGCTTCATGCCAGGGGATCAGCTCTCATCTACAAGGCTTGAAGGAAAACACTGTAGTAATGCTCTGAGTGTCTACGAAAATTTGCATCTAACCTTGGCGAATATCTAGACCACTTTAAATTCCTTTTGAGGATGGAAAAAGGGGTTACCTGAATGGGGATATGAATTATGTACTTATGAATGTATGTATATATGCGTGCATATTTATATACATGTCTATATATCCATCTGTATTTGTCTAGATAGATATACATCTAGATAGATATACATAGCTACATACATATATACATTCAAACATACGAAGATAGATAAATGGATGCATGGACAGACAGACTGACATATGGATAGTAATCAATGAGTTCAATAAAGAACAAGAGAGAAGTAAGTGTATTTATCATGTGTGGACAAAAATCTTACTAAATTTTATGTAAAATTATGAAAATTATTTTAATGCTTATTTCTTATAGGGTCATGATAGGCTTTTGATAAAATGACATATGGGAGTTTATTTGTATTGTAACCAAAGTAATTTAGGAGAAATAGAAAAGCTGAGAACATTAGTAAGAGCACTAAACATATAAAGGGTATTTGGTATTATGTACAAGTGGCGTATTGGCCTGAGGTTCAAAAAATCAATGACTGAAATAATTATCACAGAAGCCAGTAGACTCCTTAAAATGATATAAAAGCTTGTGATTCTACAATCCTTCCCCCTTTACCAAGTGAAAAAGGGAAAGAGATGCCAACCACTCATATACACTTGAAGAGTAGGAGAATGAATTGACATGTCAATGAAATAATATAGTAGATTGCCTGAGGCCAAATGGAACTTGTCATTAACTGTTGAAAATTATTTTAGAACAAAGTAAAGTTTTAGCTTTCTGTCATGTACCACCACAGAAGCAGCAGTGAGTTCCATGTAAATGAAGTTGTCATTCTGTGCTCTAGACATGGGCAATGACAAGAGAAAACAAAACAGTATGGGATCATCTCATAGCCAACCTTGAATGACTGACAATGAAGTCTAAGGCTGATAAAGGAGGGGTAGAGAATTTGGGGAGCACTCCTACATTGGTTTATTGGAGGCCATTGTGTAATTCAAAAGTAACAGAAAGGATAGGTTTGAAGATGAGAGGGACAATCAGGGCCATGAATGCTTGAAGTCGAGACACTGGTAATTATTTAGTTGTTATTAAAGAAAAGTAAGACAGATAGTCTGATTAGTACAAGTCAGAAATGACAAGATCTTGGGAGCTTTGGGATTGGGTGGATCATGAGAAAAGTTAATATTAGTAAGAATAAGAGAGAGAGAGTTCTAACCAGCTGCTAAACTTGCAGTATTAACAATATTTCACTGCCCTTTTCCATTTATTTTAATTAAAATTTTCTTTTTTATGTTAGTTTATGTCTGTTGGACTATAGATATGTGAAAAGGAGAGCGGAGGACAGCCTGAGGGGTCAGTCCTCTCTTTTGATCATATGTATACAAAGGATTGAACTCAGGCCACCAGGCTTGGTGGCATGTGGCCTTACCTAGTGAGCCTCTCTGCAGTCTACTTTTAGATTCTTCCTTGGAGTAAGATTGTGGAGTACCTGTTTTGCTTTGCCTGGTGTATTTAACTCAGCACATTCCGCTCTTACCTGTGTTACTGCAAACAATAGGATCTCCTTCTTCTTATGGTTTAAATGGTATTCATTTATGTAAGTGCACTACATTTTCTTTAGCGATGTATCCATTGATGAATACTCATATTCATTCCTTATTGTACTTACATTGAATAAACTGTAATAAATATTAAGTTTCACATCTATTGATTGGTTCAGAGGAAATACACATACTATGGTACCTGAGTAGGTACCCTGATAGTGCAAGTTGTAGCCTATTCTATCATTGGAAAAGTGTGGCCTAATATTAGTTCATACGTTTATTCATCTAAAAATGTTGGGACAAAAACATTCCTCCATCAAAAAGTTGTATGAATTTATACATAAAGTGAAGCTGCATATAAAATGTTTAGAAAACTTCTGACATAACAAGCAATGCCAAAAATGTTTTATTATAATCCTGGATTTTTAGGAATTCTCCCCGTGACATGACATATCTTGGTTTTTGTTCTGGTCTGTACAGCAGAATTTCTGCTTTCTATACTTTGGTTGTGTTTTTGGATTTCTACCTGGATCGTGTTTCAGTCCACCTGAAGTGGTCATTATGTCTATTTTCTTGGCCTGGCTGTGTCTCTAATAGCCTTTTCCCCTGATCAACATTTAGTGAAAGCACAGAGTTGCAAAGGGCCAATATTTGACAGAAAAACTAAAAGCAGAAATACTTGAGGGAAGGCATTGAAACTGAATAATATTAGCACCCAACAGTTCACTGCTATTTCAGTGTTTCAGAAACACTATTTTATTCATTATTCACAACTAATTCCTGTGAGTTTATCAGGTCAGAAATAATCTTCCCTGTTTTACATATGAAGACCAAGATCACAGGAGATAATTTATTGGCTGGAAGGTACTATATCCAAGTGAGTTAAAGTTAAGTGTTTAATATTGTTTTTCTGAGTTTTCCTCAAGAAATGGCTCTAAATGCATTAAACTTTCATCTCCAGAACATTTCCAGGCTATATTTTCATGCACTGTTCTAATAAATAACCCTCAAGCCAGTGGTTTACAAAACTCAGCAGCATTGACTGTTACTGGTGAAGGACTCAGCTCGTGTCAAGAATAAGCCTTCTCCTGTCATAAGTCACCAGCGATGACCAACTGTTCAGTAATGCCTAAGGTCTGGTTATGTGCAGTGGAAGCTACCTTTCCTAACATTCATTTTCTGAAGCATCTCACAACGAACTTTGAACGAAGTGGAGGGGGAAAAGAAACATGTTCTTCAAAATTGGATAGGCAAAAACTCTAATGACCTGCATGATGATGTCATAGAGAAAGGGAGTACATAGTTAAGGATGGTAACATGATGGATAGCAGGATCAAATTCAACTGTAGCATGCAGAAGGCATTAGGTTAGATAAAAAAGAAACATGAAAGCTTAGAACTTTGGAGAAGTTTACTGTGCCAGAGAATATTTGTAAGGGATAGTTTTAACTATTCCTCAGCTATTCAGAGATTAGGAATAGTTATTTCTAGTGGCAAAGTGGTTATCTAGAGGCACTGTCAGATATGACCAGTTCTTGGGGATGAGGTCAGAGAGAAGATGTAAGGCAGGTATAAGTAAACAGGTTTGATTTTGGCAATCCTGCTTCCTCCTGGAAGTGCCAAATGATACAGACCTGATTTTCCTATATATTCCCTCATAGACTACATGGATATTTGAAATGGTTCTTCCTTGAAAATTTATTAGGAAATATAGATTAGTCATCTCTATAACCAACACCCAAGGTCACTGAACCTAGGAATGAATTTAATGGCATGTTGTTAGATTTGATAGATAAGATACTTTGTTAGAGCATGGTATAAGCTAGGTCAATAATCACCGCAGTCTATCTGAGGATGTTGTAACTTCATTTTTTTTCTGTCACAGCAATAGAAACCATTTTTTGTCCTTCTCAGTTACTTCCAATTAATCAGAGGGACTGATAAACCATTTGTCTGATCCATATAATAAAGCAATTCAAAATGCAAGCTCTGAATATGTAATATCTTTTCTTTCACTCAACAGCATAAGATAGTTTCTGAGTAAGAGGTAACTCCTCTTCATATGGTGATTAAGGAACCTCTATTGCCTCTATCCAATAGCATTGCGGTTCTCAGTTGCTTCAGTCTCATAAATGGAAAGGGAGCAAAAATGAGAATTTCTACAGAACGTTCATATATCCTTGGTTTCTTATAATAAAAACTATAAAATATTTTTTTTTACATTTTATTAGCTGATTTATTAGTCACAATTGGTGCACCAAATCTAGTATGTTGCCAACTTTTCATCAGAATTAGTTCTATGCAATGGAACAAAAAGCACCCACTGTGTGCATGTTGGGCTTTCTATGCCAATATCCTTTTTCCCTGTTAACGATGACTGTCTTTTCTTCTGACTTTTTTCCTTCAGAAGTAACTATACTTTTTTCTTGATTAAAAATAAGAAAATTGAGAAAGTGTAGTGTGTAAAACAATTCATCTCAGAACATCAAAATTAAGAATATTCAATATTTTTCTCTGTGGCAATTCAAAGTTTCATTAGGTCTCAACTTGTCTGAACACCAAAACATGAGTATTACAAATAATTAGAATATATTCTATCATTTTTGCCAATGAAATAGCTTATGCATGCACTTCTTTATCTTATGCCTAAGAGCACAGTTTTGTTATTACTATATGGATGGCTCTTCAGACCCTGATCAGCTTACCTTATAGATCTCTGCTTGTAAATTAACTTGTGGAATTTGAGGTGTTTTGCATAAAATTGATAATTCTTTTTATACCAACCACAAATTTTCTACAGTTAGCCATTTAGCCAAAATCTAGACCCTTCATTGAAAAAGCCTTCAGTGGAAACTTGACTAAAAGGTCTTGTGATGCTGGTAATTGCCATAAGATCCCTATGAACAATAAGATCTTCTAAATAAAAAATAATTAAAATGTTGGGACTATACTGTATAGAATAGCTATAATGGTGGCACATGACTTATTTGGTGATAATTGGTTTTCTTTGTTTATTATCTAGAAAAACATGAATTAACATTATTCAATATTTGCAACTTTATTATTGTAAATATACACACCCTACCACAGTAACAAGTAGTCTAGTCACACCTATCCCCAGCTTTGAAATAATTGTAATATATCATAAATACTCTTAGTAGAAAATATCTAAGTCTGAATTCACATTCACTTTTGTACAATAGCAGTGTCCTTTCAAGCACTTTTCATAAAGAGCATAAATGATGGAAAATAAGCAGTACTCAATCTTGTATGCGTTAACTTCTTACTCCTGAACAGCAGTGTTCACATCATTGAAGCCCATGGGCATAGTAGCTTTTTTTTGTTTTTCATTTTGGGAGTAAGAAGTTTAATAAAGATATTAAAAGTATGCTTAAGCATGTGTTAATACTCTAAAGAAAGACACAGTCAAGGATATATTTGTGGGTTTTTCAAAGACAAATCCAAGAAAATAAGACAAACAAAAGTGTGTGTGTATGTACTCTTGGAAGGAGAATCATCTATATCACTTTATATTTATTTTAAGAGAAAGATAGCATGACTTAAAGCATAATAAGATGCAATACAAATGCTGCTTTAGTTTGAATAGCATATTGCGTGGTTGTACAGAAATTATAAGACAACGAGCAGTATTTGAGATGCAGACTGTAGTGGCTATTCCTGATTGTCAACTTAACTATATCTGGAATGGACTACATTCCAGAATTGGAGATATTATTTGTGTCAAGTTGACAAGGGGTGGATTGTAGTTCATTGCAGATATAGCCAAGTTGACAACTAGGAATAGCCACCACACAGACTATGGTGAGAATGAAGGTTAACATGGGCTAAGGAACACCATCATGGAAATAAGGAGCTCTATAAATATCACCCTATGACTCTCATCCACTCAGATAAAGAATTGAAACATCTTTTGGAGTTGAAAGCAAATGTCAATCAGAATCAGAGCATGAATCACAAAGAACAGAACTAAGAGATAAAACACAAGAACAATGATGAATGAGAATATACAATTAAGGATATGATGGTTTAAAAGTCAAGTATTAGAGGAAAAGTTTGAGCCTAATGGACCAGTTCCAACAAAGGAGAGTAACAAGGAGCCCAATTGTATCACCTCATTGTATGCAGATAGATGGAGGGAAAGAATACTGGGAGAGACAACTGGAATATGGGAGCATCTCTGTGACATGCTAGAAACCTAGGACAGTGGAAACTCCAAGAAATCTATGAGGGTGGCCCAAGTAAGTCTATGAGGAATGGGGAAATCAAGCCTGAACTGGCCATCTCCTATAACCAGGCATGGATTGAGACACCAACCCATGAGGCACAGAACTTTCAATCTATAATTTATCCTGTCTACAAAATGTACAGGAGTAAAGATGGAGCAGAATTTGAGGGAATGGCTGAGCCATCACTAGTCCAGCTTGAAACTCATGCCTTGAAAGATAGCCCACCCCTGACACTGTTAATGATATTCTATATACTATACTATACAGGAGCCTAGCATAATCATCATCAGAGAGGATTCACCTAGTAACTGATGGAAACAGATGCACAGACCACAGCTACACCTTAGGCAGAGCTTGGGGAATCCTGTGGAAGTTGGAGAAGAAGGATTGTAGGAGCCAGAGGGGTGAAGGACACCACAAGAAAAACTACAAAATCTACTAACCTAGGCTCATAGGGGCTCACAGAGACTAAACTGCCATCAGGGAGTCTACACAGAGCTGACCAGGGTTCTCTGTATATATGTAACAGTTGTGTAGGTTGGTTGTCATGAAATATTCTTAACTGTGAGAGCAGGGGCTATAGCTAACCCTCTTGGCTGCCTTTGGGATCCTTTCCTTCTACTAGTTGCCTTGGTAGAAGAGGTGCTTAGTCTTACTGCAACTTGATATGCCAAAGTTGGTTGATTTCCATGGGAGACCTGCTCTTTTCTGAATAGAACAGAAGGAGGGGCCAATGAGGGTGTAGTTGGGGGAAGAACTGGGAGAAGAAGAGGGAGGGCACATTGTAGTAGGAATGTAGAGTAAATAAATTAATTAATTAAAAAATGTAGTTAAACTACCACCTTGAAAGGTTGTAGAGGAAACAATATTCATGAGCATAAGATTTCTACAAAAACCACAGGTGATGACAGAGAAAAGAAGCTAGTATCAAGTGGTTCCTTGTAGATCAGGAATTCAGAAAGAGTCTAAGACAGATTCATATGTGAGCAAAGAGGAAAGAGCCAGATGAGCTTTGAGAAAATCTAGTGTATTCTGGTTAATGTCTCTGCAAATACCAATGTCATTTGTAATTGGAGAAGTAATCTACAGTGTTGCTCTAGACCATACATGCTGCCAAGGAATGGAAATCTTAGTTGAGTTGTCAATGGCTCATGCCATTTAGTCTTGAATGTCATATCCAGAAGCCTGTCTGCAATTAGAAGAATCTCATGCAACCAGATTTAAATGCTTGGGAGTTGTGATTACATCATATCTTTTAGGATATTCTTTGTATATATCTTGCTTCATAGGTCACAGTCCTTGTAAATGGAATGTCTTTGAGAGTAATAGAGGAAATGGTTCTAATGTCTAGCTGAACTACCATGGGAAGGCACTTGGCATAGTTTTCCACTAAAAGCTCTACCAAAAGTTTTTCTTTACTTCTTTAATTATGTAGCACTTTTGTGTTTCTAATGAAAATGTTGAAATCATTCTAGGTGTTTCAAGAGTATCCTTAGACTAGAGGTATCAGCCTTTAGATTGTAGAATATTTTTTCTTTTCTTTTCTTTATCTTTTTTTTTTTACTTTTGGAGGAGAACCTGGGAAAGGAGATATTGTAAATAAAGAAAACATCTAATAAAAAAATAGAAAAAAATAACATGGAACATGCAAGATAATGCACAAGGAAATGACATTTGGTTGCAACTTGTAACTGGTTGTGTCTTGGCATCTACAACATTTTAGACTATGACCTTTGCTGTCCATGACTTGACCATTTGACATAGTTTTAGCTTTTCTGGAAGAAGATGAAAATGCCTTCATGATTGCAACTTACACAATATAGTTATGTCCTCTGATGTGAATGACATGGTTTCACTGTGGCCACATGTGATGACCCAAAGAGGTCATTACATATTTGGATAAAGTTTTAATTCTCCTGAATATTCTTCCCATAACTACTTTCCAGGCAGTGTTTGATATTGGCATCCAGTATAATATCAGACACTTACACAAATTTTAAAATCATAAACGTGAGGGTTTTCCTCTCTAGAAGCCTGCATACTTTGACTATCAGACATTCATCTGTATGTTTTAGATGCTCTGTTATTTGCATGTAGTGAAAGACAGTTCTATATAGACTGACTTATAAGTGATCATGTTGTTAGTCCTGGGATGTCAAGATCAAGACACGTAAGAAAGAGAAGGTACTGTAGGGTTATGACTGAGTTGTGAAAGATAATTCATCACAGTCCAGAACACAAATGGAGTTATGAGTCTTGAGTTATGAGGCTGAGATGGATGTGAGTAGCTATTTTGTACTTTCTCCCTTTTCAGATAGAACTTCACTTATATCTTCCCAACTTACATTGCCTTAGGGTTAATCAAAGTTAATAGATCAAGTAATGTCTATCTTGGCTCTCCAGAGATGATTTAGGAAAAAGGGGTCAGTGGAAAGTCTGCATTGTCTGGGTCATTGGTGCTTTCAGTGCTTCGGAGAAGGACACACTTCATGGTTTTCTTCTTTTCAAATAGCAGCAAGGGACTAGAGATTTAGAGGGAAGAGCCTAGAAAAGTCCTGCTGTCAGCCTGCTTCCAAAACACTTGGAGTTCAAATTACAAAAGTTATTCTGCATATTTGAAACTCTTATACTGGACAGAAGGATAAAACCCACAAAAAAAAAAACCAAAAACCAATAACAAACAAACAAACAAACAAAAAACCATGGGTGCAAATTCCTCAAAGGGCAAGAAGTGAGAATGGGGCACAGTCTTTCTGTGAAATCCCTCTGTGTCTAAGAACAATGTTAGTTCTTAGATTTTTTTTTTTCTGATTTCTTCCATGGCCTTGGCTTACTTCAGACCAATGGTATTCACTAGGCATTTTCTCTCCTTTGATGACACAGATATAGGCCAGATTAGACTGAATTAAAAGTAGATGAAGGCAGGATTATTAGGAGGTAGCTCTTGATTGGGTTCTCTGATGTCACACAAGGAGGTCAGTGAAGTCACACATCTGGGCTGAAGCAAGTGGTTTTGATGGAATTTACATGAGTAGTGATAATGTATGAGCTAGGAACTGGGATTGTGTCCATACATGGTCATATGCTAAGCCCCTGGGTGGTCACCCTTGGGTGGGTTGCCTGGAAACCGGGAGCAGGGAGGGGAAGAGTAATGACATGTCAGTCCAGAGTGTTTTCTGAGCAGGATCCAGAGGTGGAGCATTCTCTGTGAGAGTATGGTTGGAGGCAGATAGAGTTTCCTAGCTTCTGCAGGAAATGAGCAGGGGTTCCAGCCTAATATTATTCCTAAGCAATTATACATTTTCCTAGATTATAGTTAGAGGCATGATGTTATGCATAATTTGCACTTAAAATTTCAAAACGTAATTTTGTATTCGTATTTATAACTTCTTTCTCATTTCTATGTTGATTAGTCATACCTTACCATATTTTCTTTTATTGAAAATAGATTTTTTATATATACTGTATCCTGATTATGTTTTCCTTTTCTTCTACTCCTCCAGTTCCTCCCTACCCCTCCTCCCATCCAGATCCTTCCCTATTTGATAGCTCACTAAAAAACAAACAAACAAACAAAAAACCCAAAAACCCAAACAGGGTTTTATTGTCTTAGGGATAATATTAAAAGAATGAAATAAAATAAAACAACAAAGAAAAGGACATATCAAAATAGTACAAAACAAACAAACAAAAGAGTGTCCAGGAAAAGAAAAGGGAAAAAAAACCCACAGATATAGATATAGTAACTCACTTACACATTCAAGAAGCCCATAAAAACACAAAACTGAAAGCCATAATATGTACACAGAGGACCTATAGGGCACAAAACAAAATTAAAATTAAGAAGAAAAGAAAAGCCAGGACACCACAATATGAGATAAGAAAGCTGCATAGATGCCACTGAGTTCACTTTCTGTTGGCCATCTACTGAGAGGCATGCAGCCTACCCTTAAGAGTAGTTTGTTTCCTCAGTGATTGGAAATAGCTTCTGGTTAGGGATAGGAGCATCTCTGTCCATTTCTCCTTTCACCTTTAGGACCTCATCAGGTGCTGACTCCTATAGGCCTTGTGCATGCTGCCTCAGTCTCTGTGATTTCACATGAACTTGGATACTGTTTGTTTAGATGGTCTCTACTCCTTGGTTTCCTCCATCCCGTCCACCCCTCTACCTGCTCTTACACTGTTTCTGCATTCTTTTCTACCAGGTAAGCTGGGGAGAATTTCATGAAGTCATCCTGTTTAGAGCTGAGTGTTCCAAGGCTTTTCCCCTTCTACATAATGTCTAGCTGTGGATTTCTATACTTTTTTTTTCCCATCTGCTGCAAGAGGAAGCTTTTCTAATAGTGGCCAAGTGAGGCACTGATCTATGAGTCTAGAAGAATAGCATTTGGAGTCATTCTATTACCTTTTCTTTTTTTAACAGTAACATTTGCTTTTATGCTAGGTCCCTGGGCTATGGAGTCTTAGACTCTTGATTGCCCAGGCAGCATGGGCTATGGCTTCCATCTCGTAGAGTTGGTCTTCAGTCGAACCAGACATTGGTTAGCTACCCCTAAAATCTTTGCGCCACCATTGCACTAGCATATTTGTGGGAAAGGCACCACTATAGACCCAAAAGTTTGTAACTAGGTTGTTATTTACATTTCACCTCTAGTAGCATGCATACAGACTACCTTCCAGTACTGAGAACACTCACCTGTAGTGGTAAATGATCTAGGTAGGATCCTGCTCAACATCTCCATGTTCAATAAATTGTGTAGGTATTATCTTCAACCATAGGACCTATGCAGAACAACCAATAGTCTCGACCAAAACTTGGCTGTTTGGCGGTTCCCGTGGGACCCCTTTGGCCAACACCTCACTTAGATATATACCATACTTGGGCTGTGTCTTCCACATTATTCAGTGATGCCACTTAGGTCACTTACGTAAATATGTGTATATTTTAGGGAGCTTCAACTGTATTAGGTTTCCATATTACCCCTTGAAGAGAACTTAATTTTAGCTGTCTCTCCTCCTAGTTCCTCCTTTACCTCCCTCATCTCTCCCAGTTTTCACTTGATCCCCTGTTAATATCTAGTGCATTGGAATTCAAGGGTAGAGCCACAATAACAAGGATATAGGGGGGTACACAGCCAAGTCAGTCAATGCACAGTTTATTCAAAGTTTCAACTCCTTTTAAAGGCAAAGCAGAATAAAGATTCCCCATAGTTTCTAGTTCTCACCAGCTGCTGTTTCTCTAGCAATAGCCTAACTCGGTTCAGAGTGACCTAAACCTCCCTGCAGACCGACAAATCTATCAACAGTCCAACTCTTAGATGTGCTTCTTCTTACAAATAAAAACAAAGATATTTTCTCATGAGAAAATGATTATGAAAGCCACTTTCTCAGACATACAGCTTACTTGGCAGAACACTGGGATTCTCTGCTTGAGAGAGTATGCCTCCTCAGATCCTAGGCTGCCTCGCAGCTGGCAAGCTTGGAGCCGTCACCTCACACCACTTCTCTATAATCGTCCCTTCCAGTCCTCCTGCTCATTCATCCGTACTTATCTCTTCTATTTCCTTTTACTAGGAAAATCTGTTACCTCACCCTAGTCCTTTACTTTCTCACCAACCTCTATTACTTGGTTCTTGTTGATCTAATAGCTAATATCAACATATAAGTCAGTGCATTCCACATTTATCTTTCTGTGTTACCTCAGGTGATATTTTCTAGTTCCATCTATTTACCTGCAAACCTCATGATTTCATTTTTTAAGAACCTGAATCGTATTCTAATGTGTAAAATCAGAACATTTTCTTGGTACTTTCATCTGCTGAGGAACATGTATTCAGTCAGGTTTTTGGTTTGTTTGTTGGTTTGTTTTTTAGTTGTTGTTTCCCCCCCTCCATTTCTGGCTATTAGTAAAAGAGCAGCAATGAACATGGTTGAGTGAGTATCCAAGTATCTTTGAGACAGGATGGAACATCCTCTGTTGGCTAGTTTTATGTCAACTTGACACAAGCTAGAGTTATCTGAAATGAAGGAGCCTTAAATGAAAAAAAAATGTTTCCAAAAAAACTGGCTGTAAGGAATTTTCATAATTAGAAATTCTGGGGGAGACCCTATCTTCCGGTGCTCCTAGGTTCTATGAGAAATCAGGCAGAGAAAGCCATGGGGAGCAAACTTGTAAGCACTTCTCCATAACCTCTGCATCAAGTTGAGCCTCCAGGCTCCTGCCCTGTTTGATTCTTCTCTTGACTTCCTTCCTTCATGGAATATTATCTGAAAGTGTAAGATGAACTAAAACTGTTTTCTCCCAAGGCGCTTTCATCATGGTGTTTCATATCAGCAATAGTAACCCTAACTAAGAGTTGTCCGCGGGGTTTATGCCAAAGAGTGGTAGAGCTGGATCTTCCTGTGGAACTGTCACACAGAATTCAATAATGACAGTATAAGTTTGCACTTTCACCAGCAGTGGGCAAATGTTCCCCTTACTCCACATCCTCATTAGTGTGAGCTGTCTGTCATTTATTTTTATTAATCTTAGCCACTCTGGCAGGTGTAAAATGAAATCTAAAAGTAGTTTTGATTTGCATTTCCCTGATAACTAAGGATGTTGAACATTTTTTAAGTGTTCCTGAGCCATTTGCTTTCCACATTGGAGAATTTTTCATTAGCTCTCTACATTATTATTAAATTGGGTTTTTTTTTTTCTTAATATCTCGTGTTTTTTAGATCTCTATGTAGTTTGGACATTCGACGTATATTGTATATATAGTTGGTTTAAGTCGTTCCCATTCTACAGGCTGCAACTTTGAATGATCATGGCTTTTGTCTTGCAGAAATTTTCAGTTTCATGTGGTCCAATTTATTAGTTGTTGATCTTAGTGCCTGTGTTGGGTACAGAAACCCTTCTGTTGTGGCAATGCCTTCAAGGCTATTTACCACTTCTCCTTCTATCTGGTTCAGTGTGTCTGTTTTTATGCTGAGGTCTTTGATCCTCCTGGACTTGAGGTTTGTGCAGAGTGATAGATATGGATCTATTTTGATTCCTATATATTGAGATGCCCAGTTTAATCAGCAAAAATTTTTAAACATGCTGCCTTTTTAAAAGTGTGTTTTCCTGGCTTCTTTATCAAAAATAAAGTGCCCATAAAGAGGTGAATTTATTCTGGGTTTTCAGTTTGATTTCCAGGATCAACGTATTTGTTTTTGTGTCTAAGTCATGCTGATGTTTCTATTATTATGAATATTGCTATAACTCTATAATGTAAATTGAAATTGGGGATGATGTTGCCCCCAGAAATTCTTGTATTATTTGTTATTATTTCATATGCTGGGTGTTTTGTGTGAAGCTGATGTTTTGAATATGAAGCCAAAAATTGTTCTTTCAAGATCTGGAAGGAATTATGTTGGAATTTTGATGGGGATTTCATTGAATGTATAGATTACTTTTGATAGGATGGCCTTTTTACTATACTAATCCTATGTATCCACAATCATGGGAGATATTTCTCTCCATACTTTGTTTCTCAATTGGTTTCTCATTTGTGTAGAGGAGGGATATAGGAGTTCTCTGATGAAATTTTTAGAGTCACTTATGTATATTATCATATCATATGCAAGTAAAGATACTTTGACTTCTTCCTTTCAATTTGTATTTCCTTGATATCCTTCAGTTGTCTCTTTGCTGTAATTAAAACGTCAAGTACTATATTGAAGAGGTATGAAGAGAGTCAACAACCTTGTTTTGTTTTATTTATCTATTTACTCCTTTTTCTTTCTATTGTATTGATTTTAACCTTGAGTTTGATTATTTCTTTACACTTACCCTTTGGAGTATGATTTCTATTTTGTTTTATAGAGTTTTCAGGTGTGCTATTAAGTTCTACTATAGGATTTCTCCATTTTTTTTTATGTAGGCACTTAGTGCATGAACTTGCTTCTTAGACACCATCATTGTGTTGCATAAATTTAATATGTGTGTTTTCATTTTAATTCAAATCTAGAAGTCTTTAAGAAATCCTTTCTTAATTTCTCTTTGGCTCAATTTTCATTCAGTAGTTGATTATTTAGTTTCATTATTTGTAAGCTTTCTGTGTTTTGTTTTTTTCCCTTCTGTTGTTGACAACTAGCTTTAACCTATGGTGGTAAGATGTGATGCAGGATGTTGTTTCAATTTTCTTGTGTCTGTTGAGAGTTGCTTTGTGTCTTATTATGTAGTCAGTTTTGGAGAAAGTTTCTTGAGGTGCATAGGTATATACTTTTTTGTATTCTTTTTTGTTTGGATGTGTTGATCTGTAAATACCTTTTAGGTGTTGTTTATGTCAGTTAGCTCCAGCATTTCTCTATTATTTTTTTTTTGTCTGAATAACATGTCTTTTAGTGAGAGAATGGTATTAAAGACTCTCAATTGCAATGCATGATTCTCAATATGTGATTTAAACTATAGTAGTGTTTCGTTTATGAACTTGGTTGTGCTTGTGTTTGGTATATGGGTGTTAAGAATTGCAATATCTTCTTGGTGGAATTTTCCCTTGATGAGTACATAGTTTAATTCATTTTCTCTTCCAATAGTATTAGCAGAAATATTAAATCTGACTTTAATATTTTGTCAGATATTAAAATGGCTATATAAGCTTGCTTCTTAGATCCTTTTGCTTGGAATACCTTTTTTTCGTACCCTGAGATGATACCGATGCTTAGTGTCAAGGCATATTTCTTGTACGGAGCAGCAGGATTGATCCTGTTTCTGCACCCATTCTTTTACTCTGTATTTTTTGTTGGAGTATTGAGACTCTTGATATTGAAAGATATCTTTTTGTATTTTTTTTTTAAATTATGCTTTAGCTCAATGGTCGGACACTTCTAAGCGTCCTACCGCTAAATATGCCCTTATCTTCACTCTCAGCTCAACACCCCTAATTCTGCTCTTTACTTAGTTGTCCAGTTACCTTCTTCTTCTTCAGCCCCCTCAATCTGCCCTCAGCTTAATTATGTTTCTGATCTCCCATCTGCTACCACAGGCTCAGTTGCGGAAGTGGCCCTGGTCACCCCACCACAGATCTCACAAAGCTGGAGACACTTTCCCTCCAAAGCATGGTGAAATATTTTCTCCTCTCCTGTGTTTGCTATCCTGCTACTGAAACCTGGCAACTCCACCTCTTCAATCCAGCCATTAGATGCTAGTGTCTTTATTGAGGACATCGATGATCATTTTTGTAGATTCCTGTTATTTTGTTGTGGTGGTGATGGTGTGATGTGATGGGACAGCTGCTGCTGCTGCTGCTTCTTCTGCTGCTAGTAGTGTTGGTGATGCTGGTAGTATGTGTATGTGTGTGTATGTGTGTGTATGTGTGTGTGTTTCTCCTCTTCTACTTGATGGGTTTATTTATTCCATGTGCCTACCCTCTTTGTTTTTTGTTTGTTTGTTTTGTTTTTATTTTTGTTTTTTTTTTTTTTTTTTTTGTTTTTTTTTTTTTTGAGTTTTACTTTTATTGCCTTCTGTGTGGCTAGATTTGTAGATGTTTTGTGCCTGGAGTTTTTGTTTAAATAATTTTTAGGAGAAATAATAGTTTCTGTCTTGGAATTTTTATTTCTGTTTTTAGAGAATCTAGTTCATGATCAATTTTTATTATGTATCCACTGACCTTGTAAAATAATTCATTAGGGGTTGGGGGAACCGGAGAGATGACCTAACAGTGGAGAGCACTTGTTGCTTCTGCAGAGGATGTAGGTCAATCCTCAGCACCCATGGTGGCTCACAGATACCTGTAATGGCAGTTCCAGGGGCTCAAGTGTTTTCTCTGACTACTATAGGCACACATACACATATAAACCCATAGAATAAAATAACAAAGTATAAAACATTTAAACTGATGCAGTAGAGATGGCAATTTTGCTACTGGAATCACCTAAAGTATTTGTGGTTTTAGTTGCAAATTCTACAGTATCATCTTCCACAGGGACTGATTTATTTATAATATTGTGTGCATGGATATTTTGTTTGCATGTATGTCTGTGCATCATGTATGTGTATGGTGCCAACAAAAGTTGTTAGTTCCTGTAAAACTGGATTTATTGGTAATTGTGAATCAACATGTAGGTACTGGAAATCAACCCAAACTCCTCTGGAAGAACAGCCAGTACTTTGAATTGCTGAGCTATCCCTTTGGTCCCTGTACATTGACATTTAAATATCTAAATTAAATTTCAATCTCCTGATTGCTTACATTAACCCACAAAATCTTTAAAACTCCCAGAACTCTCATGAGCCTATCTCTCTCCCATAAATCTTTTATTTCCTTAGAATTTGGTACCCTGAATCCTCACTGTCATGGTTTATTTTGATGCCTACAACCAGTCTTCATCATCATTATCATCACCATCAGCAGCAGCAACAAAATACTGTTTGATTCCTTTGTTATTATTCTTATCAGCCAGATTGGCTTCCTCAATGTTCACTTGATGCTTTTTATCAGTGTATTCTTTCAAAACTTGTAGTATTATGTGCATATATGTGTAAGGTATTGCTTTGGTTGTTTTGCGACTGTCTCCTTTTTAGAGACTTTGATGCTGCCTTTTATAATACGAAAAGAATAATATTTGCTAAGTTGTGGCTGTTGGTTCATTTGAATTTGTGAATCTCAGTCTAAATGCCTACTATGCCGTTACCTTCTTGTGTCTGGTGACATAAGAGATGGATAATAACCATGTAGGAATGATGTTCTGGAAATATGTCTTCTGAATGTAAAAAATACCCATTCTTAATGATAGTCAGTGCCTGGTCAATTGTAATGATGCATGTTCTCTCTACATAGCTAACTTCTTATGGCTCTGATGTCATGTTGTTCAGTGTCATGACTCTAAACACACAATCCTTCTGCCTCAGCTCCTGACTTCTCGGTTTACAAGTGTGTATCTACACACCCACTTAATGATCTTTAACTTCCTTAAAAATGTCCTTTCAGCACTTAACAAAACTGATTATCTACATGCCATGTGATTCATATCTTTTGTTTGCTTGTTTTTGTTGTTTTGTTTTGTTTCAACCGATAATCACCATGGTTTGTAGTTCAAAGTTAAGGATTCAGAGCTTAAGTATGAACCAGTCTGATACTTTGGTGACAGCCTTTATTCACAGTGCTTCACTTTTAGCCTTTGATTTGACACTTCATTTCACAAACATACATCCTAATCCCAAAGAGAATGTAATTGGAATCAGCAAATAATTCAGATCAAACACATCTGTGTCTTCACTAGTGAGATCACAGTGTGACATCTCAAACCTACTGATAGTTTCCCAACACCCAGGACAATGATATTTCCCAGACTGAAAACTTTACCGTGATTCTTTGAATGTGCAGAACTCAGAATTTCTCTCAAGCATAAAAAATATATATTTTTCCTATTGTGTTTATCTAACACAATTGTCACTGTGAGGTGACTATCTCACAGCCATATGTAAACACACACACACACACACACACACACACACACACACATATATATATATATATGAGCACAGGAACCACAGAAGGGGTGAGAGAGAGAGAGAGACAGACAGAGACAGAGACAGAGACAGAGAGACAGAGACAGAGACAGAGACAGAGACAGAGAGGGAGTAGCTGGGACAGACTATAGCCAAAAAAAAAAAAAGAATTATGGGAAGGGATTTAATTCTATTATAGTTAAAAAAATTAAAAGTAGTTGAAAAAGAGAATATTTATTTTATTTAACCTTAGGCAAAAGACCAAAAAAATAGGAAACTCTTTCTCTCTTTCTTTTTAGAATTAAATACTTTAATCTGTATTTGTGTGTGTGTGTGTGTGTGTGTGTGTGTGTGTGTGTGTGTGTGTTCATATGGAAAAGGACTAAAAACTGAGAAGCTGATTTCAGAGGGTGATACTGTCTAGTGTTTATCGTATAGAAATGAAGGAGGGTTAGCGCAAAGCTGCTTTGTTTTTTATTTATTACAATAGATTACTAATAGAAAGCATAAGGTGAAATGTCAGCATCTATGGAGGTCTGAATTCAAGCAGTTCTTTGAAAGAAAAAGAAAGATTGAGCATTATGACAAAAAAATTGAATATCTTCCCTACTTCCTTTAGAATTCTAGGTTAAGACATACATTCAGGAGTTCTTGGATGTGTGCAAATGATGTACACAGAATGA
This sequence comes from Mastomys coucha, assembly GCF_008632895.1. Classification (NCBI taxonomy): domain Eukaryota; kingdom Metazoa; phylum Chordata; class Mammalia; order Rodentia; family Muridae; genus Mastomys; species Mastomys coucha. The sequence continues at coordinate 22,296,764 of NW_022196903.1, read as the reverse complement.
AGAGAATATTGTAATAGGCCCTAGGAAGATATCACATTTGTATGCCCTATTTTGGGTTCTCTTTTGTGCCTTTCTAGAGAGGAAAGTGGTCTTATATTCACTTCAAAGCACCCAACTGTTTCAGATTCAGAATATTAATTGTAATTGGAAGCTAAGAAAATAGCAGGGCCTGAGAGGATGTTACGAAAACGCCTCCCATTCCTTGGTCATGGAGAAGTTGTGGGTAAGGAGGTAGGGGAAGAGCTAAGAAGAATGAAAAGAGATAAGATAATACTACTGTCCATATCTCTTGCTTTTATGTGAGATAATATCATCCCTTCCTTTACCTAGTAGCACACCACATTAAGAAGTCAAGCTGTTGTGTTACCTAAGGTATGCAGCTCTCAATATCAACAAATATTTAGATTTGAAAAAAAAAACACATTGTTTTCTTTATTTCAATGTGACATTTTCCTAGACATTTAGTAGAATCTACCTGTCCACTGATCACTCCCCAAACTCCCTTGTACAGCTGTCTATGCATTATTTCTTTTGTCACAAACAACTGTAAGGAAGCTATGCTAGTACGTTGTAGATTCAAACTTGTATTGTAACTTTTTGAGTTATTACTTTGTGCATATATTTTAAACAATGATATTTAATTGTATTAAATTACATCTTATACATGTGAATTTCTAGGTAATACATTTAAAAGCCAAAGAGTAAAATCAAATCGTACATTTTTCCACCTAATGAATGAGGCTTTTCTCATGCAAGTAAACTCTAGATGTCTTAACATTCCTGCCTTGTCTACATACACACACACACACACACACACACACACACATACACACACATACACACACACACACACAAAACATATGTGGGATGGTGCTAGAATTCAAACTTAGGTTTGCTGGGACATGATCCTTTCCAGACCAGGTTATAACTGACCATTGTGCGGAAGTCAATGTGTGAACTCTTGCAAACAGTCTACTTGTGTATAGTCCTCTCTCTTCACTTATACAGTCTAGGATACCCTGTCTAGGGAATGGTACTACCTTTATTAGGCTTGTTCTTTCCATATCAATTGACAGTATAATAACAAACCTCTATAGATATCTCAACAAGCCACTCTGATTGTGATGGTCTGTCATTGAGACTTTAATACCAGGTGATTCTAGATTGTGCCAAGTTGAATTCAAACTAACATTCCCATACTATTGAGATTGATACTGTATAGTTTACAAATCTAACTAAGATACATTTAAAAAAATCTACAAATCTAGTTCGTGAGTTTATATAATTTAAAAGTTGCTTGAGCTCTAGATTCTCTTTGCTTTAAGTTTGAATTAACTCAATAGAATCTAACTGAGGCAATCCTGATGATGATTATCAATTCAAGCGGTTTTAGAATATTTGAAAGTTTGAACTTTGCCATATTATTTGCCTACTTGTATGCTTCTTTATGATTCTTTGAAAACTTCAAACAAGTACACAATGTATTTTGATGATACCCACCAGCGACTTCTTCCTTGAGTCCCCACAGACACATCTCTTTCTAATCTCATGTTCCTTATATTTTTCTATATTTCCCATAAATGCATCAATCTTATGTTATTGATATGCAACAAGGAATCAATACAGAGAAAGAATTTTCAAAGCATGCCCCTGAGACTCTGCTGCTAAGGCATGTATTTGACATCTGATATTAGGAACTATTTCTTTTTCTTAAATACATATTTGTTATATTTTATATTGTGTGTTTTGCTTGCGTCTTTGTCTCTGTACCACATGGGTTCCCAATGACCATGGAAATCAGTGAAAGGTGTTGAATCTCCTGGAACTGGTGTTATTAATGGTTGTGATGCACTATATATGCTGAGAATTGACCCTGGGTCTTCCTCAAGAGCTAAAAGTTTTCTTAACCACTCAAAGCCTTTAATTTATTTCCTCCCAAACCCCTAGGAGGAGATCTTTCACATTTTTAACAAAATGTGATATTTATATTAATGTTACATAAACAATGAGAAATATCAGAAAGTGTTTATTAGATAGGCTATTAAAAAAAGCCTCTTTATCATGTTTGTGATTTTTTTCCAGTGTTGGTGCTTAAAATTACATAATGATATGAGAGCAATGATATTGCAGAAGCAATGTATATCATGATAACCTAGATTGCTGTACTGTTCTCTGTCCTCATTACATATAGTATACTCTTTGCTTAAGTATTGGGATAATAATCTGGGCACTGGTACCTTTGCAAGGAGATGATTTAGTAAAATGTATTAGTTTCTTGTCAGATAGTACATTGTCCCCTTCCTTATGTGGTTCATCATCTAAAAAATAATATAAGCTCCACCCATTTTCACTTTGTTTTAAGGAGTAAGGATTTTAAAATACAAAATCACTCATCTTTACTAGTAGTTTGTCATAAGGAAAGCTTGACTGCAGTCAAGGGCAATTTCAGTAAATATTCTCCAAAGTAGCTATAGGAGAGAAACTAGAATAATTTTAGAAAATAGTGTGTTATTTGCTTTATCTCCTTCTAGTCAGACTTAATAACCATGATTCTTTTCTTTTTTTTTTTTTTTTCTCTCCTCAGATGTACATCCAGACAACAACACTTACTGTCTCCATGAGTTTAAGTGCTTCAGTGTCTCTGGGAATGCTCTATATGCCCAAAGTTTATATTATAATTTTTCATCCAGAGCAGAATGTTCAAAAACGCAAGAGAAGCTTCAAGGCTGTGGTTACAGCTGCTACCATGCAAAGCAAACTGATCCAAAAAGGAAATGACAGACCAAATGGAGAGGTGAAAAGTGAACTCTGTGAGAGTCTTGAAACCAACAGTAAGTCATCTGTAGACTTTCAGATGGTCAAGAGCGGGAGCACTTCCTAATAGATGTACGTTGAACATTCTTCTACTAGTCTTGGGAACTACGCTACACAGTTCTATGATCATAATGGCACACACACCCTGAGACTGTAACAATAGTCCAAATCATTGGATGAGAGCTAAATGTTTACAAATGTGTACTTGTTCCCAGCACACAAATTTCTCACCTGAAGTCTCTAACAAAGCGCTGCAGTGTAGCTCCTTCTTTGAGGAATCATAGAGCTTGGCATTAGGGATGCTGTTTCATTTTACAAATGCCATTTCTGAAACATTACTTCAGACCTTGCAAAATTAAATGCCAAGTTGTTTGGGTTTGGGGGAAAATGAGATTGTTAACATGTGGAGTAGAGTCATCATAAATACTTGGTTCCCTCAGGGCCTTTCTTCTTTTGAATTTCCTTGATTTTTTTTTCTTGCTTGAATATGTTAATTTCAAATAGGCCTTGAAGGCCATTTGACTCTGAAGACAGAATCCTTTGGACCACTTTCTTCATCTACATTTCTTTGCTCTGAGGTTGAGCCAGAATCATCTTATACTAATAGTACACTGCCCTGCAGGACAATCCAGAAATATTTAAATTAACCGTTAAGGCTTTCTTGATATCCATAAAAGATGATAGTAAACACATTGGATATTTGTATTGTAAAGATTTAGAAAGTAGAATATATTAAAAATTTCATTTACATTACCTGGTTGTATAAAGAAATTAAGTAGAAATAAATTAAAGCTGAAGGTCTTACTCTAGAATGGCTCTCAGTCTTTTGTGAATGAAATAGTATAGGTTTGTATTAATTAAATATAAGCATTTTTGTTAATGTTACACATCTGTAATCCTAGAAGTTGGGAGTCTGGGGCAAGAGTATTGTGAATCTGTGACGACTTGGGCTATATTATAAGACCCTATATCAGAGAAAATAAGAAAATCCAAGAACAAAATTCTCCTTCCTTCCAGAATCTTTTAGCAGGGTCTTTTCTCTGCTTGGTTTTCTTTTGACATTGTCTCAGTCAGGGTTTCTGTTTCTCTAAAGAACCCCTAAGACCATGCAAACTCTTCTAAGGAAACATTTAATCCAGGCTGGTTTACAGCTCAGAGGCTTAGTTCATTCTCATCATAGCAAGAAGCATGGCAGTATGCAGCTAGACATGGTGCTGGAGGGGCAGCTGAGAGTTCTACATCCTGATCTGTGGACAGCAAGCAGAGAGAATGAATTGCCACAACTGATTTGAGCATCTGAAACCTCAAACTTTTCCAGTGGCACACTTTCTTCAACAGGGGCACACCTTCTTAGAGTGTCACTCCATATGCATCTATGTAGGTCCTTTTCATTCAAACTACCAGAGACATTAAATACAAAAGAAGACTAAGAATTGGTTTTATTTGGCTTAATTACTAAAGAAATGTATAGTTTCCACAGCATTGACCAAACTTTTTCTGAGTTAAGCTATCTAGATATCTATGAACATTGCACATTGCAATGGATATGCATAGTCTTAGATATATTGACATGCAGATTAAGCTTATTAGCTTATAGGCTGATAAAGTAGCAGAGTGGGCAGGGGTACTTGCCACCGTTGGGCAACCAGAAGTGTATCCTGAGACCCACTTAGTGTAAGGTGAAAACCAAAGCCCATAAGTTGTACTGTGACTTCTACATACACTCAGAGTCATGTGCACACACACAAACACACAAACATATGCACTAATGCACATGTGCACAAGCATGCCCTCCCCCCCACACACACTGACACACATACACACACACACACACACACTATAGAAACAACCTAATAAATTAAAAATAAATTTAAAGCCTTAATGTCTTAAGCCATCTTCAGAAGCCATCCTGATTCCAGGAAGATTATCTAGTCAAAATGTTAGTCCCATTTCTAGAGAGAAACCTATCACAGCTCCACAAATAATTCCCACAATTCTTTCAAAAGCAGCCTTGTGAACATGCAAGGGCTGATTTCAGTAGCACATATGTATGATCACCTCCTATGATAGACAAACACTTTACAATGACAGGACTATTAGCAAAATGCTAGTGATTTGGGGACAGAACATTTTTGTTTTCCAACTTGAAAGCATCAGTATAGGGATTTTAAACCTGTGCAGATGCCAGTAAGCTGCTCTTGGCACTTTGCACATTCAATGCTGGCACTGGAAGCATGAATCATCAGAGACTGCTTGACCTCTGTTTTTGTGGCAGTCCAGAAAAGGACATAATGGGGTTTCAAATGGAAACAACTAGCATTTTGGTGGAATAAATACCAATCATTCCAGGCCCACCTAAGGAACATGATGAGAGGCAAAAAATCAATATTTTTTCCTAAGCCCTTGAAGAGCAAATAGTTTCCCCTAAAAGTAAAATATCTATTGTCAATGAATACTGGTCTTATATTGTTAAATAAGTTTCAAACTTTGGCTATTTCTTTATTATTTTCTGTGGATGCCGAAGTGGAAATTATATAACCAGAGAACACATTTCTATGACTTCTCTAGAATAAATAAAAAGAAAGGTTACAAACATGAAGGCATAGGAAGGTGAGCTTATTATATTCTGGAAGAGTTAAAGTTCCCATTTGGAAGATAAAATTACAAAACAGGCCTCAACAGCTACAGGGAGATTTAAATAATTCTATGCATCCTATCAGATTACCATGGACTAAAGCTGGTCTTCAATAACAACAAAAACAACAGAAAGCCTACATGCCCATGGAAGCTGAACAACAACCCTACTCAATGATAACTTGGTCAAGGAAGAAATAAATAAAGAAATTAAAGACTTTTTAGAATTCAATGAAAATGAAGCCACAACATACCCAAACTTTTGGGACACAATGAAAACAGTGGAAAGAGGAAAACTTGTGGCTCTGAGTGCCTCCAAAAAGAACCTGGAGAGAGCATACATTAGTAGCTTGACAGCACACCTGAAAGATCTAGAACAAAAAGAAGGAAATACACCCAAGAGGAGTAGATTGCAGGAAATAATCAAACACAGGGCTGAAATCAACCAAGTAGAAACAAAAAGAACTATTCAAAGAATCAACCAAACCAGGATGTGTTTCTTTGAGAAAATCAACAAAATAGATAAATCCTTAGCCAGACTAACCAGAGGGCACAGAGATAGTATCCAAATCAAAAATGGAAAGACAGATATAACAACAGAAACCAAGGAAATTTAAAAAAAAAATCATCAGATTCTACGACAAAAGCCTATATTCAACAAAACTGGAAAATCTGGATAAAATGGACAATTTTCTATACAGATATCAAATACCAAAATTAAATCAGGATCAGATAAATTATCTAAAGATTCCCCATAACCTCATAGGAAGAACAACAATATCATCCAACTAGATCCCCCAGAACTCCCGAGGAATGGACTACTAACTAAAGAGTACACATGGACCCATGGCTCCAGCTGCATATATGGCAGAGAATGGCCTTGTTGAATATCAGTGGGAGGAGCAGCCCTTGGGCCTGAAGGTGTTCAATGCCCCAGTGTAGAGGAATGCCAGGGTAGGAAGGCAGGAGTGGGTGGGTGGGTGGGTGGGTGGGGGAGCATCCTCATAGCGGCAGAGGAAGGGGGGTGGAATAGGGAGTTTCTGAAGAGGAGACCTGAAAAGGGGGAAAACACTTGACATGTAAATAAAGAAAATATCCAATGGAAAAAACAAACAAACAAACAGACAAAAAAGAAAGCAGATATCTCAATGTAAAAAGAAGGTATAGCTATAGAGAGAATTCTCAAAAGAGGACATTCAAATGGCTGAGAAGCACTTAAAGAAATGTTCAGCATCCCTAGCCATCAGGGAAATACAAATCAAAACTACTTTGAGATTTCATCTTATATTCATCAGAATGGCCAAGATCAGTAAGACAAATTATAGCTCATGTTGACAAGGATGTGGAGTAAGGGAACATTCATCCTTTGCTGGTGTGAGTACAAATTTGTACACTCACTATGGAAATCAGTGTGGTTGTTTCTCAGGAAGATGGGAATCAGTCTACCTTAAGATCCAGCTATACCACTCTTAGGAAAATACACAAAGGATGCTCCATTCTACCACAGAGACACTTGTTCAAAAGTGATCATTGCTACTCTATTCTTAATAGCCAGAAATTGGAAACAACTTAGATATGGCAATGGGTGAATGTATAAAGTATATAGCACATTCACACAATGTAATATTACCTACTGCTAAAAGAAAAAAAAACACAGTGAAATGGTAGATATAATCAGAAAAAAATAAATGAAGATAATGTGAATTACTGCCTAAATGACAGTTTGGGCTATTGTTAATATAAGAGTATTTGAAAGTAAAGTAAAGAGCAACTATTACTTTGGTATACACACCTTTATTTTAGTGTAGGCAGTATCTTGGTAACTATGACTACTAATCTGTAGCTGGAATTGTTGATTATGACTAAATAATGATTTATCCATATATTCATATACATGCAATTCATTATAATATTTATTATAATAGATGCATATGTATGTATGTATGTATGTATGTGTATATATGTATGTGTGACTGAGTGCTGTGTGTAAGGGTGCCTGTAGCATTCAGGAGAATGTTTCAGACACCATGGAGATGAACTCATAAGTGTCTCTCAGCTGCCTGACATGGGTGGTGCTGGAAACCAAGTTCAGTTCCTGTGAAAGAGAAGTACATGTTCTTAAGTACTGAGCAATCTCTCCAGGCCCATAATTCATTTTAGAAGTGGTCGTGGATCCCACTGCAAACTTACTTGTCATATGCTTAAAATTTCAGAACTTTACATAATAATTTTGAGGAATGTGAAGTTAGAAAGCAAACTAATTTCCTGACTTTGCATAACACTACATTTTTTCTGTAACAAGATCCTGTTCTTTCAGAATAGAGAGAGGAGTGAAAAGCAAGTTTATATGTGCAAGAGTTTTCAGCAATGCCTAGAAACCATTCTACTTATTCTTATGTTTCTTGTGGTATATTTATTTATAAGAAATTCAGCAGTTGCTATTCCTTTAAACCTATGAATGCAGTAAGGCACACTCAAGGATGTTTTTCATTGATCTGGTTTTCAAAGGTATATATACACACATGAACTTTGTCAAAATAGTTCCCTTATTAATTCATCTGCATATTTTAATACATTTTAATCCATGATAATTCTGAAATAATGAGTCATGAAAATTATCTGTCATTCATAGTCATCCTTTTTTCATTGCTTCAATTTTATTTTTCTTTTTTTTGAATTTTTTTCTCTCATAATGTAACTTCATTATGGATTCCCCTCCCTCTATGCCTCTCATTTTGCCCCCCTCACTTCTTTGTTTCCCCTCTGAATCCACTCCCCCACCTTCTGTCTCTCATTAGTTATATTAAAATAAGATATAATAGAATATGAGATAAAGCATGAAACAGAAACCAACACATTGGAATTGGAGAAAGCACACAGAAGGGAAAGCATCTTAAGACAGAAGAAACAGATATTAATGCAGAGACTTACTCCTTTCCACAGTCAGAAAACTGTATAGAAATAGCTAAACTGGAAGCCATAGTAACATGTAAAAGACCTGTGGGATAAAAAGAGAGAAAATATCAAAAATATATAAATAGGTTACATATAAATATAGGTACAAATATAAGAACAAATATAAATATAAATAAATACAAACATAAATAAAATAGCCTAGGGAACTAAGGTAAGACTACACCATACTGTTCAAACACAAAATGTCAGTAAATGGTTCCTATGACATTCATCTGGACTCATAGATCAGTACTTGCTCAGCCATCATCAGAGATGTTTCCTTCTGCAGCAATTAGGAGCAAATACAGTGAACCTTGGAACCCTCAGCCCCAAACAGGATGTCTCCTTCAAATCTCTCGCAAGCAACTGAGGAAGAGGATGTGGAAAACGTGTAAGAAACAGAAGGGATGGTGGACACCAAGAAAACAGTCACTCTCAGTCAACATGATCAATGCATATATGAATGCACAGAGACTGTAGCAGCATGCCTAGGTCCTTCATAGCTCTGCACCAGATGGGGTCCTAAAGCTGAAAGAAGTGGGCACATGCCGCATTCCTAACCCAGAAGCTATCTCCAATTGATAACAACTTGCAAATATAAATTTGCTCTCTTCCATCCCATGGCCTCTTTCTTTTAAATTGCTCATATTTTACTTGTATGTTTATATTTTCAGAACTGATATTTTCATATTGTGTAACCCATGGGTATACTTTTCCGTGGGATGACTAGTTCTGCCTTCAGCATTCAAGATTCCTTAGTTGTCTGTTGTTTTGTGTCTGTGACTGGGGTCTGGTGAGATTCACCTATCCACTTTAGCATGTACATTGCTGTCATCATCCTTGCTCGAATCTCTTTTCCTTTTTGCAGTGTACACATTTAACAAATATTTCCTACACTTCCAGATATTTCTGACAATGTGAAATAGTGCAAAAAGCTCAGTGATCCTTTTACTAGTACATTCTCTAACTCACAGTGGGTTTTCTTCATCACAGCTCCAAGTAATTAACAGAAAATCTACCAGAAACAGAATAAGTATTCACTCTGTATCTTAGAGAAATCTAGAAGCACAAAATGCATTATATGAATCAGAACATGAAAATGGAAGTAAACCAATATAGGAGGCATTGTGCCTTAATTTGCACACTCACACACACACACACACACACACACACACACACACACACACACACACAGAAATCATCTTACTTTCTGGAAAGAAGGCTACCCAATAGGACCACAGATGGTCAAGGAATGAGTTACTCACCAAATGCTTGCCACAGAAGCATGAGATACTGAGCTGTAAGGTAGCACTCAGTGGTGGTGCATTCCCTTAATCCTAGTACTTGGGAGGCAGAGGCAGGCAGATTTTTTTAGTTCAAGGCCAGCCTGGTTTACAGAGTGAGTTCCATGACAGACAGGGCTATACAGAGAAACCCGATCTTGAAAACAAAAACAAAAATAAAAATAAAACAAACAAAAAAACAAAACAACACCCCCCCCCAAAAAACGACCAAACAAAATAATCCAACAATAGCACTCACAAACTAAGTGATGGGATGGAACTTCCTGGAGAGTGATGATAACTTTAAGTCATGTTATCTAAGATTGAGCTCTGGCCTTCCCATGTATGCGTGTGATCAAACACACATGCACACACACACACACACACACACACACACACACACACACGTGCAGAAACACACCCATCCACACCCACGCAGAAACACACAGTGATATATACAGAAACATAACCACAGGGACATATAGAGAGACACATTCAGAGGAACACATACAGGGGTATACACACAAACAGATAATCTCTTTATCACACAACACATATGCTCACATGCTCATGTGAAAACACTCAAATAGAAAGGGGGGACCCAATAGTGTCTTTCCCAAACTAAAAATTATTCTCCAAAAGTATTTTCTATCTCTATTCTTTTACAACCTTTAGTGGTGAGATTAAGGAGCATAAATTTGCTTAATTTTTATTCATTTTGTAAAAATAGAATGTAATGTATAGCTGGAATCAATTCTACTTCTTTCCAACATGTTATGATAATTGTCAAGTGTGACCAGAGAAGATAAATGCATGAGTGACCTAGTTTGAACATTTACTTAATATTATTAAATTAAATAAAAGTTATTAAAACCATGTATAATTAGCACTTTCTTGGACTGGGTTTATTTCAGTGACACTTAGCATGATTTTGTTCTCTGTAACCTGGATGGGTCAATTACCAGTGTTAAAAATGACAGAGGGATAAGTCTGATTATCAATTATATACAAAGAATAGCTTTATGACTTCCAGATGTACTCAATGTATACAACTACAATAAATTATTTAAAAATATTTTTATCCTGAATTGAATTGATGCACTGAACTAAACGTGTAAGTTTTTAAATGAAATTACTCTATTATCAATCTTAAAGGAGATAAGAAATTTGAACATTTTCACACATTAATTGAATGTTTGAATTTCATAATTATTTGTAATTAGTCTGCTTTTTCTGGAAGTGTCAGCATGAGTGTAAATTAGATAGAATGTTTCATTGTTCATATCCTTCTAATAGGCTTACACCAATGAGGATTGTTTTATTGTAAGTTGATAGTAGAAGAGTTAAAGATGAATTTTATCCATTGAGGTTTTATTTTCATGTATCCCTCAGTTAAAACTCAAAAAACCCACAAATATCTATTGACTGTGTCGATAGTTAGTGAAAAATGGTATATACTTGAGATTTTGGCATGTGAATCTAAAGTCTGAAATTATTGGTTAATTCTTAAATGGAAGATAAACATTGTCAAGGTACTGGTTATGGGATTCACTGAAGTGAATACAATCTTTGATTTAGTCTGGTAGATTTTTCTTGCCTATTTTGTATAATATTGGTGTTTTTAAAATAATGTGTATGAAAATTAAATTTGTCAAAGAACATGTAAATAATATTTCACTAAAGTTTTCTAATGATTAACCTTTTTCTGTATTCACTCTGGCTAAATATCTACATACTATATACTGGACTGGGAATTTTTGTGGATTAGCAATCTTGTTGAATTTCTCATTTGATTTCTAATGCATGGTTTAAAATACTAAGAAACATATTTAAAAAAATACATTATCATCAGACAGCCCTAGCAGAATTTGAATTTTGAAATTATATCAAAAATGGTTATTATATAATAATAACTTGTCTTATTTTTTCTTAACAGCTTCTTCTACCAAGACAACATACATCAGCTACAGTAATCACTCAATCTGAACAGGGAGATGGCACCATCTGAAGGAAGGTGCTGTGTGTTCTTAAATATTGAACATAAGACTGCAAAAACGCACTCTGGGAGATCTCCATAGACTACAATCAATCAGATCAATAGTCTCGTAAGGAACAAAAATTAGCCATGAGCCAAAAGTATCAATATTGTGGAGCAAAGAAGCCCATTTTTATACAATACAACCATTGAGTGTCAAGCTACAGTATTGCTTACTTGTGAGCAGTTAAAAAAAAAAAATCTCAAACGGAAAACTAATGTTAGCTTGTGAAAAAAAATGCTGTTGAAATAAACCATGTCTGATGTTATTCTTGTAAGTATTTTTCTGTGATTGTGAGAACTCCTGTTCCTGTCCCACACTGTTCAACTTGTATAAGCCTCCGAGTCTGTTTCTTGTAATGGCTGACTGGATTGAAGCCCTGGGTTGTGCTACAAAATAAATGCAATGATTGACGCATGCAATTTTTATACAAATAATTTATTTCTAATAATAAAGGAATGTTTTGCAAATGTTGAGCGTTGTTTCGTTCCAGTTTTAAACCAGGGTGATCCCCTCTTTCCAGCTGACACTCGGCTGTTGTTAGTTCCTTGCCTGGCACCTGTTGATCCTACCTCCTTCAGGAACATAGGTTTGGATTGTTAGTGTTCACGAGGAGACTTTCACTGTTCTATGAAAAGGTATCAGTTGTATAAGATTTTTGTAAATATTTTTGATTCATGTAATAGAGTTTCATAGCAACTACTCCTATGAAGAATCAAGTTGTAGCTTGGTATAAATTTCCTCAAGGTGGTATAATAGACTATTAAGCTTTATTTTGGAAAATATATTATGAAAATTGTCATGGAAAAATATATCACCATATGACCAAATTGCTCCATGTAAATTCTAATTAATTTGCATACTGAAGTATTCTCTGCTATTTGATACTAACCTTCTCTCACCTGGGCCTAGAAGTCACAAAATCAGCGGAATAATGGGCCTTACTGAGGTCATTCTTCAAAACTCTGAATTAGCATATTTATTCCCTTGGCATCATTAAAGAAACCACAGTTCAGATAACATGTCAATGAGTTCTTATTTTCCAAATGAAAACATTCATTGCTTCATAAAGCAGTATCATTAAAGAGAGAGAAAACAGGGAGCGTCTCTGGTGCTAATAAACCATGCTAGGGCAGATAAAAAGAATCTGTTAACAGCTTTCAAATCTGTGATCATTTTTGTCCTGAGTTCCTCTATTACATACAATCCCAGGCATCCATCAAATCAATGGGTCTCTACAACCATTTTGTTAGTAAATGTTCTCTATGCTGAGTTAGCTCAGATGGCTCATTGCTTTCCTTATAGATATAAAGAGCCATTTCTGTAGCTTCAGCCAAGATATTAACTTTATTTAATTGATAAGGTTCATGTAGCATCATGAAAACTCTTTTTGTACATAGAGTCTTTTTCTATATCCCCTAGAAGACAGATGACAGTGGACAGAAGGAAATGCTTATCTTCTGGCTTTATGTTGAGTTTCTCAAAATAGTATTTGTTCTTTACAGATAACATTTTAATCAAAAAAAAGTATCATTCTTCAATATCTGAGCTAGGGAAAATAAAACTTCATAATCTATATCCAGCTCTGGGTTTGTTTTCTAGATAAGACCTGGACTGAGACAAATAAACCTAACATTGTATGTTTATATTATTGTACCATGTGGCTCAAGACTGTTAGAGATGCCAAAATGTTTTCATTTTAAATTGGCCAGTCTCTTCATACTGAAGATTTGGATGATTCACTACGTGGTTTTATTTGGTTTTAACAAATGTCCATATTTAATTTTTGCATTTCATATTTCATTCACAGGGAAAAACTCAAGAAAATTTCACGTATTAAGTGAATAATCAGGGAGGGTTTCTGTGACAGGGTGACAGAAAGCAAACGGCTCTCAGGACAACTGAAAGGGTTTATTATTATTGCTTTACTATAACTCACACCATTTAAAATTGTTATGACTATAAATTTATAAATGGGTTCTTTTACCTAAGTTTATTTTTATAAATAGCTAATACATATTTGGTTTTATACAAAATCTGATTTAACTCATAGGAGTGTGGTTAATAATTCTAATGCATTTGAATAGCCTACATTCTCTAACATTCCTCTACTAGAAAAGTGCCTCCTGTAAAACTTGTCGTCCTCCCTAGCAGGGGTCAAAATGTTCCAGCACCTTCTTACAGTATAAACTCGAGAATTTTACCCTCCACTATGGCATTTTTTTCATAAAGAATTTTGTGTGGGCTCAGAAGGAGTTATAGGCTGGGACAGTAGTAGCATCTTTTGAGCAGGATTTAGCATGTGTTTGGTAGTGGTCCATAAGACCTGTGATTTAAAATGAACTGCCTGTGTCCCATAGATAAGCAAATGCAAAGTTGCACACAAAAAAAATACAGTATTATATTCTTTCGAATTGACCTTGTGTTTTATTCTGTACAAGAAATGTCACATCTAATCTCAGCATGCCAGAGGGAATGCTAAAAATGTAGCTTCAAGTAATATTCAGCAAATGTCACTTGTAGACAATGAGAGATGTATTAGTGTGACCTTGGGCCAAGTCTGACCTGAGTTTAAGAAAAATTAGCTTATGATAGGGAATACAAGAGGCTTAAATCAATGATAGTATGCCACAAAATAATTCTATTTTTAAAGTAATTTAAAAATGAGGATAACCATTAAGATATGAACAGGCATTGAAAAGCTAATTTAATTTGTTGTGTTTTTTTTAATCTTTACAAAAATTAACATTAAAAATTAACAATATTTTACCTTTTATGTTTGTTACCATAGTACAAAATACCTAACCAGAAACATAGTATTTGATAGTTTTTCCTGCCTTTAATTCAGTATTCTATGTATTTGCCTCTATTTTTGACACCAGAAATAATAATTTTCTAACATATGTTATGCAACACTTACGTTTTGTTTAGACTGTGGGTAGAAGTGACATCTTAAAGATTTTTATGCACTCACTACTCTTCTCATTTAATTGTATTGAATTGTATTTAATTTTATTTTATATTTAGATATTTTTTTATTTACATGTCATATGATTTCTCTTTTCCCAGTTATCCCTCAAAAAAAAAACAAAAACAAAAACAAAAAACAAAAAACAAAAACAAAAAAAAAAAAAACAAGAACAAACCCCTGTTGCCTTTCCCTCCCCCTGCTTCATCCCACCCTCTCTCACTTATTGGCTCTGGAATTCCCCTACACTGGGGGGCCAGAACCTCTCCTCCTATTGATGACCGACTTTGCAATCCTCTACTATACACATGCTGCCAGAGCACAGTCCCACCATGTGTACTCCTTGGTTGGTGGTTGAGTCCCTGGGAGCTCTGGGGGTACTAGTTAGTTCATATTGTGGTTCGTCCTAAGGGGCTGCAAACCCTTCGGCTCCATTGGTCCTTTTTCTAACTCCTTCATTGAGGACCCTGTACAATTATTTAATTGTATTTTCATCTGTTTTCTAGAGTAAGATGACTGAAGGGACCAGTGAGGTTGCTTGGGAGGATAAAGGAGAGTAATTCAAATCATGTCATATTCGAATCCTGAGGAACTGTTGTCTGAGGTGCTCCTTTTTTACCTCTATTGTTGTCATTTAATGACAATAAAAGTAATGAAATAAAAATGGAGCTCAGTCAGAATAAAGATAAAGAGAGACATATTCAATAATCTTCAGAAAGGTATCATATACTGAGGTTAAGAGAAAACATAGCTTACAATTTAATTTTAAAATATATCCAATGCTTTATTATTATATTGTTTTCTACAGCATAATCTTCAGTGGTAGTAAACATCACTATCGCATTATTTTTCTTTCATTTAAGACTCTATAAAATATTCTGAATTTTTCTCCCTTTTAAACACTCTATTATTAATATAAAGTTTCACAACATGTTTGATTTACATTTCTTCTTTCCAAGGAATAAAGATGAACATTTGCCAAATTAATATGGCTTTGTGTTTGCCTATTGTTAAGTGGTTAGAAAAATCCTGACTTTTTTGATATGATTATAATTTGTCATTCTTTAAATTATTGTTTCATTTCTTTTTGAGATTATAACTGGATTGTTTTTCCTTCCATTTCCTTCCTCAAAAATACACACATATCCCTCCTTACTCTCTTTAAAATTTGTGACTTCTTTTTCATGCATTAATTCTTATTGCATGCATATGTATATATAAATATGTCTATGTATATTCATACATATTTATTTAATATCAAAGTAATGTTTGTAACTGTGAAGTAAGCACATGTAATTACTCATGGATTAAACACTACTAAGTAAATTCACTAGACCTTGGAATGGTTTTGAAAGCCAGTGAAACTTACTAGAGGGTGTTTTAAAAACTTATACCAAAGGGTAAATGAGCAAGTCAGACATTTTATTTACTTCATTACCTTGTAAAGGAATTGAAGAGTTGGCAAAACTAGTGTAAAAGTATTTGAGACAACACTAGTGGGTTTTTATCTTATGAAATTAATACTAAGAAAAGTGAGAGAGCCTTAGATCTGGTATCTGATAAGCCATATTCACTGAGGTAATTTACTCCATTGGATAGATGATTTTGGATTTGTACTGGATGAAATCTTCTAATAAATTCCTTTGTCTGATAAAGCAGCTGTGTTGAAAGAAGTTCCACCACAGGCCAGCACCAGAGGAATGCCCTCTTAGATTCTCTCCATTCCTAGGCATTAGCTCATGTCTTTGATAATCATAGCTCTTCATTGTTTTTCTTCTAACCCAGTGATACAACTGTTTTAACTATTCATTCTCCACTCTATATCCATCTGAGAGTCAGGAATGCATGACATGTGAGAAGAATAACTGAATAAAAAAATAAATAAATTTGCCTATGTTCTCCACAAATTATCTGTGAAAATGCATCCTTTGAACCCTAGAAAGTCTTCTTTCAGGCAGCCATGTCCTTGTTGTATTTGTAGTATATCACTCCAAGGAAGGAAATCAGTTTTTCAGAAGTGCTCCTGAAGATAAGAACAAACACGAGATAATTTTCTGTACATTGATGAGTTCTTCTACTTCTCATTAACAGTTAACAAACTTTCCAAGCTAAACCTTTCTCAGGTCTTACCACTGATATCTTGTAGGAAGAAGAAACAAGAATGTAAAATGTTTCCTAGTCAAGAGTGAAGAGTAGAGCCAAGCTTATAATCCACCTTTCTTTTTTTACTTTGGCTCTGCACAAAAGGGTAATGATTGTGGATACAAAGGCCTGAAGCTCCATTTTCCTTTATTTAAATTTATATTTATTTATTTGCATCCCAAATGATGCCTCTTCTCATCCCTCTTCCCTCTCTCCATTCCCCATTTGCCTTCTCCTTTGAGTGGATGAGGTTCTCCTGGGTATCTCCATACCCTGGTGCACCCTCTTCCACTGAGGCCAGAAAATGAAGCTCTGTTGGGGAATGGATAGCATAGTCAGGCTACAGCTTTAATAAGAGCCTCCACTGTAGTTGCTGAATGGCTCACATGGAGACTGAGCTGCTGCTCATATACTACATAGGTGCTGGGGACCTCATTTCAGCTATTGTTTATTCTTGGGTTGGTGGCTCAGTCTTTGAGAGCTCCAAGTCGTTCAGGTTAGTTGACTCTATTGGTCTTCTTGTAGGGTTCCCATGCCCTCCAGGGCTTTCAAATCTTCCCCCCAGCTCTTCCATTACTGTTTCTGACCTCTGTCCAATGTTTGGCTTTGGGTTTCTGCATCTGTTTCACTCAACTGCTGGGTAGAACCTCTCAGAGGACAGTTATGCTAGTCTCCTGTCTGCAAACATAAGAGACTTATCATTAATAGTGACAGGGATTGGTATTTGACCATGGGATGGATTTCAAGCTGGGTCCATAATTTTTTGGCCAGTCCTTCAGTCTCTGATCCATCTTTGTTCCCTCATTTATATTAGACAGGACAAATTTTGGGTCACAAGTTTTGTGGGTGGGTTGGTGTACTTATTCCACCACTGGGGGTTTTGTCTGCTACAGAAGGCCTCATCACATTCTATGTCCCCACTTTTAGCCATCTAGGCAAAGGTCACCCACATTGACTCTTAGGAGCCTCCCCCACCTCATGTCTCTGGGACTGCTTAGGGGTTCCCTGAACCCCCACACATCCAGGAAGGTGCAGATTTCCATTCATTCTCCTGTCTCTCTGGATCTCTTTCTTGTATCTCTGAACGCATGATCTTACCCAGCGCACAGCCTTCCTGCTACCTCTCCTACCTGCTTTACGTCCTGCCTTCCCTTACTGTTTTGTTACCCCTTTCTAAGTGTGATTCAAGTATATTCACTTAGACCTTCCTTCTTTTTAACTTCATTAGGTCTGTGAGGTATATCCTGAGTAGTCTCTGCTTTATGGCTAATATTCACTGATCAATGAGTACATGACATGCATGTCCTTTTAGGTCTAGGTTTACCTCACTCACGATGATATTTTCTAGTTCTATTCATTTGCCTCCAACATCCATACTGTCCTTATTTTTAATAGAATAATAGTATTCCATTGTGTAAATGAACCATATTTTCTGTATCCATTATTCAGTTGAAGGATTTCTGGGTTGTTTCCAGTTTCTGCTATTACAAATAAAGCTGATATGAACATAGTATAGGATGTGTTCTTGTAATATGGTGGAGCATCTTTTGGGTATATGAGCAGGAATGACATAGCTAGGCCCTGAGGTAGAACTTTTCCCAATTTTCTGAGAAACTGCCAGATTTATTTCCTGAGGGGTTGAATGAGTTTGCAATTCTGGCAGCAATGAAAGAGTATCCCTCTTTCTCCACATCCTTGCCAGCATCTGATGTCACTTGAATTTTTGAACTTAGTCATTTTGACTGGTATAAGCAGAACCTCAGGATTATTTAGGTTTGCATTTCCCTGATGACTAAGGATGTTGAAAATTTCTTTAGGTGCTTCTCAGCAATTCCAGATTCCTCTGTTGAGAAATTTATAGACCTTGAAAGAGCAACTCTCAACTTCATATGGAAAAAAAAAAACTTGGTCTAGCCTAAATAATCCTGAACTATAGAAACCACTTCTAGACAAATCACCATCCCTGACTTCAACTTGTACTACAGCACAAAGACAGTAAAAATTGCATGGTATTGGTACAGAAACAGACAGGATAATCAATGGGATAGAATGGAAGATCCAGAAATAAATCCACATACACGTAGACACTTGATTTTTGACAAAAAAGCCAAAACAATATAATGGAAAATAGAAAGCATCTTCAACAAATGGAGCTGGTCTAACTGGAGGTATGCATGCGTGTAGATGTATACAAATCCATATTTATCACCCTGGACAAAATTGAAGTTCAAGTAGATCAAGGACCTCAACCAGATATGCTAAATATCATAGATGAGAAAGTAGGAGAAAGCCTTTGAATATATTGGTACAAAATACAATTTTCTGAACAAAACACCGATGGCTCAGGCTCTAAGTTCAACAATTGATAAATAGGACCCCATGAAAATAAAAAGGCTTCTGGAAGACAAAGGACACTGTTGACAGAACCAAACAGCAGTCTACCAATTGTGAAAGAATCTTCACTGACCCTACATCTGACAGACAGTTAATGTTAAAAATATAAAAAGAACTCAAGAAGTTAAATTCCAGCAAACCAAATAATCCAATTAGAAAGTGGTGTCCATAGCTAAGCAGAGAATTCTGAATCCCCATTTTAATGGAATCTTTTATGAATTGAGGACTAGTGTCTCTAGAGTTCAATAATCCCATTGAGGATCTTTACTAAACTCCTAGGAGAAAGAAGTAGAGGCAACTAGAACATATATAATTATGAAGTAGATGAAATATAGTTTATTGATTTTTGTTTTACCCATCTCCTTTTTTATGTTCTCCAATTTTCTTGTTGCACTTGCTAATATCCACTAAGTAGCTAATGTCCTCAGTGTAAATTCTAGGTTCTCAGAGATTGATATTTTTCTCACCTTCATCCTCTAACTCATAAGTAGTTTCCTGAGGGTCAACAATTCAATGCCAAATGACTGTTTGATACTAAACATTTCCTCAGTAGCATTCACTAAAATATAAGGAGGCATTCTAGAGGTTCCTAGAAAAATAACTGAAGCTAGATTTTAAATAATATGCTTTATTAAAATAATTTACTCATTTATTTTGTCAGACACAATATTGCAAACAGTGTATAGATGCTGAAAATATAGAAATGGATCAAAAATCTATCTGTGACCTCATGACCACTATATTTTTACAGAAGAGAAGAGAAAATATGAGGTTTGGACAGTAATAAATACTGACAAAAACAATAGAGGTAAATGGATAAGAATTAGGTTAAAAGTATCATTGTGAAGTAGAGGATTGGATTGGCATTTTAATATGTATGATCAAGAAGAGAGATATTTGAGTGAAGACCTGAGAGAATAGTGTTTGATATGCACAGTGTTGTGTGGAAGAAAAATTCAAGGAAGACAAGCAAAGAAAGAGACATGTCCTGAGGCAGAAGACAATCCAGACTGACTGTTTAAAAGACTGAGAGTTGATTACACAGTTGTAAGATTTTGTATACTACTGAAAATCCTTTAAATTTTGCCTATGTAGGTGAAAAACCAGCAGAGCATTTTAAGCAAAGAGATGACATGACTCTTAATTTTAAGTGAGCCCTGCTGACTTCTGCGATAATGAAATATAACCCGCAAGAATACAATGGCAGAAATACAGGTGTCTGTCAGAGGACACCGAGGAGGTAGGTTAGACATGAATATTCACTTCATGAATATCACTGGGAGAGTCAGGCAGTGTAATGTAACATGGTTTATACTGGACGCGTTTGACAGGAGATCCTATTGACTTCTAATGAATTAGAATTCTTTGAGGGAAAAGACTGATTTCTAGGCTTTTTATAAATTAGTGAAATGACTGTGTTGCAATTGATGAATATGGTTTAGACCATGAGGACCATGAGCTCAAGGCAACAGAATTACTACTACAGTGTGAATACCCATGACCTCTTCTCTTTCAGGCTTCTCAATATCCATTTTAAAGATGTATGAATTATTACTTGAGTAACTCCAGAAATCCTGGGCCCAGCTTTGGTATCTGAAAGACTATGAAGACAACCATTTGTTCCTCTGAATCCTGTATCATTTTTTTATAGATATTTTTAAATTTATTTAGTTGTTTCAGTTACTGACATTTTGCTCTCTTCCCTAACTTGCTTGAAAATCTTTGGGTTGACTTTAATTGATACATTTCTGTTTTTTCTTTATCATTTCAAAAAGTAAGTGGCTCTCCAATACATTTGTTTTCCTGAAACAGAATTAGTGGAGAGTGGTGCCTGGTTTCACAGCTGGCCAGAGCCTGAAGGAAAGCATTGCTTTAGTTGTTATATGTTCTTCTGTATGTACCTCCTCTCTCAAGGCTTTGCCTTGCATCATTTTACCCATTAATATTTTTCTTTTACTTTTTCATTCTTACAATGGAAGCAATGTGAAAAATTTTCTTTCAAGTTCTCCCATTAATTTGTATATTGTGGCCACAGTCCAAGAATGGAGTCTTGTGAGGGCAGTTCTGAGTGTTTGTAAGAAAACTCCAAGAAAACAAGACCTCAGTGTTTTTAAAACACAGAATTGTTCTTGAAATGTGTTTTCATACTTCTTCCAGGTATAGTGGAAAGGAGTAAGTTTACTTCAGCTGTTGTTACTCATATGCCTCTGGAAAAAAACATGTTTTTTCCATGTGCAGATTGTCCTTGTAAATATACACTCACGAGAACTATACTCAGGTGACTGTTGCCCTGCTAATTAAGGTCAAAGTTTACCATTGTCAGATAGCCTTCTGGGCTCTTCACATAATGGAGGACTCCCTTCATGAGCACGGCTTCCCTTATCTGATCATAACTCCCACACACCTCAACCTTTGGAATGTCATGTAGCCTTGGTTAAGATTATGAGTTCAACTTCCTTTTAACCTACAAGAACTCATTCAGCTAGCACGTGAGATTCCTGAAATGCTTTCCCACACTAATAAGGCATTTTAGTATCATAAGCCTTCAGTCAATGAACTTTGCCCATTTGGATATTCTAACTCCCATCCTGTCCCCAAAATTATATGAGCCTTGAATCACTGCAAGTAGAGTTGATCTGCTTTCCTGCAGTTGGTCTCAGTGTCATTTCTACACATACTCACATATAAGTAGTGCTTCCAATTCCCGTGTCTGTTGCCTCTGCTCCCTTTGCCCTTATGGATCACTAATATTGGCCAATGATCCTAGGGGCAGGGAGGATCACAGGTGACCTTCCTTAATCCTCAGAGTATAAATTATCTGATGCTCTGAGTAAATTTGACTATTTGCAGGAGACTTTAGTCTCTTACTAGATGGGGAATTTAACAAGGCACCTAATACTAGAATTTACATCAGTGATTTTAAGGATAATTATAATAGGTGAAATTATTAGCCACCTGATTCCAGGAGATCTTTACAACATTTCTAATTTTTCATGAGTTCATATAGTCTGAGGGATATGTTTTGGATGAATTAAAGTTAGCTGCAAATTTCTATTTCATTAGGAGTTTGTGTTTTATTGAATGTCCCCCAGGTACAGGCTTTAGGATTTCATGCACATTGAAAGACCAGAGAACATGTAGGCCTACATATTTTATTTTTTATACTATATTTAAATCATTCTCAAATATGAAATAATAATAAACTAAAAAGAAGTTAGAAAATATGGCGAGACCATTTGGGAGACTTATTCAACTTAGTTTCAAGTTACTCTGGTTATATAATTTTCCATTTTAAGGTAATTTTATTCAGTTTATCCAAAATGTTTATAAAGGTGATTTTATTACACCCCTCAGATGGCAAGCTATGATTGTCTTGTTCATGCACAAGTAGATTCTTAGTTAACTAGTGCATAAAATTCTTCATAAGATACAGTGCATTATTATTATAATGTCATCCACATTGGAAGATTGGCCCTAACAACTATTAAAACTCAGTGTCGACTCACACACCAATATTGGGCCAAAAATAGAACTTGGAGATCCAGAAGTCTGGGTGAACACCCCTCTGCTAGAGCAAACTGTGATCAGTAATTATCATTGAGTCTTAAGTATTATTGCTACCCACTGATTATTTACTGGATCTAAAATCTTCTTACTGTTTTTAATAGAAGCTGTGTACTTTCCCAAAGTCTATCATAAAGTAATATTTTGGCAGAAGTACAATAAAAAGGATTGCTGCTGATCTTTCTGACAAGCAATCCTAAATCTTCTAGGTAAAGAGAAGAAAGAAATGTGTTTATACACTCAGCTAACAGTCCTTTAAGACTGGATTCAGCAATCAATTTTAAAAAGTAGGTTTTCAAACTGTTTTAAAGTTTTGGATGTTAGTCTCTAAACTGTTAATTCTTATCTCCCCTCTTAAAGATACTCCACACAAGACCTCTCTCTCTCTCTCTTTCTCTTTCTCTCTCTCTCTCTCTCTCTCTCTCTCTCTCTCTCTTTCTGTGTGTGTGTGTGTGTGTGTCTACTCTCACATGTGTATTCTCTATGAATTAAAAGTATACTCCATTTACAAATGTATGTAAAATGAAAGGTTCAAATTTAAAAGTTGTTATATATTTTGATTTTGTATCTTTGAGATCTGAAATACTTATGTAAGGTGTCCTCAGGGCTGTGAGGTGGGCACAAAAGTCAGGAATGATATTCTGGCCTGAGTCAGCAAGCCAGAACACAGAAGGGTTTGTGGTCTTGTGTTTTAGGACTTAACTGTTATGAAGAAGCTGAAATAGTTTCTTGGATAAAAAAACAAAACCATAACTTTACAGAAAGTATCTACATATAAATACATACAATAAAAGCTTTAGCTAAACGTGGCAGCTGTATTCGATTGAAGAAGACATTTTTTTTTTGTACTAGTAATCAAGAGAAGAATTTAGATGCTTCTACTTAATTTCTGAGTGTATTGACTGTATACTACTCAAACACAATTACCATATTATGGGCCTCATTCTGCCTACAGAAAAGTGGAATCCTTAATGTGAATAATAACAAGAAAATGTCACTTTTGTGCTTTCATTATTGCTGTTAGCTTTAGAAACATAGGAGTGTGTTAAAATGTATTTAAGTTAATTTTCACCACTTATACATAATAATGATTTCTTTTTTCCCCTCATTTTATGTTGTAAGGTTAGCATTAAAACCCAGAACAAAATGATTCATGGTGAATTAAGCTAAATAAATGCCTCAAATTGCTGTGGACATGCAGTAATCACAAGGTTCAACTATGCTATGAAATTGAAATATTTAATGGGGGCATTTTATTTAATGGAACCATTTTGTTTAAAGGCTGTGCAAAGGTCACTTGAATGAGCACATGTTAAATTTTTTAAACTTTCATTATTGGAAAAAATTACAAAGATTACAGACCTATTTTTTTTTCCTTTATGGAACTAATGACTGCTACTGTTAACCAATCCAAAAAATGTGTGCTAGGCAGTTCACAGGTGCTAGGGGAGAGCCTAATGTTGGAGTTAAACTGCCTTTCTAACCATATCACAACTCATTGATCAACACAACTCTCAAGCCTCATCACAGAAGCTTTTTGCAGTAAATGATGATTAACAAAGACACACAATTGTTCCACATCTGGAGATTAAGAAACTATGGGGTACTCATCCCTAGACGGGACATCTTTATTAGATATAATCCCCACTAGGCTCAGGAATCCTCGTAGAAATCGGGGAACTGACCTTGCATATCAAAGAGTTCTTTGTGGATAGGCCAGGGCCCAAGGTTGCCCACATGTTTGAAAACGGATTGCACAAGACCTGCACAAGATCAAGCCAGAAAAATCCAAGCAAAAACAGGGAAAGAGTTCACTGAGTCTCAACCCTAGCTGAGGAGCTAGCGGCAATTAATGGCTGCTGGGGAGAGGGGTGTCTGTTTTCTTTAGGAGAGCTGCTTGCACAAGACTAAATGTACTCCATTAGATACGTCTACATTCATGCATAAACAGGAAGCATATAGTGGATTCACTGGGCAGAGAGAGAGAGAGGGAGAGAGAGAGAAAGAGATAGAGAGAGAGACAGAGACAGAGACAGAGAGACAGAGACAGAGAGAGACAGAGAGACAGAGAGACAGGGAGACAGAGAGACATGGAGACAGAGAGACAGAGAGGCAGAGAGAGAACATGAAATTGTGAGGGAAAGTAGAAGAAATTGTGAAAAATCAAATGCTTTTTAATTGTGATGTTTACAAAAATTATTTATAATTTGTTTTCCAATTGTACACATTTTTAGGACAGACTAAAAATATTGGATGAAGTGGACTCTTCACCTACAATAGTAACTAGTAGCATATATTTATATTTAAACATAAAATATATGTGTAAATTGTACAATATATATCCATATGTGGTGATGATTATCTAAAGTAAAATTTGAGAAACCTTTATACCTATATGTTAGTAAATGATTTTATAAGTTAAAAGGCAAATACAAGATTAGATTCCTACATAGGTCAATTAAACCAACTTTCTTACCATCACAGGAGGCCTAGGTTGTAGGAAATAACATCTTTAAATCCAATATTAGCTCAAGGGTAAGGTATAGTAATAGACATCTATAATTTCAACAATTAGGAGGTAGAGGCAGGCAGACCGTGTGATTTTGAAACCAGCCTTGTCTGTACAGAAAATTCCAGGACAGTCAGCTTGAATAGTGAAACTATGCCTAAAGGAAATAAGCTTAAAATACTTTTCTATGGTTAGAATGCTCTAGGTGGAAAGTTTATTTTGAGAGTAAACAGGACAGAAATATTTCAGAAACTGTATAACGTGTCAATGTTTTTAAAATGTCTACAACTCAGTGTTTCTTCAAAAGTAGTCTGAGTATCAGCTCTACCAGCATCAATAAATATATGGTTTTAAATAGGCACCGTAATATCCCAACCTACCAAATTAGAATTTCCTGGTTCAGGCCTTGAGAAATTTCATTTTAATATTATGACCTTTGTGAGTCTGTACTCAATAAGTTTGACAGACAGTTGCAGACAGAAGAATTGAATAAACTCTCCATCTAAACATTATCTATACTTCTACATATGCAGGCTATTGTATTATGATTTTGATCAATATTATTTTTACTTAGTTTGTAAACATTTCAACTGTTTAGCATTACAGTAAAATGTTATGTGTTCCTGGAG
This sequence comes from Mastomys coucha, assembly GCF_008632895.1. Classification (NCBI taxonomy): domain Eukaryota; kingdom Metazoa; phylum Chordata; class Mammalia; order Rodentia; family Muridae; genus Mastomys; species Mastomys coucha. The sequence continues at coordinate 22,270,836 of NW_022196903.1, read as the reverse complement.
CAATGAAGAGCACATACTTCTATTTCAGGGAATCTGAGTTTGGTTCTCAACACACACACACACACACACACACACACACACACACACACATACACACACACACATGGATGCACTTAAGTTTTAGGTATTTATGGTCATATATGCTTCTAATGTGTTATAAAGAAATTTTCATGGTTCTTTCCCTAATTTAAATATGTTTTTATTGAATAATAAGAATTTACCTCTATTTAAAGTAAATCCTCTCAGAGCCTCTCAGAGAGAGAGGATTTACTTTAAATAGAGGTGAATTCTTATTATTCAATAAAGACATATTTAAATTAGAGTACTACCCAACTAATACAGAGAGGCTCACAGCCATCCATTGAATGGAGTACAGGGTCCCCAATCAAGGAGCTAGAGAAAGGACCCAAGGAGCTGAAGGGTTTACAGCCCCTTAGGACGAACAACAATAGGAGCTAACTAGTACCCTCAGAGCTCCCAGGGACTAAACCACCAACCAAAGAGTACACATGGTGGGACTAATTGCTTCAGCAGCATATGTATAGCAGAGGATGGTCAAATCAGTCATCAATGGGAGGAGAGGCCTTTGGCCCTGTGAAGGTTCTATGCCCCAGTGTAGGGGAATACCTGGGCCAGTAAGCAGGAGGGGGTGGGTTGGTGAGCAGGGGGGAGGGGGAGGGAACAGGGGTTTGTTTTTGTTGTTTTATGTTTTTTGGGTTTTTTTTTTTTTGTAGGGGAAACTGGGAAAAGAGATATCATATGGCATGTAAATAAAATATCTAAGAAAAAAAGAAAAAAAAGTAAATCCTAGGATCACTTCAAATTTTTAGCCTAGAAAATTAGAAAAAAAAAGTCCTCATCCTACTTCTCTGTTTCAGATCAATGAACATGCATCACCATGTATATAAACAGGGAGGACCCACCATTATTTTGGTCATATAAATATCAAAGTAAGAGAGAAAATAAAATGACAGAATTTTCAATGTCATGAGTATCTCAAGAGTTAATAAAGCTGGAAAAATTAGTTATTTCTGAGAGTTCTTGATGATGATACTATATAAAGAATCTAGTTTAAGAAAATTTAAATATTTTAAAAGTATAAATTATTGACCCATCTATACATCATAAGTTTAGTGTCATCTCTTTTCTTGTTTGATCATATTTTTTCCCTGTTAAAATTTTCTGGTTTGTTTTCTTTAGTTTTCCTGAGTTTTGAGGCTAGTATGGTTTACAGAGTAAGTTCTCAGAGAGCCAGGACTACACAGAGAAACACTGTCTCAAAAGATGTTTTTATTTTCTTTTCTATAAGATACTCTTGTTTATGAATGTCTATGAAGGTATGATGAGCGAGTTTTCAACACTTTGCTTCTTTGTTGCATGCAGAAAAGTGGCTGAGGTAGCAGAAGTTCTTCATTGAGAAGCCAGACCTCAACAAACTCTCTCTTGAAGTACTCTCTCCTAGAGTACTCTAATCAAATCAATAGATTAATATTCAGTCATAGTTGAATAGGGACAGGAGCAACTCCAAGTATAATGAGACAGACATGAACCTGAAGCATTAAGGAAGCATATAAAAATATACCTTAAGTTTGAAGACTATACTAGACTTTAAAAGCAGGTAAGTAATTCCATACATGTTAGAGAGATGGAATTTCATCAGAGGGACTCACTTGGTCCACCCATAAGAGAATTCAATGGTTGGCATGAAAAAAGATTTGAAATGATAGCCGTGTGTTCATCTCTTGGGAATGTTCTACACATGCATCTTTGTTTTAACCCATCAAATATGAGATGGCCTCTTGTTTGTTTATTTACCTCTCTCTCATCTATCTATCTATCTATCTATCTATCTATCTATCTATCTATCTATCTATCTACCTACCTACCTATCTATCTATCTATCTATCTATCTATCTATCTATCTATCTATCTATCTATCTATCTATCAATCTATCTATCTATCTATCTATCTATCTATCTATCTATCTATCTATCTATCTATCTATCTTGTTTGGTAATCATTTGCCAAATACTTACAATGTGCCATTCACTTTATCAAGGACTGCAAGGATCACAGAGCACTGGTGAACTGATGACAACATTTGGTGTCTCAACTGTAACAAATATTAGAAGAAAAGGTAAGAAATACTAGAAAGTTTCAAAGCAGGGATATACTGCCTATCTGAACATCTACCCTGTGTATACCTTTTGAAATATATCATGTAGTTACTGACCTGGTACTGAATAAAATTTAAAATCTGTTAGTTGGGAATAACCTGAACCAGAAATCATCTTTTTTTATTAGATTTTTTCTTTAATTACATTGAAAATTTTACTCCTTCCAAAAAAATCCCTATTCTATCCTCCCTCCCTTTCCCTGCTCACTAAACCACCTGCTCCTGCTTCCCCAACCTGGCATTTCCCTACATTGGGGCAACAAGCCTTCACAAGACCAAAGGCCTCATCTCTCCTGATGTCCTACAAGGTCATCCTCTGCTACATATGTATCTGGAGGCAGGGGCCTCTCCATTTGTACTACTTGAGGACCCACCTATACCACTTCTGGGCACATATCTAGAAGATGCTCCAACATGTAGTAAGGACACATGCTCCACTGTGTTCATAGCAGCCTTATATATAATAGCCAGAAGCTGGAAAGAACCCAGATGTCCCTCAACAGAAGAATGGATACAGAAAATGTGGTACATTTACACAATGGAATAGCAATCAACTATTAAAAATGATGAATTCATGAAGTTCTTAGGCAAATGGATGGAACTAGAAAATATCCTTAGTGAGGGAACCCAATCACAAAAGAACACACATGGCATTCAAACACTGATAAGTGGATATTAGCCTAGAAGTTCGGAATCCGCAAGATACAATCCACAGCCCACATGAAGCTCAAGAAGAAGGAAGATCACAGTGAGGATACTTCAGTCTTTCTTAGAAGGGGAAACAAAATACCCGTGGTAGGAAATACAGAGACAAAATTTGGAGCAGAAACTGAAGAAATCATCTTATATCAAACAGAAATCCATGAAAATCATGCCACAGAGAGTAAGATGGGTAAATGAAAACTTGCACAGTATTTCTAGAGAATGATTAACAAGGTCTAAATTCACAGCATTCTGTTGTAGAACTCTTAGAAATAAGTAGAAAAAAAATTGTATGAATCAACAATGAAAGTAAGCATTATGAAATACAAATTGTAAAGCATTAGTTAATTTTCATCAACAGTCTCAATTATCTGGTTTTAGCAGCAAGCCATATAATCCATTAAAGAGTTAAAGAATTCTCAGATTCTGCCTAATATAAACTTCAGATTTCTAGAAAGGCTGTATTTTTAATAATTTGGATGTTTGTTCTCTTTATTTTCATTTTTTCTGAGTTTTTTTTTTT
>NW_022196903.1:22266702-22267424 GCF_008632895.1 Mastomys coucha | reverse complement strand
TGCAGTCCTGGATGTCATGGGACTCATTCTGTAGACCAGGCTGGCTTCACTGGCTTCAAACTCATAAATCTTCCTGTCTCTTACACCCTAGTGCTGGGATTAAAGGTATGTGCTGTCATACATGGCTTTATTGTCATTTATTAGATGTCATGGTTGCAATTTATACTTCATAGAATTTTTATGAAATTTATGTGGTTTTAGTGACCGGATAGTGTTAACAAATGGCTAACAAGAAGAAGAGAGGGCCTACCCCAAATGTACTCTAGTGCCCCCAAATCTCCCAGGACATCTGCTACCTGAAACCATGGGAAAACAATGACTTCTACTCCTCAGCTGGAAGAGTATAGAAGGAAGCAGACATGGCAGGAAGAGAACCTAGTGGGCCTTAGGGAGTAGATCAAGTAGACATATATATGTGTGTGTGTATATATATGTATATATACGATATGTGCATATATATAAATATAAATTATGGCTACAGTTTATTTTTCTCTGCACATTATGATGAAGAGAACAAACAACTATTGTCAGGGGCTGAGGATATAACTCAGTGGCAGAGAAGAATGGGAGAAAGGAAAAGATTGAAACAGAAATGTGTGTGTACGCATGCGTGCGTGTGTGTGTGTGTATGTGTGTGTGTGTGTGTGTGTGCGAGCGTGCGTGTGTGCATGCGTGCGTGCGTGTGTGTGTGTGTGTGTGTGTGCGCGTGTGCGTGCGTGTGT
>NW_022196903.1:22264352-22266491 GCF_008632895.1 Mastomys coucha | reverse complement strand
GTGTGTGTGTGTGTGTGTGTGTGTGTGTGTGTATCACCAGGAACTACAATGATGAAACAGAAGGGAGATACATAGAGTAGGACAAAGCTTCCAAAACATATTTGTGCTTTCACAAAGCTTCAGACAGGGAGAATTTTTTTTAAATACATTTGATTTTTCAGAAAAAAAAAAAACTCTGTTAAACTTTCTGAACAATGAAGTTTAATAGTATCTGGATTCAACAGAATGAAAAAATTTTAAATTAGCAAAGAAAGAAAGTATTTTGTTGCTTCATGAGTCAAGAAGAAGTTATGACAAATTTGCCAAATAGAAAGCTTACTACCTTTCAGGTTAGGGGATGACAAGTCAGATATTTCATACAGCAGCATGTTGCTATTTTTATTTAAGATATAAGCCCTTGACCTAAGAAACATAAGAAGTTTAGATTCTTTGCAGCTACAAAGCAATCATTTAGCCTTTGGGCCTTGATTGCTTTATCTGTAAAATGGAAGTAATAAGACTGTCTATTTCCTGCAGAAGACCTCAGTGTTTGATAACTAATAAGAAACTAATAATAAAATGTCTACAGCTCCCTGGAGGTCAGCCACTAGCTGGATAAAGTGGATTATTACAGCAGTACTTCTTCAGCTATTGGTACTTACAGCAACCCCAAAACAAAATATATCATATCCTGTTGAAACTGCCCTTGGATAGGAAGAATGCAATTATCCCAGGTGGAAATTGATTGCAGGGTGTCTGAGAACATCTGGACTTTTATAAAATGTGTCTTTGGAGCCTCAAGATATGTGTACTATTTGTAGAAGTGACTATTCTCACAGAAGAGCTAAGTGCCAGAACTCTTTTGGTTTGGAAACTTTCAGCACTGTGGGATCAGAAGAATGGAAAGAAAATTCTCTGTCTTTACAGTGTTGACCAAAAGAAAATTTTCCACCTTAAATAGGGAAAAAGAAGAAAGTTTTTTTCTCTCCATTGGAAGAATTATTAGTATGGCTCTTAAAAAGATGCATATATATATATATATATATATATATATATATATATATATATATAACACATACAATTGAAATTCAAACCCAGGGTTGCATTATGAATGATATTAAGTAAGTTTTTACAAGTCTCTCACAGCACAGGCTGGTTTCCTTTGAGCAACTTACTCAAGAGCTTCAGTGGAGTAGGGGAAATTGCCAAGGCAGATCTTTTTATAAGTTGGAGTAAGGCAGCCTCATGTTCTTTTTTGTAAGATATTTTAATTAATTAATTTATTTATTTATTAATGTGTGTATTACATGTATAACAGTCAGAGGACAACTTTGTGGAGTCAGCCTCCCCTTCCAGATTTACATGGATTCTGTAAACCTGGAGAATCTCCAGGTTTATTAGACAATCATATTTACCCACTGAGCAGTCCCACCAGACTTCTTAACTTCTCATACCCAACTTCTTTATGCAGCAAAGCAAGTTTATCTATAAGCACCTTACAGGACACAAGCACCATTTCACATTCTGACTTTCCCACAGTGACAGAAATAATAGCAACGTCTTGGGCATAGTTTTATTTTCCTATCCCTAAGGGTTACATTAAAACTGAAGCCATTGCTTAGCCAGTTTTTATTTGGGCTATTTCCCATGACCTTAAAAGACAAATGAGGACATGAAAAGTCACAGGCTTACCAAGTAGACAAAGGCTGATAAAAAAAGAAAAAAGTGGTGAAAGAAGAAAGACACAAAGAGAGGAGAAGCTAAAAGCAACATTTGAGTCTTGTTCTTGAGAAGCATTAACAGTTTAATTTAGTAGTCCCAGAGAAATAAATCAAAAGATTGAAAACACACACACACTCACACATACACACACACCCTATGCTGGTGGCTGCAAAGAAAACAGAATATCATCATCACCAGTGTATTAAATTTCAAAGCAAGGCAAAACACAAAGTACCTTAATCAGAGCAGCATCCTGCTTTTTTTTTTTTTATTTTAGATATTTTCTTTATTTACATGCGAATTTCTCCATTCCCAGTTTCCCCTCCTAAAAACAAAAAAACAAACAAAAACAAACCCCTGTTGCCTCCAGCCTCCCCATGCCTGCCTCCCTGCCCTCTCCCACTTTCTGGCCCTGGCATTCCCCTACACTGGGGCACA
>NW_022196903.1:22263185-22263627 GCF_008632895.1 Mastomys coucha | reverse complement strand
TCCTTGTTACATGTTGCAGTATTTTTTGGGTATATGCCCAGGAGTGGTATAGCCGGGTCCTCTGGCAGCTTCTGAGTGACAGAGGAGATTCAGCGTCCTCCTCTGCCCCTTCCCTGCAAGTGGAGGGCCTACTTCCAGAGAGCGCCTTAAGCCAGAGACCCAGGCAGCATCCACCATTTTCTTTCGGGTGAGGTTCTGAGACTGGAGCAGCCAGCCTGGAGGCACCTTAAGCCAGAGACCCAGGTGGGATCCGCCATTTTCTCTCGGGTGAGTTTCTGAGACCTGAGCAGCCAGCCAGAAGCCACAAGCCCCACGACTCCCAGGGGAGCCGCAGGGCTGCAGGGACATGATCCTCTCAGCTTCCGAGTGACAGCGGAGGTTCAACATCCTCCTCTGCCCCTTCCCTGCAAGTGGAGGGCCTACCTCCAGAGAGCGCATTAAG
>NW_022196903.1:22235243-22262948 GCF_008632895.1 Mastomys coucha | reverse complement strand
CCCAAATTCACACAATATATTTCCACAAATCCAGCCCTTCAAAGAGTAATAAATGAAAAACTCCAATATAGCATCCTGTTATTTGGACAACTGTTGAAAGTAAACCCAGATTTATTAAGTTTGGCATTCTATAATGGTACCTAGAATTTTTAACAGGCCCTCTAGAGAAGCATAACCACTGACACAGAGCAATGTAGATTGTGACTATGAGATCTTCCTTATGTAGTACATTTATGCAATGGAGAACTACTCAGCTATTAAAAACAGTGATTTTGTGAAATTTGAAGGCACATGCATGGAACTAGAAATGATCACCCTGAGTGAGGTAACCCAGACACAAAAGAATACACAGAGTAAGTGGATATTAGCCTCAAAGTTCAGAATACCCAAGATACAATTCACAAACCATATGAAGCTTAAGAATAAGGAAGACCAAAGAATGTATGCTTAAATCCTACATTGAACGAAGAACAAAATAATCAGAGGAGGTAGAAGAAGGGAGGGACCTATGAAGAAGAGAGGAGGGCTAGACATAAAAGGAGGGCAAGATCAGGTATTGGAAGGGACAGGAAAGAAGTACAGAGGGTCAGGAAATCTAATAAAAATATGTAGCAGTGGAGGATGGGAAGTAGGGGTAGCCACTATAAAGTCCCAGATATCAGGGAACCAATAGGCTCCCAGGACCCAAATGGGATGACTTGATCTGAAATGCACACCAAAGGGAGATAGAACTTGTAGAGAACACCTCCAGTAGACAGGCACAGCCCCCAGTTGAGGGATGGAGTCACCAACCCATCTCAAAATTGTTAACCCAGAAATTTTCCTGTCCAAGGGAAAGACAGGGAAACAAAGTGGAAGAGACTGAAGTAAAGGTCATCCAGAGACTGCCCCATGTAGGGATTCATCCCATCTACAGACACCAAACCCAGACACTATTGCTGATGCCAAGAAGCACTTGTAACTGGAGCCTGGTATGGCTGTTCCCTGAGAGGTTCTAATAGCACCTGAACAAATAAGTAGCAGATACTCACAGCCAACCATTAGACTGAGCCTGAGATTGCAATGGAAGAGCTTGGGGAAGAACTGCAGGAGCTGAAGGGGATTGCAACCCCATCAGAAGAACAATATCAACTAACTGGACCATCCAGTGCTCCCGGAAACTAAACCACTAACTAGAGAGTATACATGAAGAGAGCCATGTCTCCAGATACATATGTAGCAGAGGAAAGCCTTATCTAACATCAATGGGAAGGGAGGACCTTGATCCTATGGAGGTTTGATGCCCTAGCATAGGGAGATGTTAAAGCAGTGAGGTGGGAGTGAGTGGATAGAGGAGCACCCTCATAGAGACAAGGGGGAAGGGCAGAGGGGTAACTGGGAAGTGAGATATCATTAGCAATGTAAATGAATAAAATGATTAATAAATAATAAAATAAGGTATGAAATAAAAAATAAATCTTGCTGCTTTTCCAAAGTATATCCTGTGTCTTTGTCTTGCCTCAGATTGCCCCCCCTGTTCCCTCCCTGTTACCCTCCTCTCCAGTCCCCTCTTCTCCCTTCCCCTCCCTTACTTTCTCCCCTATTCTCTCTCCTCCTTTTGTTTCTTGCTCTTGCTCTTTCAGTTTCAGGTAATAACTGCTGAACTGCTGGTCTAAAAAAGCATTGTGAGTAAAAACACTAAGACCCTGAGTGGAACTGCCATTTTGATCACAGAAATATTGTGTGTTAGGAAATATAATTGTATACCATAACATTTATTTTACACCTAACCAATGATTCCTTATAGAGTGATATATATATATATACCATACCCTCATCTTTCAATGGATTCTAAGCCTTTTAACTGTGTTCTAAAATAGAGGAGAGAGTATGCAGAGCATACAATCAAGCAGAGAGCTAGTTGACAACACTTCTCACTTTTAAGCAGGTGATGGGAGATGCTGCCTCTAGCTTCAGACTTTGTGGATGTCACTAAATAGCTACACTGCTGCCATTTACTCTTTGATGCTTATCATTGACTACTGTTTTGACTTTGAATGTTCATATTATCAACACTGAGTAACAGGCATTTGATCTGGATGGGAGGGACTTACCTGTTGTTGGTACTGCCTTTGTAGGAAAGTCTAGGGATATGAGATGTTCTCTTTGACTCCCTGAGAAGTTGTAGTCATTTATGTGCATAGTTATGGACCGCATCTCTTCCTGTTACCATGAAAAAGGAAGTTCTCTTTAACATTTAGTGTCCCAATAAAATGTCTTAAGCAGCATAGTTATGGCATTTGGCAAACTAATGTTATTCACCTCAAATAGCCACAGGTGATTGTTTAGTTTTTTTATTCTTAAATATATGAAAATTAAAAATATATTTCTTAATTATTTGAGCAATTTAAAGTGTTCCATAGCCACACATGACACTGGTTTTGCCTTTGGCAGTATAACTGATGGTCATCATCACACTAACTGGAGGTCTTCAAGAGAGGGAAACAAGAAGTGGCAAAAACAATGTGATTGTCACCACTCATATGCTAGAGAACCAACATGACACTAGCTTCTCTGAGCAAAGGAAAAGTGATTCTGACCTGAAGGTCAGTTAGAAGAAAATAACATCCTTCGTCCCAGGCCAGTGTATTTTAGAGACACAGCTTTATAATAACTCTCAATCACCCACTGCTTAACTATACTTCCTAGTTCTGTCCTAAAGAGAAGAACTGGTTCTAACTTCCCACCTTTCTTACTCCTATTGCTACTCTCCAGGCTGTATCAGTATGTGCTCAATCCAGGCCCATAACACTGGTAAACTCATAAGCAAATATACAACTGAGCAGTGTTGAATTCATATATGAACCAGTCATATTTTATTTAAGGTATTGTCTGTTTTCTCATCAATGTACCAACTTGCTCAGTCCCCTAGAAAACTTTGTCTGATAGATGTCAAACATTAGAATAGTTTCTAAGTTACTTCCCATGCTCAAAGAACCAGAACTCAGTGCAGAGTAGTGGCCCAGGATGCCATAAGCATAGACTTCTTACTTTTATGCAAAACAGTGCTTATCGTAAACAGTTGCAATTTTAAAATTTATTCTATTTCTTCTTGGAAATTATAATGTAACTAAAGTCACTTTCCTTTTTTCCTTTCTACTTCCAAACAATTCCATATATTTCTTCTTGCTCTTTTTCAACTTTATGCCCCCTTATTCATTAATTGTTCTTACACACACACACACACACACACACACACACACACACACACACACACACATTTGTATATGTCAGATTCTCAGACTCCTGGGCATCCCAGACACAGCTGGATGCTGGATCTAGCCCTGTACTGAACAGAAAGTGGGGAGTGAGCTTGTTCTGGTGGGCAGCTTGGCTTAGTGGAGTCCAGGGCTGGGAGCACAGAGAGGCCTTCTCACCATGGTGGACCCCAATGGAAAGAGACAGTCTATGGATTTTTATTAGATATTTTCTTTATTTACACATCATATGATATCTCTTTTTCCAGTTTCCCCTCTGAAAAACAGAAAAAAAAGAAGAGAAAGGAAAAGAAAAGAAAAAACAAAAACAAAAAAACATTCCCTCCCCCCTCCCACTGCTCACCAACCCACCTTCTCCCACTTCCTGGCCCTAGCATTTCCCTACACTGGAGCATAGAACCTTCACAGGACCAAGGTGTACTCTTTGGTTGGTGGTTTAGTCCCTGGGAGCTCTGAGGGTACTAGTTAGTTCATATTGTTGTTCCTCCTAAGGGGCTGCAAACCCTTCAGCTCCTTGGGTCCTTTCTCTAGCTCTTTCATTGGGGACCCTGTGCAGAGTTATCAGCTGGGTCTCCTGGATTTTAAACCAAGCTCAACCAGAAACCACGCTGTCTTTAACAGTCCCACACATAAATACAACCTGTTTAGTCTTTACGATGTTCTTTGCATGTTAGTTTTCAGCACAGACTAATTGGTATCAAATGTAAAGACTGAGGTTTCTCAATTCTTTCTGTCCTTTATATTTTTCTGTGGTATAAGTATAGATAGATTATTTTCTCCACTTTCTTAAAGAGCAAGGGAAAAAAAGAATTGGGCCAAGCTCGTGGATGAAATGCAAGTGAAATTATTTAGTAAATCTATATGTTCATTTCTGGTAGGTGTGTGTTCTGTGTTTTTATTTAATTTTTGACTTTGGTGGTTTTTTTGTCTTTGTTTTGTTTCCCTTTGTTGATATGGTTTAAAACAATCTCTGAGCTCTAGTCACCTAGTTCAATTTACAGGTGTCTCTCCCATACACCTGTCTTGAATCCTTTGTGAATGTTAAGTAGTATCATACCTTGAGTTTAATTTTGAACAACTCTGCATCTGAGAGGATTAAGGGACACTTTTAGTTGTCAAAGTTCAGGTTTTGAGCAAAGATAAATAATCATGGAAGACAGTTATAAGATTACTATAAAACAGAGTTTTCAAGTCATAAATAAAGGATATTATCATTAACTGAGAATTATGTCTTGTAAAGAATATTTTCAATGTTAAATTTGTTACTTGTTACTTCACATAAGACATGGTTTACTCTTAACAGCATGAAGGGAATAGATAAGATAAAATTAAAATGCCTTCATCTTTTATAAAAGTTAGATGACCATAGGTTTTAATTTATAGATAAAACACACCAATAATGACTTGTATAATTTATAGTCCAACTCTGAATCTAAAACCACATAAATGGTGACACTTCCGTAGCAAGATTTTTCCAAATTATACTAATTCCTAGGAGGGATAATCACATGTGAATAAAAACCTTTTAAAATATGTTATAATTATAATGTGATCTTACAATAACCAGAGGAGAAATGACAACAAAATTATTCATCAGACACTTCCAGGTACTGGTCTTTTCATCAGCATATTTTAAAGCAAAATGTTTTACTCCTTGGGAGGCAGCTAAAGCAGACAATCTTGTAGGACCTTTCCAGATAACATCAATCAGTTCACATTCCTAAACAATAGCATCAAGTTATGATTCTGGGGAATCGGAGTCTGTTTGTGGGATTCACAGTACCATCAATAAAAGAATTTAAGGATGGAGTTAAGTGAAAGTTCAAGAACAGTTTCATAGAATTTAAAAGAAAAACTTCAGTGTTTTCTGCAGAGGCTGGACTGTTGTGCTCAGGAGCTCACAGGTAGTGTCACTGCCTGCACAAGATCCACACCTGACTAAGCCATCACTATAATTGCAGCATGGAAGGGGAAGAGTTCATTAGTCCCCATTCATAACTGTGGAGCTATGCAAAGTTGATGCCTTCTATAGTAGGCACACTCAGTTTTCTTTAAAGTGTGGTGCCTGGTTTCTAATCAGGACTCAGTAGATGGTTCCACTGTAAAATGTATATGGATAGCACAAATGAGTTATTTTAAAAAGGACAGAAAGTGAGTGGATCTTTTTTATATATAAATTAATTTTTTATACTCCATATTCTATCCCCTGCCCACCCTATCTACCCTCTGACTGCTCCACATCCCACACCTCCTCCTTATTGCCCCCTGTCTCCACGTGGATGCCCCCATCCCCAACCCACTAGACATCTAAACTCCCTGGGGCTTCCAGTCTCTTGAGGGTTAAGAGCATCATCTCTGAATCAGCCATTCTTTTATTATTAAGAGTTGTTTTGGCTATTTTGGTGGGGTTTTTTGTTTGTTTGTTTTTGTTTGTTTTTTTTCTTTCTTTTTCTTTTTTTTTTTTTTTTTTTTTTTTTTTTTTTTTTTTTTTTTTTTTTTTTTTTTTTTTTTTGCCTTTCCAGATTGTTTTGACAGTTGCTGTTTCCATGTCTTTGAAGAATTGTTTGAAGAATTGTTTTGGGATTTTGATGGAGATTGCATTCAATCTTTGGTAGGATTCAATTCAATTGCTTTTGGTAGGATGGCCATTTTTACTATGTTAATTCTGCCAATCCACGAGCATGGGCTCTCTCCCCATTTTCTGAGATCTTCTTCGATTTCTTTCTTGATAGACTTGAAGTTATTGTCATACAGGTCTTTCACTTGTTTGATTAGAGTTACCCCAAGATATTTTATGTTATTTGTAGTTATTGTGAAGGGAGTTGTTTTCCTAATTTCATTCTCAGCCTGTTTATCCTTTGTATAAAGGAAAGCTACTGATGTATTTGAGTTAATTCTATATCTGGCCCCTTTACTGAAGTTGTTTGTCAGCTGAAGAAGTTCTCTGGTAGAATTTTTGGGGTTGCTTGTGTATACTATCATATCATCTACAAATAGTGATACTTTTATTTCTTTTTACCAATTTGTATCCCCTGATCTCTTTTTGCTGACTTATTTTTCTAGCTAACAATTCAAGTACTTCATTGAATAGATATGGAGAGAGTGGGTATCCTTGTCTTGTTCCCGATTTTAGTGGGATTACTTCAAGAATGTCTCCATTTAATTTGATATTGGCTGTTGGTTTACAGTAAATTGCTTTTATTACATTTAGGTATGGACCTTGAATTCCTGATCTCTCCAATACTTTTAATGTGAAGGGGTGCTATATTTTGTCAAATGCTTTTTCTGCATCTAAGGAGATGATCATGTGATATTTTTCTTTTCATTTGTTTATATAGTGGATTACGGTAATGGATTTTTGTATATTAAACCAACCTTGCACCCCTGTGATGAAGCCTATTTTATCATGGGGAATGATGGTTTTAATGTGTTCTTGGATTCAGATTGCAGAATTTTATTGAGTATTTGTGCATCAATGTTCATAATCGAGATTGGTCTGAAATTCTCCTTTTTGTTTGGGTCCTAGTGTGTTTTAAGTATCAGAGTAATCGTGGCTTCACAGAAAGAATAAGGTAGTGTTCCTTCTGTTTCTATTTTATCTAATAGTTTGAGGAAAATTGCTCTCAGGTCTTTTTTGAAGGTCTGGTAGAATTCTGCACTAAATGCATCTGGCCCTGGTTTTTTTTTTTGGGGGGGGGGAGGTTTTTAATTACTTCTTCTATTTGAGTGATACAGGTCAGTTTAGATACTTTACCTGTTCTTGATTTAACTTTGGAATGTGGCATCTGTCTAGAAAACCATCCATTTCATCTATATTTTCCAGATTTGTTGATTATAGATTTTTATAGTAGGATCTGATGATTTTTTTGAGTCTCTTCAGTTTCTATTGTTGTGTCTCCCTTTTCATTTCTGATTTTGCTAATTTGGATACTGCCTCTGGTCCCATTACTTAGTTCGGCTAGTGGTTTATTTTGTTGATTCTCTCAAAGAAACAGCTTTTGTTTTTGTTGATTATTTGTATTGTTGTCTTTGTTTCTATTCGGTTGATTTCTGCCCTGAGCTTGACTATTTCCTGCCTTCTACTCCTCTTGGGTGAGTTTTCTTCTTTTTCTTCTAGAGCTCTCAGGTGTCTTGTCAAGTTGTTAGTGTAAGATCTCTGCAGCTTCTTTATCAGGGCACTTAGTGCTATGAATTTTCCTCTTAGCACTGCTTTCATTGTGTCCTATAACTTTGAGTATGATGTGTCAACATTTTCATTAAGTTCCAGGAAGTCTTTAATTTCTTTCTTTATTTCTTCCCTGACCAAATTGTCATTGAGTAGAGAATTGTTCAGTTTCCATTTTCACGTTGGATTTCTGTAGTTTTTGCTGTTATTGAAGACCAACCTTAGGTCATGGTGCTCTGATAGGGTGCATGGTATTATTTCAATCTTCTTGTTGAGGGTTGTTTTGTGACAAATTATATGGTCAGTTTTGGACAAGGTACCATGAGGTGCTGAGAAGAAGGTGCATTCTTTTGTTTTAGGGTGTAATGTTCTGTAGATATCTGTTAAATCCTTTTGGTTCAAACCTCTCTTAGTTTCACTGTGTCTCTGTTTAGTTTCTGTTTCAATGACCTGTCCATTGGTGAGAGTGGGGTGTTGAAATCTCCCACTATTATTGTGTGGGGTAAAATGTGTGTCTTGAATTTTAGTAAAGTTTCTTTTATGAATTTGGGTGTTCTTGCATTTGGGGCATAGATGCTCAGAATTGAGACTTTCTCTTGGTAGATGTTCCCCTTGATGAATACAAAGTGTCCTTCCTCATCATGCTTGATAACTTTTGGTTGAAAGTCTATTTTATTGGATATTAGGATGGTAACTCCTGCTTATTTCCTGGGACCATTGGCTTGAAAGACCTTTTTCTATCCTTTTACTCTGAGATAGTGCCTGTCACTGTTTCTGAGGTGTGTTCCTTCCTTGTATGCAGCAAAATGCTGGATCTTGTTTGTGTACCCAGTCTGTTAGCTTATGTCTTTGTATAGGTGAGTTGAGTCCATTAATATTGAGAGATATTAAATAGAGATGACCCTTGGTTCCTGATATATTTGTTTTTGTAGGTGGCTTTATGTGCTTATGGCTCTCTGCTTTTGACTTTGTTATGAGATGCTTAATATGTTGTCCTTTCTTTGGTGCAGCTATCTTCCTTGTGTTGGAGTTTTCCTTCTAGGATCCTCTGTAGGGCTGGGTAGGTAGATAGATAGTTTGAATTTAGATTTGTCCTGGAATATTTTAGTTTGTCCATCTATTTTGATTGAGTGTTTTGATATGTATAATAGCCTGGAGTAGCATTTGTGTTCTCTTAGAGTGTGCATGACCTCTGACCAGGCTCTTATAGCTTTCTAGTTTCTGTTGAGAAGACTGGTCTAATTCTGATAGGTCTACCTTTGTATGTTAGTTGACCTTTTTCACTTGCAGCTTTTAATATTCTTTCTTTGCTCTGTGCATTTAGTGTTTTGATAATTATGTGACAAGAAGGTTTTCTTTTCTGATCCCATTTATTTAGTGTTCTATAGGCTTCTTGTACTTTTACGGCCATCTCTTTCTTTAGGTTGGGGAAGTTTTCTTCTATGATTTTGTTGAAGGCATTTTCAGGTCTTTTGAGCTGGTAATCTTTGTTCTCCTCTATTCTCCTCTGTTCTGATTATTCTTAGATTTGGTCTTTTCATTGTGTCCTGAATTTCCTGGATGCTTTGGGTTAGGGATATTTTTTTGTTTTGAATTTTCTTTGACAGTTGTGCTAATCTCTTCTACCATATCTTCTACACCTGAGATTCTCTCTTCTATCTCTTGTATTCTATTGGTAATACTTACATTTGTAATTATTGACCTCTTTCCTGGGTTTTCCATTTCCAGGTTTGCCTTCGTTAGTGTGTTCTTTATTGTTTGTACTTCCACTTTTAGGTCTTCAGTCACTTTATTCAATTCCTTCACCTGTTTACCTCTGTTTTTCTGAATTTTTTTTCAGTGAGTTATTGATATCCTCCTTAAAGGACTCTACTATCTTCATGAGATAGGATTTTAGGAGAGATTCCTGATTTTCAGGTGTGTTGATGTACTCAGGGCTTGCACTGGTGGGAGAACTGGGTTTTGACAATACACATGTATTTTGGTTTCTGTTGCTTATGGTCTTGTGCTTTCTTTTCACCGTCTAGATATCCCTGGTGTTTATTGGACTGGGTGACTGAATGGAGTCTGCCTCTTTTTTCTCTGGGTTGCTTCAGGTCTCTCTGTTGGCCTGCAGCCCTGGCTGTATCCAACCATTTGTGGAGCCTTCAAACTGTAGGCTCTTCACAGGATCAGAGAAGCTGCTGATCTGTTGCCCTGGCTCCAGTAGATTTCCTGGGAGGCCTTTAGACAACTGTTGTGAGTATAATGGGTCCTCTAGGATGGATCAGCATATGGAGTCTTCATGGGAGCAGACCAACTGAGGTCTGCCCCAGCAGCAAGGACAGGACAGAAGGGGTGGAAGGGAAAGAAGGGGAGTTGTATTCCAGAGGGCAGGGCTTTACTGGATGATGGGTCCAGAGTTCACCAGGCTCCCAGGAGCAACTCAGGGGACAGTCTTATCAACTGCTCTGAGTCTGCTAGGATGGATTAGGATATGGCATCTTCCAAGGAGTAGAACAACAAGGGGTCTGCCCCAGCAGCAAGGACCTGGCAGACTGGATCTTGGAAAATTAAGAGGAGGAAATAAGAGCTGATAAGATAAAAAATACAGGGCATGGACGTCTCAAAGAATTAACAAAAAAATAGTTCTGAATAAAAGAAACAAAAAAATGTGCTCTTCTGATTTAGGCTTCAGAAATTTGAGCAATCTCAGCTGAACCTCAAGATGCCTTCTAGGGTGGGGTTAGGAAGCAGGGATTCCTGGAAGGAAAATCATTGTGTCTCATTACAGAAAAATTATTCTGTTCATCTTTTAACATTGCTTGAAATGAGCCTGCCTTCTTAGAGGTGGTTCCTTGGCCAGCTGACTGATCTGGCTCAACTGGCATCTTAGGTCTCCACCCAGACTAGAATTTAAAGACCTTTATTGCTACTCTAACAGTTGTAAAACAGGAATTGATGCAAGGAAGATGTTAACCAAGTTTTTATTTTTTTCCCAATAGGTTAAATATATTTTCTGTTCTATTCTTTATGATTTTATTTTTAAGAGGGGAGTATTAAAATGGAACTTTATAAATTATAAATAAATTATAATATATTTTCCTTTATCAAAAATCTGCATTAATAACTTTCTTGTGTGGTGAGTACTTGCTATCTGAGACTAAGCTCTTATCCTACTTATATGAGTACCTCACAGCCTCTGTAAGGAACAAGAAGAATGTTGACCAAAGGCTCTCCTGGGTCATCTGGCTTAAAATATAGTTCTAGTTTTTTCACAAATTCTCAACATCACCTGACTTTAACTCTTGGAGCTTAAAGATTGTTTCTTAGTAAGTTGAATTGCTCCTACTTTAAGACCAAAAAAAGAACAAACTTGTCCAAAGTTTTGGTTTACTTTCATCATTAATATGGCTGAACACTTCTCTAATGAATCTTTTTATATCTAACTTGAAGAAATACATATATCATTTTTTTAACTTTTACACATGAAAAACAAATAGCACACAAAGTTTGTGATATTCACAGTTAGGATTATCTTGTTGGACATTGTTGAATTAGGCATAGTTTTTGTCAAGAACAAGACAAGAAATCACAGACTAATCAAAAGGTGTGTTAGTGGGGCTGAACAGCTGCTCCTCAATAGATATCTCCTGAACAAATGTAGTGAACAATAATCACTGGAATTTTAATATTTATCATGAAGTCAACAACTTCTATATTAATAGGAGGGTACTTTAGAACATTGGCTCTATTTCACCAAGAGTAACTCCTGTCTTGATATGAGGTAGTCATCCCAGTAAAACCATTAACAATGTATTTCAATTTAAATAAGTGTACCCAGTGTACAGTCTTTAAAACTTAAACTATCACTTCCCATAACTTATTACCCTTCATTTAATTCATTATGCAAGAGCATTTCATGATATCTTGTTAATAAGACAGCAAAATATTGGGAATTGTAATCTAATGATAATGACATTAGCTGACCAATAGTTAGTTGATCAATTAGTTGACCAATGATCAATCCTGTGATTCACTAACATATTCCATTGCCAATTAGGTCCTGACCTAAAACATTGCCAACATTTACCCCTAACTGCATCCATCAGTAAAGGGAATGTCCCATACAGAACCATGGAAAGGAAAACAAGCAACAACAGCGAGGTTTTGAGGATGAACAAATACCCTATTGAAATTCTGCTACAGCTTCTGAAAATGCTCACTGGATGTCTGGAAATTGCATTTCTAAATGTTATTGGCTTTGAGTCTTTCAACCATGTAATGAATGTATATATTTTTCTCCATTTATTTATTATTGATGGAAAGTGAGTGATGGACTTTTCCACTGATGCTCCTGTCCATGTGTGCTTTTATGGCTCCAGTCAGCATTGTTATCTGACAATACAAAACAAGTTGCGTTTGGGCTGATAGACAGAAGCAATCCATCTTTCAAAGAATTTTCATCTGTCACCATCATCTCCACTAAGATGCAGAACAGAGGATGACAGAATGATTGGTTTTATCTGTATTTTGGTATATTTTTCTCTGAATGGCAGTCCCAGAGAACACATTTTTTGAGATAAAATAACAAAACTGTGATTACTTCAAATGGCAGGGTCTGATGGAGGATTATAAATTATTGCCTGAAAGTGCCAAATATTTTAGACCCAGAGTTGAAATTGTGTTCTGGAGATTGTTGGAATAACTGCCTCTCTGAATCTCTTTCTTCATTTAAGAAAATGAACTGTTTCTTGAAAATGGCAGGATGCCAAAGGAGAAAAAACGAAAACCCTTAAACACACGCACCAGCAAGGTCAAAAGAAATTCAGGTAAAACTGACCATGCATTTCTCTTAATATTAGCTGAGTTTACCAGTGCACTTTTAAAAATAATGCTGTAACCCTTTGTTTTCAAATGGACAAAAGATTTTCTAAAGCCATTTCTGCTTCAGTTTTTAAGGCTGCACACTTCTAACATACCTGCCTAAATCTAATAGACTCACGTGAAGATTCTGTCATCTACTCTTAAGAGCAGGTTCATTAAATATGAAATGCATGATGTCGAAAAGGAGGAGCTGCGAGGAGATGAAAATACAGATAAGGTTTGACTCCTCACTTAAGATGAACTCTCAGAAGGGCTTCCTGGGTCTGGGGTTGAAGGAGACAGTGAAAACCAGGAGATGATGAGAAAAGATGGTCATGTTGACACAGAGTTCTACTCAAAGTCCTCTGGTTCACCCAAAAGATGATAACAGGTCTGAAAACTTAGATGAAAATGTTGTTATGCTGAATTCCTTTTGTATTAAAATGTAGCCCTGCAGGATCAGACCATGTTCCTAAGTGGGTTCCTTATTTCTAATGGAGCAGGGAAGGCTCAAAACAACTCTGTCTCCATAACCCACCCCATGTGTCCATTTATTCATTATAATATAAATTCCAGAGAGTTGCAGATTTAAGGATAAATTATTTTATTTCAAGGAAACTATTTGGAAAATTGGAGTGACTATTTAATTACAGACTTTGACTGATTCCCCAGTCAAATTCATGTGTATGTCAATTGTCTCAAAATAAAAACTAAAATGATACTCTCTGCAGCCCATGCTGGTTAATTTGGGGATCTCAGCTGTGAAAACACCCCTATCAAGATGGCCTTCAAATAACTCTGTGGGTAATTTTCTTCTTTAACGATTGATGTGGAACTGCCCAGCTCACTCCAACAAGGTGATCCTGAATTGTAAAGGAAAATATACTGAGCAAGCCTTAGAGAGCAGGCTGAGTTCCTCCTGTCCTGTCCTCTAATCCTGCCCTCCTTTTTCCCTGTTTTGTGGCTCTGCTTCAGGTCCTCCCTCCCGGTTTCTGTCTTATATTCCTTTGATAATGTACTATAACTTATAAGGCAAATAAACAATTTCTTCCTTCAAGTTTGGTTTTATCAATGTCTGTTAAGCACCATAGGGAAGGAAGATAAAGCAGAAGTTGATATCAGAGATGACGCAGATGTCACTGTGGTGAACCTGATCATATGTTTTGTATTTTATTTTATTTTTATTTTATTTTTGTCTTGGGAGGATTGTAGAAGTGTTTGGAACTTTGGGCTGGAAAAGCTACTGAATGCTCAAAGCTTAGGAAGCTGGTTTTTGGGAAATTGGAAGATAAGAATGTTAAGAAAATGAATATGAAGAAGGCCTGTATTGTGCGGTTTCAGAGGAATATTTTGTGATATATTTGAATTAGGAATATATGGTTTCTAGTCAGATGGACCTGGAGCATTAGTTGTAATTAACAAGAGAACAACACAGCTAAAATGAAACCTTTGCTTTACTGGGATAATGGATACTGACTATTTCAGGCTGAGAAAACAACTATAGTTACAAAGGGACCAGCACAATAGAGAGAACATTTCTGGGAAGTATTTCCTTAGGGTTATCGCATGAAGCTCTCATCGAAGGGGAACAAAACTGACCTCAAGCTCACAGCCAAACTTCCTAATGTGTAAGAGTTTCCCACATCATATTAGTTTTGAAGGAAGGAAGAGTTTGTGGAGAGCAGATGAAGCATGGCAGTACAGGATGCCAGAAAGGTCCCTGCTGAAGGTGTACAGCCTCAGTTGCAGAGAGGGCCTTGGGATTGGAGGTTTCAGAAAGGAAAGCTAAGGCTCATCACAGAAGAGGCTATTTTGAAAGTACAGCCTCAGTTGCTGTGGCAAAGAAAAAATACTGAAAATTCTAGCACTGTGGAATAAACATCAAGGTCAGTGGCAGGGGTGGTTCAGTCTAACCCAAACCTACTAGAGACCATTGCACTGAAGAGAGCAAAGCTGGAGAAGAGAAGCTGACCAAGCTGTGGGTCCCAGAACATTACGAGTGAATTCCAGACATCAGACTTGAACATTAGATAAATTACTTACTTATTTGGATACAGGCAAACTAGTTGAAGAAATCCTTAAATCCTAATGTATATTACAAATATTCTCCTCAAGAGAAAATATTGTCATGTGTTTTATTAGCTACTAAATTCTCACCTACTAGCAGAACAAAATAGATACTAGATATTAAGTACTTGTTGAATGAGTAAGTAAATGAATAAATATTTATGAAACATTTTATAACATTATCTGAATGAAAAATTAAAAAAATAATAATTTGTAAGGATTAACACCTTTATTAAGTGTCTCTTTTTAACAATGGCCTAATTTACTTGTGATAAATGAAGGCAGAGATTAATTATTTTACCCAAATGTACTATCTGTGACTGTTGGCGGCATTAGAACTAGTCCATTTGATCCACAACTCCGTCTCGAGTTCTTCCTGCCCTACAAGCAACTGCTTTTGTTGCTTTTTTTCCCCAGTACACTCCAAACTGTGATGTGTAAGTCAAAGCCGATTGCTGAATATCCCCTTGTATATGTGTCAAAACTCTGATAAATATGTCAAAATGTACCTGCCATTAATGATCAAATTGAATATGTAATGCCGGTGAGTATACAACGTGTTTGACATATTCATATAAACCAGTGTTTTGAAGCTGAAATGATATGGTTATCACTGGCTGATCAAATTTCTCAGGTTTGTGCTGTTTTAAAATTATTTGGAATCTTAAATATTATGTCTGTAATGTTAAAAAAGAGGTATAATCATCTTCCAATACAGCCTTGAGAGATATGAATGTTGGTTTCCCTCTCTATTCGTCTGTCATGAGGAAGCCCAGTAAACATTTATAAGATTTAACAGTTTTAAAAGGAAAATAAAATAACAGGAATGTCAGTTTCTCCCCTAGTGGCTCACAGGCAGTCTGATTCATCGTTTGATGACATTCACTGCCTGATCCAGCCAAGCTCCCCTTCCAGCTGCAAGTAATGCCAAGTCTACTGGATGCAGACCAGCCTGATCCTCCACTGGAACCAGAAAGGGCTCAGGATATGATCATATGGGGGCACGTTTCCTAATGATATTTAGTTCTTCATCTAAGTAAAAAATGTCAAGGATCCCTTGGGCACCATTTAGAATACCAAGTGATACCGGCTACCACCAATCAAGATGAGATACAGCCAGCTCTGTCTCCCAAAATGCCCCAGTAACTTTGGCCAGAGGTTTCGTGATATAAATATGTCTTTTCTACAGAAATTCAATTCAATTCCATTTTATAAGTCCATCACTCATTTTCCATGGTAATGCTCATTGCTGGGGAAAAACAAACTTCCATCATGAATATGCGAATCAGTAGCTATTTTATCACTCAGAATTTCGTTGGGGTGAGTCAGAGATCATAAACCATATGTGAAACCGAGCCAACAAAAATAATTCAAGGGTGGTTTACCAAGCTGAAGCCTGTGCTACTGCAGTTAGTATCTAATTACGAAGGAATAAAGGCAAAGGGATGGCACTCAATACTATAGCATAAAGAGTAAGGCACGGAGAAAGACTTGGAGAACTTCTGCCCTCAGAGATATTTAGCTATGCCTTTTCTCTGCCAGATCTTGATGGGAAGAAAACCTGCCAAGCTGCTGAATCATGGTTTTGGCTTTGTTTTTAAGACTAAAGGGAAAATTTCTAATTGTTCCCGAATATTCATTATTCTTTCCTTATACAATAGACTTCCAGTATTTAGTTGAACATGGGTTTCCTTGTAACAAAGACTCCATTTCCCTGAAATAAGCATGTCGAAGAGACATCTGAACTCATCTGTTCATAACTGCATTAAGATAGCCAAGTAATGGAGCTGTCAATCCATTCATCAGAAAGTATGGCACATAGGCACAATGAGATGTTTTCCAGTATCAGAAACATTTAAATTCTGTAACTTGGAAGATTTTGAATGGATTTGGATGTCCTCATATCTAGTGAAATAAACCAGGCACACAACAAGTATATAACTATAAAGTATAAAATTATAAGACTAAAGAAATAAATCTCTATTATTATTCTGCAACAGATTCTTACGTATAACATGAACATAGTCAAAGTCTATATTTGTCAGTCATTTGAATTTCAGTTTTTGTAAGACTGGAGATTGAAAGAACTGTCCTATACACACACAAACCAAGCATTCTACCAGCTGAACCATGGCCAAACCTTTAATGTCACAATGTATAAGAGAATATAATTATTGTCTTCTATAATAGCTTAGTCTTGCTTGTCAGTTGGTTTGATCAGTAAATTTCTAGTGAATGTTTGTGTCTAGAAGGAAATTTTCATAAAACATTAAATCATGGGGCTCTGGTATAGCACACCAATAAAAACCTTGATGGATTCACAGTATATATTATTGTGAGATATTTAAGAAGTAGGAGATTAGGTCATTGGAGGAAGTAGATGTCTGGGATAGCTCCTTGATGCTGTATTTCTCCTCACCTTTCTCTGTTCCTTCTCTCTTTCCTGTCTGCCCTGATGTAAGATGCTCACTTGATTATGTCTTTTCTACCATGGTAGACTAAATATTCTAAAAACATTAGCCAAAATAAATCTTCCCTTAAGTTCCTTCTTCAAGTATTTTTGTCTCACTAATGAAAGACTAGTAGTATAACTTCCATCAGAATTAAATATATTCTGTAAAAGTCTGGGTTAAGTAAATAAAGAGACAAGCCATTCAACTCAGAGAAAATTCTTATAAATGTCCTACATAGGGATCATATTTAATGTATAGTGACCACCAATCTCAACCCCTACTACCCTACAGCTCAGTTTGTTCTCTTTGTTCTCACAAGTTTCTTTCATGCACCATTATTATTGTTTTTATTTTGTGATCCACTGAGTTGAAGCAGAGCTATCTGTGGGATCCTGGGTTTGCAACTACCTCTTTGAACCTGGTGGGCTCAGTAGTAGGTCCACAGCTAATTCCCACTTAAGTGAGTCCATCAATACTCAATAGTCGAGAGATAAATAGTAGAACCTCTAAGCCTTAGGCTGAGTGGTATACATGCTTTACCATGAGACTGACTTCACAATTATTGTTTATTCTCCTCATTTTGGGCAGTCTGGGGTTAGGCTTTACTCAATTTCTTTGTAGGAGGAAGCTATTGTGGCTGGAATCAGCTTTTATCTGTGGATATAAGCACTGGCACTTAGAGGCTAATTTACTGACTTGTCTATAGTAAAATACAACATCTAATAAGAAAAGGATCAAAATATTCAGAGAATACATGCAGGTGATAAGCTTAAGAAGGGATGTTAAACATTAGTTATTTTAAGATGCAAATTAAATCTGCATTGCTACACAGCCAATGCATTGGTTTGAATGAGAACGGCCTTCATAGATTCAGGATTTTGAACACTTGGTCTCCATTTCGTTCCACATATTGGAGTAGTAGTGCAGCCATACTTGAGGGTATAGAACATTAGGAGTTGGCTTAGAGAGTTGATAGCCTCATCCCTCTTACAGTTCTCTCTCTTTCTGTTTTGTACTTGAAGAAGATAATTCTCAGCTCCTGAACTCTCTGCCCAATGGCTGTCATGGCTTCTGGCTATTATGGACTCTTCCTCTGAAATGCATAATTTCAAAAAACTATTCCTTTTATGTGTTCCTTTCATCATGGTAATTTATTACAGCAACAAAAAGTAAATTAATACATCTGGTTAAAATAAAAGGTAAAATTACATATTTTGTAAAGTGACTGGATTTCTCATACACGTTTAGTTAATGTATACACAGTGTGGCAACTAAAGAATTTACCCTCACTTTCTTTTTCTAGTTCTTTTCCTATATTTTTCATGTAACCCAACACTTAGAAGCCTGGACAATTATCTTGAAGAAATGAGCATCTGTTTATATGCAAATCTGCAGATGAATATTTATATCTGCTTTATTTGTTACACCTCAAAGAGGAATGACTCAAGTATCCTTCTGCAAGAATGGCTTATACACATAGCAATACATACAGAAAACACAATACTACTGAGTGATAAAGAGAAACAAATTTTGATACATTTGATGAATTGATTTAATATGAGAATATTATGATTAGAGAAAAAACTAGTTTCAGAACTAATTCACTGTATGATGCTATTTATGTAATAATCATAAAGTGTACAAGTGTGGAGAATTAGTGATTATGAGAATTTATAAAAGAAAAGGTCAGGCATGAATAGACAAGCATGAGGGAGGCTGATTGGAGACGTGGCCCAGTCCTGTATTTTCTGTGTGAGTTTATGAATCTATGCATGTGGCAACTGTCATGTGTGAACAGTTAGTTTCACTTACAGGTATCAGTGAGAGAATAAAAGCACAAGACTCGAGCAAGGGCTACAGTCCTAGTAATATATTACTCTAACCAATCTTCTGAATTTAAAGTGTCTAGGCTAACGTAAGATATCTCATTTGGTTATAATTGGGTGAAAGTTTCGCAAGACTTCCCTGTGATTTTTTTTTATATCTCCTTGTGAGTCTTTGTTTGTAACTGTTTCAAACTAACTCTTAAAATAAAACTATTGGCCAAAGACTAAAATTGTCAGAAAGTTAAATTTAGTATATTCTACTTTATACAATGTCTTCAATAATATTATTGATAACATAAAAATTAATTCTAAGACAAAACAAAGACAAAAGCAAATCTAAGAGTAATGGTCAGAGTCAATGATGCTTTTGGTGTGAGAACTGCTTTTAAAGGACAGTTTAGAGAGAACAACATACACAACAGATACCTTTGAAGCCCTGAAGTACCATTTTATAACTGGTCTTGTTCATAAATGCCTTACTTATGTCAAATTTATTTTGTATTTCTATGTTCACTCATCATAAAAGACAAACTTGTACAAATTTGTAGCTGTATTTTATTATGATATATTCAAACAAAATCATAGGTAGCTGTATTTGATATTTAATTAAATACAAATAGCTTGGAATATAAAAATTAATCAAATATAACTAACATTTCTTGGGAAGATTACACTGATTCAAATAACAATGTCTAGGAGCTTCTTGCTTGTTAATAATTTGTTTTTAAAATTGTGTGTATGTTTATCTATGTGACTGTGTTCCATGATGAGTGTGCATTTGTGTGTGTATAGAGAGGTGTGGGTATGTGTGCACAGATGTGCAGTGTTAGTTGAGGCCAGAATATCATATACTAGTTCCCTGGAGATGGAGTAGCAGGGGATTGTGAGCCTCGAGACATGAATGCTAGCGAACTCTGAGTTCTTTGAAAGAACACGAAGCACTATTAATCACTGAGCTCTCTTTCCAGTCTCAGGATCCAGTTCTACAGCTTTCCTTATTTTTGTATTGGTTTCCAGGTGATGTTCCTGGCTTCTCCCAATCATGATCTTATCCTTGATAATTGCATGACATTGAAGACTTAAATCTAACAAATAGTATTTTTCTATGTTAAATACAATATGTGCTAAGAGTGCTAATTTCTATGGCACATAGACTCTTAACCAACTTGGACATTACAGATTCCCCTTGAGGCTGAGTATCTATCATGTCTGTTGTTTTCCCCAACTTGGCACAAGCTCATTTGGGAAGAGGCAATCTCAATTAAGAAAATGCCTCTGTAAAGTAGCCTGTAGGCAAGTCTGTGGGTATCCTCTTGATTAACTATTGATACTAGAGTTTCCAACAGTACCATCTCTGGGAGGTGGCCCTGAATTGCATGAGAAAGAAAGATGAGCAAACCACCATGAACAAAACAGAAAGGGAGTCCTCCTCCATGATCTCTATTAACTATCCTGACTCCAGTTCCCTAACTGCATGCAGTTCCTTTCTTGACTGACATCAATGGTGGATTGTGTTCTGGAGCTTCTAAGATGAAGTCAACTTTTTCCATCCCTAAGTTGGTTTTAGTCAGTGTTTTATCATGGTAGAAAGCTAATCAGGACATTTAGTCTAAATTAAAACAAAGGTCTTGTTACCTACCTCATTTGTGTTCAACATTATACCCAGATTTCAGGGCATTCTTTTTCATACATATAAACATACATGTAATATTTTATCAGTTTGAATACATTCTTTTATGTTCTTTATGGACATATTAGATTTCATTATATGAAATGAAATCCAATTCTCAGTGCCAACTTTGAAGAGAAAGTGGCTGATAGCAGTGTACCAGGGGCTTCAACTGGTCACTGGAAATCTGCCTTCAGCATCATCTCACATTCCCAGTTGCCTTAGTTTACCATAAATATACATGGCTTGAGATTTTGAGAATATTACATCAAGCAGATTCCCAGGTCTTATTTCACATTTTGTTTTTCCATCCAGAATAAGATACGATGCTAAAGTTTGGCTTTTATATCATTGCCTTAAATTTCTTTAGATGTATGCCACATAGTCCAGGGTACTATACATTATTCACTTGACTTTAATCTTAACTTGGAATATATTTTTGATATAGCACATATTTTGCATTCAGGAGCATAAAAATGATCATAGATGTAAGCAGTCAAATTAATGAATTAACTTCTATCTTCCACAACAGGATGCTTTAATGATCTTAACCATTCCCTTGTTATTTATAATAGACCATAGCTATCTAATAACAACATCTATCTGTTTTCAGTCATTTTAGTTATAACCAAATTTCATAGGGTTATAATAGGTTCTAGACATATCCACAATAAGTGATTATTTTCTTGTCTTAATTTACAAACCATAACTTCTGAAGATAGTGTACCTAATAATGAATAAAATTTGGGCCAACACTCATCTCTCAGCAAGGGAACCCCCTATCTAGTAGATCCAGGCTGGTAATTTTCATGCATGTTTTCTGAGTGCAGGAAGGAAGCCCAACAGCATTCTTTACATTTATTAAACTTGTGATAAATGAATAAGCTAAATGCATATGTGAAGAAAATGAATGGTAGAGGGAGAAGCTTGCTTCCTACCAACAAGAAAGTTATAATCTCAGCATGCCTTGCCTAGTAAAACAAGTTGTTTATCATGGCTCAAGGTGTGGACAAGACTGGATAATTACTTTCTGGGGAAATTTAGACTTAAGGAGATCAAAGGATTACCCATAGAGATAAATGTCATGAGTCCATCATTAATTCATCATACATTGCTGTGGTAGAAAAGTTTGAGCTGAGCTATCCTTTTCTTTCAATGTTTACACCATTTTATTTATGAAAATTAATTATTTCCTCATTCAGTTTTTTATTGGCATAATTTAATGTACAAAGAACTGGGTTTTATAGGATCTTTTTTTCATTTACTAACATTGAGATAGAATTATTTCTCTTTCACTTTTCCCTTCCTCTCCTTCCTCTCCTTCCCCTCCTTAAACTCCCCCCCAAGTTAGTAGCCTCTTTTTTCTTTATTATTCTTTTTCTCACTCTCTTTCTTTCTCTCTCACATGCATATTCACACACACACACACACACACACACACACACACACACACAATGTGTGCTTATGTGCACATGACACAAACACACACACATACACACACACACACACACCATACTAACTCCCATTTTTTGTTGTTTGTGTGTAAATGGTTTCAAGCTGTCCACTCTACACTGGACAACCCTTATCCCTGGGAGAGGCTAATTTTCCTCTAAGTAGTCATTATTGCCTTTAGTTCCTTGTCTAGGAGTAAAGCCCCTGGAAACGTAGGCTTTTCACACTATCATGTTCATTGTTATTGCAGTTGACTTGGTTTTGTTTGTGGAGCCATTTTTGTAAGCAACTCGGTGGGTAAAAGCACTTGACATACAAGAATAAGGAAAAAAGTTCAAAGTAAACTTCTTTGTATTCTGTTTCCTACAATATTTCCACCTCTTCTTCCACAAAGGTCTGGGCCACATAAGAACTAGGTGTGCTGTAGATGTGTCCACTGGGACTGGACCACTCGTGATCTGTTGATCTCTGTATTGTGTCCAGTTGTGGTTTTCTGTATGACTTCCATTTGCTGTATAGAGAGGTTTCTTTGATGAGTGGTGGTAGCTACACTTACCTGTGAGTATAAGAATTCAATATTGAATGGAGTAAGGAATTGTTCTAGTCTTGCAGAATGGCAGTTGACATTTCTTTTCTTAGGCTCACAATCTCACTAGCCCCAAGAAGCTGCCTAGTGTTCTAATACAAGGCATAATGTCTCCCCTGTTGAGTGGGCTTTAAGTCAAAGTAGGTAGTTGTTTGTTGGCACTGACATGTGAGTGCCTCTTATTGTACCTTTATGCTTATGGTGTCATATTGGCCATTGTCATGATTTATAAGTGTTGCACCTGGGTCAGACTGTTTAATTGTTTTGCTGTCTTGGAAATTTGTATAATATTTTCTATTAATCCACTTGGGCAGATGTCTCCCCAGAAGAACTGAAAACTAGCAATAAGCCTACTACCAGTTATGAGAAACCTTCTTTAGACTGATTGTTCATGATGGTCCAAGTAATTCCCAAACCATAGGGTATAGATATAGCCCTTGGTTGCCACTTATGTACTGAGGGTGGGCCCTTACTGCAGAAGACAACACCCATATAGGGCATAGGACTCAAATAATTTAAATGGAATCTCATATTTAAGGTTTTTTTTCCTGGGGTTTAGTTTTCATAGGGGATGTTTTAACATAAGCAAATTTAAGAGAAAAAATTAAAACAAATAAGAAATTAAAGCAAAAAAAGTATTCATTGTAATTTGTAAAGAATGAACATTTGGACTCTATATTATTCTCTCTTGTGAAATTGCCACCTGTATTACTATTATCTTACTCTTTTTATTTTCCCAGCCTGGTTTATAATAAAATTTAACACTTATGAAACAAAAGTTCAGTGTTCTATAAATGCTTTTGTACCTGACCAAGTAAGTTATTCAGAAATCAGAAATATTTCTTTAGACATTGTGAGAGATTGGCTGTGCTATCTCAAAACCAAATTATTTAGGGAGAAATTAAACAATAAAACAAATCACCCTTCCAAATAAATGATAATCCCCAATATTTATTTCTAATCTAATCAAATTCTAGCAAAAAAAAATTCACTTCAAGTTCATGTAAATTGAAAATTTTGAACATTGTGTGGCATAGGTGCTATTTCCACAAAAAAAAAGAAAGAAAAAAGCAGAAAAAAATAAGATGGACTCTTTTTCAAAATTACCTGAAATGTTTTTTTTAAAAAATGCCTCTTTTTATATGCCAGCAGTTATTGATGATGTGTTTAGTTTTTGGTTAATCAGGTCTAAGTCTTATACCTGAGCCTGTTATTATACTTTTAATGAACTTATGTCTTTTCCATCAGTCCCATATGGTTGTTTAATGGTGAGCTTCAGTTAGATAGCAGATGGTTTAGGTAGAAGTTCTCTATATACGCAACATTCAAATAAAGACAAAAAAGGCAATCTATAGTTTTCAGATTCATAATATGTGGAACAAGAAAAAAAGACACTAATGATATTCATAATTGAGCTGGGGCAATAACTCAATGCTAAGATTACTTGAAGCACAAGCCTGAGGACTTGAGAGTTCAAATCCACTGTACCAAGCAAAAAGCCAGGCATGGTTGAACATGCCTATAATCCCACCCTTAAGAGAAGATGTAGAGATAGATAGATCCTGAAGTTTGCTGCGTGGCCAGCCTTACTAAAATAAAGAATCATTTCAATGAGTGACTCTGCCTTATAGAATAAGTTAATAAGCCACCAGAAAAAATACCTATGTCTTCTTCAGGTCTCTGAATATTTATGCATCATTGCACATACCTACACATACATGTGTATGTACCCCACTGATCCACCCCATCCCTAAATTTCAAAATATATAATCTCAGACATGGTACCAATTTCAATATGCAAGTAGGTGTAAAGTATTTTCTGCTGGCTTCATTTGCACAGCTATTAACTTCAAGCATAACTAGGTATTAACTAGTTGGGCAAGGTCCACTGCATTACTGATTCATAAATGGCTAGTTGTAGGGAAAAGTAACAGCTTCAGAACTGATGCTTATTTTTGCCATAATTTTTAAGAAGACATTTGAATTCTACCTTTAAGGTAGATTGTATCTTATGTTTGAAAAGAGGGGAATAGATTTCATAGATGTTTCCAAATATAAAGCCAATATTCTAATCTAGAAGAAAATATTAGGAGATAATAAGGAAGCAAGTATTTGGTGCATAATAATGAAAGACAGTTTTTCTTTTAAATGTCATTCATATATTTGAATAGCTTACATGCTATGGTAGAATATCAATGAAACAACCTAAAACACAGAAGACAGTTTTTCCCCCTAGTAATCATTTCACAATGAGTGAATGAATATTGGAACTTCAGGCATTCACATTCATGTGTTTGACCCTTTGAGATAGTAATATATAAAAGTTAGTAAAACTCTTCCTTCAAGTCGAACCTGTGATTATCACATTACTGACAACATCTCTCCCCCCACCTCCTTAATTTAATTTTTATAACTAGGCTCTTTAAAAATTGTCATATATAATTAGTTTATTGATTGTGGGAGTGGGGATCAGCCATGGCATGGGTATAGATGTCAGGGACAATAGTCAGTAGTGAATTCTGTCTCTTTCTGGGTGATGAAGCCCATGTCCTCAGGCTGAACAAGACCTCATTGGACATGATTTTTACATTCCCTTATCATTTGGCTATCCTCAAGATTTTGATGAAAAGTTTTAACTAAACTAATCTCTAGATCTGAGAAGTGTTGGTATATTAAGAAAAAAGTTTGCATTGTACCATAGGATGAATCAGTTTGGGAGAAGCCTTATCCAAATTAGACCTGACAGTAGATCAGAATACCACAAGAGAAAAACAAGTGGCCACCAGCCTACGCAAAGCACAGATGCATAGATGAAGGATTGTTAAAGATGAGGAGAGAAAAGCCTGGTTTCCTCTGAACAGGTATGACAGAGGAAACTTGGATATGAAAGGACAAGACAGCAAAACTGGGTAGAGACTGCAAAGAGCAGTTATTTAACCATGTCTCCTTAAATGATGGATTGATTAAATTGAATTGTACAACTTGTTTTGATAAAGAGCCATCATTCAAATACAGGTACAGAAGAGGTGGATGCTTAGAAAACTTGCCATTATTTGCTACGGTAAGCTTTTTGAAAAATAATCATATCGAGTTTGGGTTTATGGTTGATGACTCTCAGTATGTATATTTAAATACAAGTGGTATTATTTGTGGGACACAGCTACTTGGAACACAGTAAGTAACCTATGATTAATGGAATCAAAAACTCGGCTTGAAAAGGAAGAATGTCAAGTACACCCCATCAGGCTTAAGGTTTTAGAACATCTAGGCAGTTAGGATAAAACAATGCCAAGTGATTAATCAATCTAATAAATTAGATTAATGCAGCCAGGCAATTTTTATAATATGGTAGAAATATTTTCATTGTCTTCAACACCAAGCATTTTTTTACCTGTAATTGTTCTTAATAATCTAAATAAGTGAATTAGCCATTCTATTCTTCCTGCATGTGAATTTTCTTGGCTTATTTAGTTTCCCCCTGTATGCTAAGGACTATATTTCTGAAAGGGTTCTACCATATGTCCTGACTTTGTTGGTGGCCATCTAAAAGGGTGTTTCCGTGGTGCACTTTTTCCCTATAAAATATGTATCACTTCTGTTATCTCATGCTTTCCCCTCCTTCATTTTAACAGTATACAAATATGTTTGATGATAACCACACTGAGATTGTGACCTTGATGGGCCTGTTTAAATCACACTTTATCTCTTCCATAAATTTTTCATTTAGTTTGTCTGTACATTTATCTTAATTAGCTTGCATTTCCTTCCCTTTGGTATATCTCTATCAGTCTTTGCTGTGACCAGGACAAGTAGTGGATAAAAATGCTATTTTAAGCAAGTATGAGTCAGATAACTGCAGACTAGGAAAACTGGGTCTCTCTTTCCTCCTTGAGAGTCCAAGGACCAGCAAAGGACAAACAAAGTTATTAGAGTGATTCTTATTCCTTCCTGGGTGGTAAAGAAGGCAAGCATGAAAGTTACTCCTAAAGTTTGTTTTACCATCAAATAAATCATTTTAGTATGAAGATGCCAAATCAAGTGCTTGTGTAATTTATTTTGGTAATAGTCACATATTTATGGGTATCCTATTGATTTTGTGAAAATGGTACTTATGTGAGTGGTTTGGGAGCTAGATTTATGATAACTCTATTAGGCAGAAATTTGCAAAGAGCGTGAACAGTTTCTGTTTTAGCTAAGCAAAAAATAATCTGACATGCAAGAATGCTTGCTTTTCCTGTTGCTCTGTTTTCATAAAAGCAGTGTTGTTCAGCTGAGATTAAAAAGCTGTTTTCTCCAGTGCAGTTGAAAACTCTTGTGAAGTTAGTTTTATACCAAGTTGTAAGAGATATGTTGTCTATAGGGGACCATTGCAGAGTGAGAGGTGCCAATATGCTTAGACATTCACATACATTTATAACACTTTTCTCAATCTATATAATTTTTGCTGAAATCCTATTTTATTTCTCTGTAACCTCCTATGTGATTTGTCAAGCATCTTGACTCTCCTGCTTTATAAGATTGCTGAAGAAATATTATTTTCTTTGTTACTATAAATTGTGAGTCTGTAAGTTTCATAAATTCTTCCTTCTTAGCAAAATGAAACTGTAGTTGACTATATCCAGCTAAGGCCGTTGTCAGTTAAAAAATAAGTGTATAAGATAACACAAAAGAGACATATCTATAAGTTTATCAGAAACAACCATTCAAATAGCAAACTAAGACCCCAGAATGCTTTTTAAAAAAAAATCACCTTATTTCAAAGCATCACAGAATATTGAAAGAAATGTCACTCGTTATTTCGTTTTGCAGTATATTTTTATTTATTTGTTGAGGAGTTCATATTTGTAAGCAAGATATTTTGATCACATTCTAATCCTACAATCTTACTACCTTACTCTAACTTCCTACAGATCTCCCCCCCACACACTGTCCACTCATCTCCATGTAAACTTGCTTTTAACCCACTAAGTCTTACTACGGCTGCCAATATAAGGATGAGGATAGGGCCATCCACTGGCGCATGGGCAATCTACTAAAAAACTGATGTCCTATTCTATTCCATTAATCATCTACAAATAGCTCCTAAGCTAAAGGAAAAGTTTCCCCATCTGTGTGGACTTCTGACCGACTTATCACTTTTGAGGCTTGTACATGTAACCACAGGGGTCTTGTTATTTCCAGAGGACAGTATTTTGTTATAGTCTTCTCAAATATCTAGCTTTTATAATGTTCTTCATTCTTGAACATTGGAAGAAGGGGAATATGATGATATAGATGCCTCATTAGAGCTAAACCATCAGCAGTTATGAATCTCAGTGTTGGATGTCTTTGACTCCAAAATGAAGCTTCTTCAATGACAGGGTCTTTTTTTTTTTTTTTTTTTTT